>NC_056477.1:19283426-19607577 GCF_008729295.1 Plectropomus leopardus | reverse complement strand
TTTGTGCACACAGGGGTGAGAGAGGGCAATATTTCCTCCTCGCCATATGCTTATTGAAATAAAATGTCTGTGAAAATGAGGAGGTTTGTTGCGCCGACTGAGTATCTCAACCAGCCAATATTGGCTCGGGGGCTGATGTGGGGAATATAAACTGAGTGACTTACTCACCAGATGACAGAGGAAATGGATTCGTTGCATGACTACATGACAAAAATGGCTCCAAATACTATTGAAAAGTGGTTGCCATTGCCTGGATTATAAATTCATACACCAATGGATGACCATTAAAGGACTTCTTTGAAAACACGACCTCCATCTGAGCTCTGACCTGTCACCAGTGATTCCACTGCTGCAAATGGTTGACGTGCCCAAATAAAGTTTAGTGGTTTCAGGACAAAAAACAGTAGTTTTGAACTGAAAGACCTCATTTTTGGTGCATTTGAGGACTCTCTTGCTTTATAGACACCATATGTTTTTTTTTCTTCCAGAGGCTGATTCATAAGGATACTTTTTATAAGACTGTCACCTCCTAATGTATCACTACAAAACAATAATTAAACTTCAAAAAAGCAACATAAAAAATAAATGAATTCACAGGTTGTTATTGTGACAGATTACATTTGTAAAGAAGGTTTTAAGTTACAAGGGTCACATGATAGGAAACATCTTGAAACTTGTGGCATGGTTGTTGAAATGGTCAACACCACTAAACAACAAAAAAACATGTTGGAGAAATCTATTTATTAAGACAAATCAATGAAGTGAAAAAAAGTTTATTAACTCTTTGAAACCTGGAGTGACATCACATTTCTTGTGCTGCTTTCAGAAGCCTTTCAAAAGTATTTAAACCTCTGAACCCTGCGCAAATTGGTGCTATTTCTTTGAAAAACATTGGAAAAAAGGCAACAAGGCTACATCTTGGTAAGAAATTTTCCACAAATTGCAAGAAATTAGTAGATTTAGAAAATTGTTTTTTTTAAAATAGATAACACTTTCTAGGGAAACGAGAAAAAAGCTAGGGGAAATTATGATTAAATGATCATTATTATGATGACATGGAACATTATGTAACAGAATTATAATACATTGTAAGCACTTTTTTGAGGTCATTTAATTTGTTTGTTTTTCTTTGTTTATTCATTTTTTTAAGTTATTATCATTATTGTTGTCATTTATTTTTAAACTAATTTTCAGGTCATTTGTTGTACCTTTTTGCTGATTTCTGGGTCATTTCTAATTTAATTGCTCATTGTCTTCTACTCATGATATTGAAAAACATCAAGCCAATATGCTGAGGTTTCAAAGGGTTAAAGTGGGCTTTTGCAAAAGGACATCTACACAACTAGGAGTCTGATCATGGGAGGCAAACAAATATATATAACTATTTTTACAGTTTTTGTGCAACATGTAGCTGATAAAAGATCAAATAATGGGTTTGTGAACTTGAATCAAAGGATGCTTGCAATCTAATTTATCAGTTACAGCCCTGATGACAAGCCACTTCACATCTGGACATTTCTAAGTTACCCTATCTCTATCTGACATGCTGTCGAACATCCTCTTGTGTTGCTAATGTGGGTACTGCATAAAACTGGAAGTGTACAGAATGCAAGGGCAATGACTAAGATGAAAAGTTTAAAAGATAAGCTCATAAGATCTCCAGTGTGGTCCTCTACTTCAGTGGTTCCAAACCTTTTTGGCTTTTGACCCCTTAAAGGAAAGCAGTGCCTCCTTGTAACCCCATGTCACAGGTTTCAGATGCCTATCAGTTATGAGCAGTTTCTTCCTTTCCTCTGACCTTCTCATGTTCTGTTATTGAATTACTGTTTACGGCTCAAAAAGGTAAAACTATCCAAACTTTTGAAGAAAAACAACAAAAGTGAATAAGAAATCTTTGCCTCTTCTCTTCTTCCCCACTAATCATCTATCATCCATTATGCTGAAGGAGTCCCGACCAACGGGTTGGGTATCAATATATTAAGTAGCTGTATTTGTTTTGATTGGCAAAATACAGAATGTTTAAACACTAGGATTGTACTTTCCCTTTTAAACATATGGAATACTTCATTAAATAAATCATTTGTTTACAATACAATAAAAGATCTAAGAAAAATATATGAGTCAGCAAGGACGGTTCTTGATGTGTAGATTAATGCAACTTAAAAACATCTTAAGTGACAGACTGTGGAGGACTAAAACTAAATAATTTTCACTGCTGAATAATAGTTTGATAATTTTCCTAATAATATATTAGTTGTTTGGTCTCTACAATGTCAATAACATTGTGAAAAATGTTGATCAGTGTTTCCCAAAGACCAAGATGACATCTTTATGATGTTTTTCTCCACGACCCAAAGATATTCAGGTTTACGGTTATAGAGGGGCAAATGAACCAGGAAATATTTACATTTAAGAAGCTGGAATAAATTTTTTTCATATTTTCTCTATAAAAAAAGACTCAAACTGATTCATCAATTATCCAAATAGTTAAATAAGGTGGATAACTTAAAGGTCTGCAGAATTTAGTGGCACCTAATGGTGAGGTCATTATATACCATTTCTAACAATATATGCCCTTAAATCCTAAACACTGGACCGTTAATGGCTGACAACTAATCTAATCTTTACTTTGCAGCTCTTGAATGAGCAAACTTTATCTGCTGATGAAGACCACAGGATGCTTTCAAAAGCAACATTAGGCAGTTTCTAATGTTACTAAAATTCTTTGTACTGACCTTGATATCCATCGTCATCTATGTCTCCAATTGCAGCGATAGATTCTCCAAAGTGTGCATTGAAAGCATTGTCACCACTCAAAACCGCGTCCTCTTCCATCACCCCCTGAGAACAGAAGCAGGCAAGATAACCGTTTATATACTGGGCTGGCAGAAGAACAAAGAACGGCTCTGCTGAAGTGAAATTATTGCTCTCAGATAACATTCTTTGGCCACGACTGCAGTTAGCTGGCTTAAATTCAAACAATTTAACAACTAAACAGACAGTCAGCTTCCTCATAATAATCATAAATACAAAATGTTCCAACAGAAGCTCGAGTCTTGGACGGTTAAATCATTTCACAGCAGAGTCTCACAATGCTCCGCGGTTTTATTCTACTATCACAATAACAAACACGGTCAGAAAGAAATCAAACATGAGCAGAGCTACAAATCGAGATTGCAAACAATAACGGAAGTATAGAAACATCTGACAAAGTAAATTTGCAAGTGGGTCTCGTGCTCCCGCTGACCCGCATGATCCCACTCACGTTGCCCTTGCTGAGGTACACAGACACCTGGCCCTCATCCCGGAGCTGGCTGTGCATGGGTGCCCCCACCAGCAGGTCCGACAGGCCGTCCTGGTTCAGATCAACTGCACACAATGAGGAGCCAAAGTAAGAGCCCATCTGGAACCAAGCCGAGCCACAGAGCAATGGGTCAGATCACAGACACTTCTTCTTCAGTTCATACCATTGACATACAATTCACGCTCTGACTGGATTTACTCCCCTTTTTATATCTACACCGACAATAAAGGAATATTTACAGAACTTACGACTTAAAGCCACCCTGACTTCCTTTTATTTACTCTGAATGGGGAGCATTAGCTACCTCCCTGGCTTTAGTTTCTGGCAAGTGTGTTCCCTCTTTAAATCTGTTGCTGTCTAAACAAGTATGGCAGATATAAACAATGCAGTTCTGACAACAAAGCAGGCAGCGGAGCGTGCCTGCAACGCAATGAACTACATGACCCCTGGGCTAGATTTAAAATATGGTCATATAGTATAACAACAGCCTCAATGCAAAATATGTGCTGCCATATAATGATTAAAAACAGGACATGACCACATCCGTACTCATACCATTTTCCCTGAGGCTTGAAAACTCTTCACCAAAGACGCACCGTCGATTTTGAAAATGTAAACCTGTGCGGGAGAAAAACAAGTCACTGTAGCGAGAAACACAAGAGGACTTCAACTCAACAGCTGGAAATGATGCAAAAGAAGAAGTCCCTACTTTTCCACTGCCGCTGTGCTGAGGCGCCCCTGCAGCTATGTCAATCACATTAGGAGACGAGAAGTGTCCAGCAGTCACAGCATAGCCTGGAGACACAGATAGTAATCAGTTACAGTGCTTTTTGCTATAATTTTAACATTTAAAGGTCCAGTGTGTAGGATTTAGGAGGATATATATTGGCAAAAATTTAATATACTATACGTATGTTTTCTTTAGTGTATAATCATCTAATAGTAAGAATCACGGTGTTTTTATTACCTTAGAATGAGCCATTTATATATATACAGGAAGCAGAAGAAGATCACAATCTTGCACCGCCATGTTCCTACAGTGGCCCAAGACGGACAAACCAAACACTAGTTCTGGATGGGGGCATTTGTGTTTTTGCATCAGTCACCTTAGTAGTAGCCCCTCGGCAACAGAAAAACACTGATTTTTTCTTCAAACTGCTTACTGTCAAACTGCTTTATTTAGCGTTTTTACCAGTTTTAATTGCCAGTCTGTTTGTTTTGGAGAGGAGTCATCTACGGATGATTCAGCTCTTGGTAAAAACCCTGACGTGCCAAACAGCAACAGAGAAACACTGTTTTTTAACGTGAAACAACTTTATTCAGTGTTTTTACCTATTTTAATCAACTTGTCCGTATGTTTTGGAATCAAGGAGACCTCTGTGGATAATTTGGCTCCCAGTAAAAAACCTCCATAACAATGAACATTGAAGGACATTGAATCCTCACTGCTTGATGCCACTAAATCCACCAAAATCTTTCACACTGCTCCTATTACACAATCATCCTCATGAACAGGCTCTCACCAAGGTAGCTGTATCTGTGGGAGTCCACGTCTTCTTTATTCGGGCTGTAGAAAGAGTCAGAAGTCAGGTTGTACACCTTGATTGTCCCAGTCCAGTAGTATGACCCCGGTGCCCCCATCACCACCAGCTCCTGAAAATGAAAAACACATTCATCCAGATGACTGATTCACCTTTTTATCTGCGCTGCCACGGCCTGCTGAAGACATGGGGGAAAAAAGAAAACTGCTACTGGGTGAACGTCTGGTTAACCAGTGGCCACAGACTGGTTTGTGTTATCTGCTCTTAACCACATGGCCAGACGGCATGCTGCCTCCTTTGATGTGATGAGGAATTCAGAGCACAAGCAAAACTGACAGCTGTAAAATTAGTTGTTGAAGGCTTTTTGTTGTGATGCTCCACAGCTATTAAACGGACCAGAGCATGACAATTAAGATGCTCTGTTTAAGTACTGTACCTCTGCTCAGAGTCCTGAGTTTTATTGCTGATTTTTAGTTAAAACTGTCACCACAGCTACTTAAGAGGATGTGTATTCACCTCTGAGGACTCAAACAAACTGAACAACACAGTAAAGACCCCACTCAGCATTATACTGTATATCTGCTGTGCTGTGGTGTCAAACATCTGGGTGCCGTGGTTCAGACGAGGATACGGTTTAACGGTTGGACGTCCTGTCTTTAAATTCCTCACATTCTTCCGGTGGGGGGCTCGTTCGAATGCTTTAACAGATCAACACTGACGTCCTCAGTCTGTGGAGAAGAAGTGGGCTTGATGATTTTCACTTTGGCTTAAAACAGTAGCTGCATTGTGTTATCAGGATCTTTTAATTCCTGAGGCCAAGAGTCTTATCATTAGTATTACTTACAGCTTTCACATGATGTGGACAAAAACATCTCATACGGTAAAATTTGACAAATTTCCCGATACAAGCTTCTCACACGCCTACATGTTATTTCAGCTAATGTATATAAATATATACTGTGGGTTGTTTCATTGGGAGGTTACGTAATAAAATCATGAAACTAATCCCTAAAACGTGACATCATACACTGCTGCAAGCGTTCACAAAAGCCATGAACATAATTTTCAAACGCTCTTGAAACACATGTCAAAGAATTCGAAATGTAATGTTCAACAAGTTAGCAGGCAGATCATGTGATTTATCCCTTTTTAGTATATGTGAAAGGAAAAACTTTTGAGTGCAAGCTGCACGCTCTTGAGTTTATCAAGCACGTGTCTTTGTAAATGTAAGCAAATAAATGTAGAGTTGAGGGCTAAGTTTCCCACAGCTCAAGAGGACGCCTTCACATGTAAAATAACGTTATTTAATAAAGTAAAAAAGAAAAAAGGCTCAAATTACATGAAATTTTTGGATGACTTTTTCTCACCAATTTCACCCTGAGGGCACTGCTGTGCTCCAAGGACACATTTTAAGTCACTTACAGTCCACTGTACTTGTCTGTGTGTCCCAAATTGAGCGTAACTGTAATTTGAGACTTGGAAAAGGACCCTCACAAAATATGCTGCTCACAGGCAACATCAGGAAAGAATTATGTTCCTAATGGATAAAAAAAACTAAATGTCTGAACTGCTCAAATATACATTTTTAAATTGAAATTTATACCTTAAATACACATTTTTTCCTGTCAAGCTATATTTTTGCTATAATGCACTTATATGTTAAATCTTTTTGACCTTCCTCTCACCATTTCTGCTCCCTGCACCACATTCAGCTTTCCAAGATATTTTCAAGACATAAACATGTATTGTCCAACCACGGATGATTCCTTACGTTTATACAAAAATAGTAAAAATATCAACTTACCAATGCATACTGATTTTGAATGTTTTAGAAAGTTATAATGCTCATTTTTACTCAGTATCAATACTATCAATACTACAATTTCACTCTCTTCTCTCCAACAGATGCCCTTTTTAAGCCCATACCCACTTTGTACTCAGGTAGCTATCTATCATAACCCATGTGGACCCACTTGGGTAAACCCATTCATGAGTGAAACTGGCATGGGGCCTTTATGGAACCTGTGGATAATCCCATATAGGCCTCATTTTTCAACCCTTATACTACCCACATGAGCCCCACATACAAATGTTGGGCTGGGATATAGGCTTTCTGCACGGTTTTGTTTTATTTTTTAGTACTTCTTTGCCTTTTGAATGTGAGACAATCTCAGGCTATGGAAAATGTGCACCACCGCAAGAGGGATACTGTTAATGTAAAAAGGTTTTAATTATCGTTAATGTTAAATACAGTCCAGTAGTAAGTACTGTCCTAACCAAGAAAAGAAAAGTTGTTGTCATGTAATAGCCTTGGTATATTTATCTTTCCATACAAATTTTAAATGTAATTTCCTAAATGTAAATTTTCCCCAGGGCATCCAAAATTTATATTTTTTCAAGGTGTTGTATCAAAGTTAGAAACTCCAGTATTGCTACAAAACTATAGAGCAGTGGTTCGCAATGGGTGGGTCTTGGTCTAAAAGTGGGTCGCGGGTCCACTCTGAATGGACTGCAAGTGAGTCATGAATGTGGCAAGATTATAAAATAATAATATGTGGTCATTTCTCTCATGTGTGGACATAGAACTAATGACTAAGGAGAAATCTGGACCCAGTGGCTGGACCAGTTGTTAGAGGAAACTTGTATTTTCTTAAATGTTTTATCCGTGGAGCCACACCAGGTCAAGTGAGGTCGCTACAGCCTTTCCTACAATGTCTTCCTATGGAAACATCAGTCAACAGTTATCAACAGTTAGTCAGCAGCAGAGCGCTGGCTGCTTTGATACAAATACTCATGTATAGTATATCTGACGGCAGAATTTTCCACGTCATTTGACATCTTAAACAACTTGGGGAGGAGAAAAAAAATCCCCCTCAGCCACATATATAAAGTCTCTGCTAACTATCTACCAGAGAGTCAAAGTCAACAAAGACTGAGGACGAAAATGTTCTTTGAAACATGAGACGTGTGGTGCTATTAAGGCAAATCATACATTTAAGTGAGAAAATTTGTCACCTCAAAAAAAAGAGGCAGCAATGAAGATAACTAAGAGTTTGTAATATTATGTAACATGAAAAGAATGTAAATTGTTATTTGATGTGATTCAGCTGCTCAGTTTATCAAACTGAGTGTCTGGACAACAGAGTCTGGATGGCTCCAAACAACTCTGTCTATGTGAGACTAAAAGAGAGTATTACATGGATTAAGAAGATGAACAAGCACTGTTACTGACCTCCGTAAAAACTCCCGCTATCCCGGCTTGGCACGAGCCGTGCTCTTCCCCATACTTTTGCTTATAGTCTGTAAGAAAAAACAAACCACAAATTATTTCACTGTGTGCTTGAGCCAGCGTTTACTGGAGTTTTTCCTGCATTCCATATGGAGCTAGTCAAAGTCCCAGTCCCATCCACGAGGAGTCTTGGGCCAGAAAGCAGACTGGGAGAAGAAGGGGTGAAACACCACATTCAACAAGAAGACCTCTCACTTGGATTTTGGGGGGAACACAGTGCTCTCAGGTTACAAAAATATTGAGCTTGGATCTGCGCAGAATGCACTGCAAATACGGTCCCATGCAAAGTCTGTCTGGCTTCTGCACAACTGCTGGCAACAAGAGTCGCGGAAGGAAGTGAAATCCTGACCTGAGAGCGCAATTAAGGTGTAAAACAGGCTTTGATAAATAGCTCTGAGTCACATATGAAAACATATGAAGAGCACATTTGCAAGAGTCAGCTTCAAATGTTATGCAGCACATTATTTTTTATATGGAAATTGGTTTTTAGTGTTGTAGAGAGTGCTCAAACGAATACAACCTGCAGCACAAATGGATTTGATTTACTACAATCATAAGAAAATCTGATTCCTACACTTTGCAAGCAAATCTTTCCTGAAAAGCACCTGATTTCTGGGAAAGCTAAAAATGTGTGCCACAATTACACCTTTGTGAAAATGTTTGTCTTCTACAAAAAGGTGCACAGGGAATATATCCTCACACTCATAACTAGAATTACCACCTCGTGGCTGTATGCTTCAATGTATCAGTCAAGATGCACTGACAGTTTACATCCATGTCTGTGAAAACATGGATGCATCACACACGTCTTCAAACGGGAAGCACAGATCTATACAATCAGCAGAGTTTCAAGGTGGACACCCAATATTAGTGTCACCAATTCATTATCTGACCAAATGTCTTCCCTGCTGTTCCTGAGATATGATGCTGAATAATGGGCAGAAAAGTGTTTTTCCAGAACATAATGATGTCACGCTGACCTTCAACCTTTTTATTATAAAAATGTCATCATTAGCATAGGAATTCTTGAATTTAGGCCAAAAGCATGTTTGAAGGTCACAGCAACCTTACCCTTTGACCCGCAAACACCAAATTGTAATCAGCAAATTCTTGAGCCCCATTTGTGGCAAATTTGAGGAAATTCCCTCAAGGTGTTCTTAAGATATAACATTCACGAGAACGTGAAGGCTGTAAGGGCAGTAACCTTGACCTTTGATCGCCAAAATCTAATCAGATCATTGTTGAGTCCAAGTGAATGTTTGTGCCAAATTTGAAGAAATTCCCTAAAGGTGTTCTGGAGACGTTCCCAAGAATGGGATGGACGGTCAGACAGATGATCAACCCGAAAACATAACTAATGCGCAAGGAAAGATTACACTTTATCTGCTCACAACTCACATCCACACTGAGGCAATAACCAGGGTCTTTGCTTGATTTTAATTGGTTATGACGCAAAAGGGTCTAGAGCCAGTGGACTTAAACCAATAAGATAACTCACCCCCAGCAATGTGTTTGATCTTTTCTAGTGTCTAGCTTTGTGAGAACTTAATATGGTTTAAAATGAAGGAAAATTCTTATTAGATTTGTATCTCTACTGTACCTTCATAACAAGGGATGAGTGGCTTCGTCATGCCCTGAAGAGAGGGAGGAATAATGGAGCAGTATCCATGTGGAAGGATATGCTCCGATTCATAGTAGACGTTTTTCCAACGGTGAGCGCAGGCCTGCGAGAGAAAAAACAAATTCAGACACACGTTCACTTTGTAAACACAAACACTTCAGACTGCAGGCAGGCTGTTTCTCCGCCGTGCTGATTGTTTGAGCCCCTTCTGGGCTGGAGTCAGCGCGTCTCTGCGGCTGTCAAATGAGCGTCAATGACAGGGGGACATAAAGCCCAGCCATAACCATTGACCATAACAGCTATGGTCTGTGGTGTGAATATCGCGGCTGCAGCGTGAGATTTCTTAAGCAGCAAGAAAATTTTCACATCATATTTTAAAAGTTTTAATTTCAAAACAGATCCTCCGGCCCTCACAGGCAGCTGGAGAAGCCAAGAGTTCAGACAGCGAAAAAAAAAAGTGGATCAAAAGACAAAGAACAAACTCTCACTTTATTATGCTGCTGTTGAAACAGGGAGTACATTTCTAAAACTGACAGCGAGTAATCCTCAAAACAATATTTTGCCGCTATGTTTTTCAAAATAAAACATTCCACAGATCAATAGGCCAACAGGATAATATGGGCTCGATTTCAAACTTTGCCACATAAATGTGTAAATGTGGTAATAATTTAGTACCCTGGGGGGATGGTGGTGGAGCTCCTGTGGCTCTGGGGACAGATCTGGACGCCTCTGTGCAGACAAAGTTCACTTCATTTCCCCTTGTGCTGTTTAACTCCCCCCCCCCCCCCCCCCCCCCCCTCACACACACACACAGCCAATCTAAATGAATATAAGAGCTTGGCAGATCGTGGGCGAACACATAGCATCAGATGACTGTCTGGAAGCGAGTTACTGTGTTGAGAAATGTTTGTGTTTCAAAGGACGGCTTGGACAACAGTAGTAGCGATACCAGCGTGAACTCTCCCTCTTGAGTAGAAGTAGATTCTTTTGAGGAAAAAAAAGATCCATCAGCTGACATAAACACAGAAAAAGGCACTCTTGCAGCAGTTGACAAGTTCTGCCGAGGCAGCAGGGAAGGGTTTTATGATTCTGTGCTGTTGTCATGTTCTTGTTCAGTTAAAGGCCTCGGTGGTCACAAACAAGGCCCTCACTGAAAGCGCGGATGAAATCACCACTGTACACATCTGCCAAGCAGCCGTTCCTGTTGCACAGAAACGTGAGTCCATTCAGATGAGATAAAAAAAAAAAAACAGGCACAGCAACACGTGGCTCCGGAGAGTCACCACCTTTCTTTTATCATACTTTGTCTGGGCGGCCAAAAAAGCTTGTTGTTATACAACTCTACACTCGAGTTCCCAAGACTGACAACTCCAGGAACTTTTCAAATTTTGGGTCATGGTTTGAAAATCACGCCAACACATTCCACTGAGGTACAAAAAATGGACCAAAGACAAACATATTGAAAGGAATAGAGGTTTAAAAGGCCAAACTGATATCTGAACGTCTGTTTAAAGGGGTTTTTTTGAAGTGGGGTTGTATGGGGTACTTGTCCATACAGAATACTGCACACAGTCAAAAAAAAGTCAATACTCACATACTAATCAAAACTAAAAATTAGAATTTGATATGATACTCATTTGCAACAGTATCGATACCAACAGTGCCCTCTGCACCTCCTCATTGACACACAATTACACACACACAGGCCGTCCCCTCACTAGCAGTTGAATCCATCAGCTGTCGTGCATAATGCCGTCAGCTCGGACTCGCAGCCAACCCTACCAGCTCTATTTGATCAGCAATGAAAATGTGGTGCCAAGTCACCAGAGGCACAGAAATAAACAGGGCTGTAGCAGAGTAAACATGCATTTTATTGTTTACGTTTTGTTTCACTACCTAAGACAACCTAAAAATACTGTTGTCATTGATATCTTACAGTAAGATTGCTCTTTTTTTCACTGCCTGAGACCTTTTTTCTCATTTTTCCCTTTGTGCTATTGAAAATGGTATCGTGTATGGAGTAATTTCCTGAGTACTGGTTTTGAGTAATAAATTCTAGTATCTTAACAACCCTGATTCAAATTCACCAAAGTCACACAATAACACAAACTAAGTGATTGAGGCAGCAGTAGAAAAGCAGCACCTGTGTTCAGTAAGCTCAAATTACTTTTTTTCCCTCCATGGAGTCTGGTAGCTTTGACGAGAGCATACAACGGCTTCCCTGCCTGAACGGAAAACTTAAACAATGAAAATACTCCCAATATAGCGTACACTTACACTGATAATGATTTTTTTATGTGGGACTTTTTGTAGGTGGCTAAAACACATCTTGTTGCTGACTGCATCCACAGCAGTACATTGCTTAGCTTCTGTGTTGGACTGCAGGCTGCTTCTCCAAACTGAGGCAATGCCAACTGACATTTACTGTATGTAACACAGTGACTGTGGATAAGGGCCCTATACAACCCCATTTCAAAAAATCTGGACCATCCCTTTAAAAAGGAATACTTGTGATTTATTTGACTCCTTTAGAGGTCAATCAGCAGCAGATATTCAAACACATCAGCCATGAGTTTTTTTTCTGAGCTGCCCAGTCCACCAGCCGGCTTCAAACTGTCCTGTAAGACTGCTGGTTTCCTCGCTACCTGCCGCAGCAGACGGGGGGTTAACATTTAATGAAAGGCTGCCCTTGGACGGGACCACCGCAGAGGGGCCGAAGCCTAAACAAACTCTGCCAGCTGCCCTATGATCTCTGTGCAAACACCCAGCCAAGCACCTCTGGGATTAGCACCACTAGTTAGTTCTCTAAATCTCTCTTCCATTTTCATAAACAACAATCTACTTTTGACAAACCCCGTCCCACTGACTCTTCCAGCTCCAAACACGAGGTAAATGTTTCACAGTATTATGTAACCATGCAGCCGCTTCCAAATCTGCCTCACTTTAGTTGTAACTCTGAATATGCAAAAAGTTCAGTTTTTACTTGTGAGCATGGAAACACAGAATAGAAGGAGAGGGCTTTTTTACTGTAATGTTGAGACCAGCTGTGGTTTAACAGTGCGGTTCATTGGTAACAATGATGTCGGTGTAATAAGCTCTGCTTTTCACGAGTGTACATGTTTCACATTAAACTATTTGGCGGGGTGACAGCGATGTTGCGTCCCGGAACTTACCAGTATTTTGCCGCTTGCTCTGTCCTGGCGGGCCAGGCTGACCCCCATCCACTCATCATTCCTGTCCCCTTGGCACGTCTTCCCACAAGACTCTCTCAGCTTGTTTCCTGAAAGACAATGAGAGCAGTTTGCAGACACTGAGTCATCAGGACGGAGGATGACTTGGAGCAAGTACTGTTACTTGTCAGCCATTGTCAGCTTTTGGACTTCGTTTTTATTTCTGCTGAATGTGCAAGCGCTGTTTACACAGTTGACAGTTTGAAATAATGTAGATGAAAATTTAAAAAGGCTGTGTATCTGATACAACCAAATACTGTAAGCCAATCTATTATGATTTCATGTATTGCTCAATAACAGTGGATTTTAGAGGCTGATATTACATTGATATTTGAGTGTTAAAGGTCCCATATTGTAAAAAGTTTGATTACCGTGTCCTTTAAGTCTTTAAATAAAGCATGTAAGGGTGCTAGATGCTGTGAAAGTCTCAAAACGCTCAATCCACAGAGAAATGCACTCAGTTTGTATTCAAAAACTTTGAAAGAGCCATCAGCACTTTCACTGAAGATGTGATGTCACAACTATACTGACCGTTAAACATAAACATTTTAAATAGGTCCCTTTGAATAGCCTGTTTGCAATCACATGACTGTTATGATGTGCAGAATGTAAATGGAGGGCAGGAAGTGAAACATTCATATACTATGTGAATAAGATAAAGTTAGAACATTTACATGATGTTAGAAAAAGTAGAATTTAGTCCCACTAAAGATGGACTTTAAAATACGGCTAAAAATGTTAATCTGACTGAAATCGTACTGGGAAAAATTTGAAGTCGGTCTAACACACCTAGATAATGCACACACCTGGATAATGCGGTATATATATATATATATATATGTATATATATATATGTAGTCTATAAATGTAAGTATATACATGCTATGGCTGAGCTGTGTAGACTGAGAAATAGCTTTTCTCTAAGGCAGTGGATATGAGCAGATTTGTAGATGTGTCAAAAAGTTGTTTATATACTCGTTTACGTTTACTAAAATTATACATTTAGCCTATTCGTTCTCGTGATTGTGACTGTCGTATGATATTTTTCCCCCAAATCCGATCATTTTTAGCCACTTTAAAATGTCCAATCTGGCAACACTGCTGACGGTGCTGTGGTAGCTCAGAGGTCTTCAGTCCGCGTTTCTGGGGTTCAGAGGGTAGCCAAACCAACATGAGCCCCCTGCGGGCATCTGTGTTTTCCCGAGAAGATGCACAGAAACACATTTAGGTCGGCAGTCGAAAAACCGACACTGAATTATCGACTGTCGACTTGCAGTGGGACTCTGCCTTAATACAGCCATGGTCAAAACTATAAACCGGAAGACCGCCAGTTAGCCAGCTAACGCTAGTTAGCCAGTTAGCACGTTAACAACACAATCCAGTACTGAAAGAGGAAGTCATATTTACCGTGCGCCAGTGAACAGTAACACAACACATCAGGAAACCTGTCTGTTATGAGCTCAGTGGCTAAAGAAAGACAAGCTTACCTCTTGTAACTAGTTTTTTTTAAGACGTCACTGCCTGTTGACGTTACCTGTTTGTTTACTTCCCCCCTCCCCTTCCTTCGCTCGTGCGCTGAGCTAAACGGCCAATCAGACTCATCATTCACCGACGGCCGATTCGACGCGTTAAATCGGCCGGAAAAAGCCAACGACGGCCGATGAGGGCCAACGTGAACCGACTGCCGACCGTCGGCTTGGTGTGTCATAGCCTTTAACCCTTTGAAAACTAAGCAAATTCGCTTGCTTTCTATCAAAATACAGAAAGAAGAGGCAATCAACTTGTCAAGACACGGCACAAAAAATGTTCAAGAAATTAGTAAGACCTTCAAGAAAAATATCTGAACATAAGCCAAACAACATTGCAAGGAATTACTTTTTGCTGGTTTTTGATAGCTGATATGAAATAATCACCCCTTGTTCATTTTATGCTTATTTTTCCCCCCCATGTTTTCAAAAGAAATCCAATCAATTTTCTCAGGTGTCAGAGGGTTAAATGCTTGTGAAAGGCGTCTGAACACAGCACAAGAAAACCGATGTCGATCCAGGTGTTAAAGGGTGAAACAAGTCTGATAATAGGCTATTGATCAATGTTCAATTTTTCCATTAACACGTAAACACATATTTTTAAGGATAGAGACACTTAAGGGCTGCAACAAAGGATAATTTTGATAATTTAGTCATCTGAATCAATTTCAGAAAACAATGAAAAATGTCCACTCCAAATTCAGTTGGAAGATGGACTTAATATAGATTTATGTAACACTTTTCTAGTCTTAAGGACCTCTCAAAGCACTTTAAAGCACAAACACTAGGCTACCACAAAGTGCCTCCTGCTCATCTGATGAACATTCACATGCACTCACACAGAAATTTGGGAACCAGGACACTTCAACATAAGCTATAGACTGCAGGGCCCATATGAGGATTAAACAACTGACTTTAAACAAATATAAAACTCCAAATAATTTACTGTATGATGTATACAGCTTTGTGATGCTATAAACATTAGTGTATTTAAATCCTGGACCAGTTTATGATAAATAAATCATAAGGATGATTAAGAACATAAATCCAGCAAAAGTAAAAAATTAACATAAAGGTACAGTACATGACAAGAAGAATAGAGCTCCAACAGTTATACGAATAGCTGTCAGCTGTTAAATTATTCAAGTAATTTGATAATTGATTAACTTGGTTGATTTTTTTTTCCAAAGAATATTTTCTGTTTCTTTTTGTTGTTGTCGTTTTTTTACTCCTTTGTGAGAGTAAACTGAATATTTTTGGGTTGTGGACAAAAGATATCTGAGAATTTTATCTTGGGCTTTGGGAAACAACCTTTTTTTCACATTTTTTTGTCATTTTATAGACCAAACAACTAATTGAATAATCAAGGAAATAACAATGAGATTAATCGACAATGAAAATAACTAATAGTTGCAGCCCTTAAGGAGAATAAAGCCAATGAAAAGACAAAGATCTGCGGCACCTCTGCAAATTTTCTTTTAAAGACTCCATATCCTTCCTTTCCAAAGTTTTATTCTGTTTCTCCCTGCAGACAACTGATTCAGCACAATGGCATGTAGCTGTGAGTGTTTCTCTGTGTCAGTGTGCTGGGAGCTCCCAGAGGCCCGTCAGAGTTCAGCTCCTCTGCTCCATGTGGCTCACTGAGCACTGGTGCGGCACACGCTCACTCTGATAATGTATGTTTTTTTTGGTGACACATTGACTGAGCACAGGGTTAATATTAAAGCCATGCGTGCACCCCGGCTTTCTTGACCACAAGAACAGAGCCGGGGACTGGGGGGGGGGGGGCTGAAGCTTTTGGCTCACGTGCTTGGAAAATATTAGCAGAAGCATAAATCATATTTATCAAAATTATTTATGGACGTCTGCAGACAGGACCCTCTTGTCTTTTTGCGTGTCTCTCCATACAGCAGGTTCAGAACTAAAAAGAACAACTGTCGCACTGTTAATAGCAGTATAAGGCTGCATTATTCTGATAAAACAAAACAGATGCTTGGGGGAGTTTAGGCAAAGAGTGGACAGAGAAAAGCTGCAGGGAGGCTCAGCATGTATGTGTGTGTGTCTGTGTGTGTGTGTGTGTGGACTGCAGCACCAGATAGTGAACTTTTCTGTGAGATGCTGTGTGTGTGTGTGTCTGTGTGGGTGCATGTGTTGTCCTGAGGCTGCAGTTAGTGTACATGTCTTTATGTGCTCTTGTATTTACGCTGCAGGCAGTGGTGACTGACCTCTTCCCAGATCCATCTCTGTGCAGCGGCGCTCTGGGTTGCTGTGAACTCGACACTTATATACAGCTCCAGGAGAGTGCACAGAGCTACTGTAGGTAGAGTTTGCCTTTGGTGCCCCTACTATTACCCTGCAGACATGAGGAGAGGAGGAGAGGATGGGACAAACACCTTGCAGTATCTCTAATCTGTCTCTGAAACCTTTCAACAACAAAAAAGAAAATCGTCTGCAGGCAGAAAAAGTTACAGTACGAACAGAAATGGCTTATAATGAGGAATATTACGCATTATAATTTGTATTCATTGGGTGTAGATGCACTCTGAGCTCCAAAGAAACTAACATTTGCCTCAAAAGTACAAATTCATTACATCACGGACAGAAAATAGCATCATTTCCAGGAACAGTAAAACATGGGACTCACCAGCGTGTGTTGTCATGATAATGCTCCAGCACAGAATAGCCAAAAAAACTAGAATTGGGTCCGCGGAACACCAAAGGATGTTCTAAGTCTATATTGTAAGAATAAGCCACTGAAATAGAGAGATAGACATAAAAAACATTCTGTACTCCCGTTTTGTGTCTCCGAAGTGGAGCCATCCCTTTGCGCATCATGCGTAATAACGCGGTTAAAGTATCCAAAAAGTAGAAGAAAGAAGAAAAAAAGCAGTCAGGGGGAATTGTCAGCTCTGGGGTTGTCAGACTGTTACAAAACTATCTTTCAGTTGTTTTCCCCTCGTCTAGCAGCGCATGTAGGCTGTGATGGCATGAGGAAAAGCTTGAGGAGGAAAGTTAACGGTCCGGTAAATAACGGTGCGTCAGCTTCTCTCCATTCTGTGTCAATCTGAGAAAGTTGTTGCTCGCAGGCTCCCTGTCCCAGAGATAAATGCGGTCACTGGTGTCAAGGTACCCAGAGGTGTGTAGGACAAGACCGGAAATAGAAGGAAGTTTTACTCAAAATAAAAGCATCGCCGCTGGTTGAACAGCTCTTATAAGTCGTGGGTTTTAATGTGAAAACTTAAACCGGAATGGGTTTTCATGCTGGTGCGCTGACACTGGTAACGCGGTCATGGAGAGACGCGGATGGTTTTGAGGCGCAAAGCATCACATTTCACCCGTGAGCTTTGGGGGCTCCGCTCACCTAAACTGTGAGATGAGGGCGCACTGCTGCCATCTAACGTTTCCCACTCACAACATGCAACTTAATTTTATTTACATATTCATAGATTTTCATATATAATTAATGCAATTTTAGATTTTTTTTCTTTTTTCTTTTTTTAAAATGTAAAAATCACATGACACAAACTATTACTCCGAATAGGAGTGTTTTAATGTGTCTCACACATTTCTGGAGAGAATTTTTAGTGTAAACTTCACTGCATTTAAGTTAAGTTAAAGTGACTGACAACCAGATCAAAATCCTAGTCGGTGTCAGCATTCTTAATAAGTGGTGGAGCAAATTTTCAGATCCTTTACTCAAGTACTAATACCACTCTGTAAAAACACTGTTGCTCATAGAAATCATCTTTTCAAAGAAATTAGAGACCTAATAAGCTTTGTTTGTTTTGCTCGCACTTACTTCTGTCGTTATTACTGCCATTTTTTCTAATTTTTTCTTCTTTGCTTAGGTTTTTTGATCTTGTCTTGCTAAGCACTTTGGGCTGCATCTTGGAGGTTATAAATAAATGAAGTATTTATCATCATTATAAAAAAAAAAACCCAAACATTTAAAGCAATCTAATAAGTAAAAAAAAAAAAACGCTGCAAGTCATCATATTTGAGAAGCTGGAGCCATTAAATATTTTGCATAAAAAACGACAAATTATGAAAATACATGCCAATTCATTTTTTAATCAATCAAGTGATTATTTCAGCTACGTTAATTTTCATATGGTTTGTGGGCAAAGATCTTGATTTGTAAAGTAACTTAAATGATCTAATATTGTAGTGGAGGAAAAAGCACAATATAATCCTCTGAAATGTAGTGGAGTTGAAAGGGGCATGAAAAAATTACCTTCAATTTGTACTCGAGAACAGTACTTGAGTAAACATACTCAGTGACATTCCACTACTGTACTTGACTATTAAATTTTAGTTTAGGGTCAAATACTTGTATGTATATTCTTTATATGGAATTGTTGTGGAGGATTTTTTTTTTTTTTAAAAAAAGGTCAAACAAGGGTTACCTTCACCTAAGATGTGACCCCACCGGATCTTTAAAACAAAGATTTGCTGTGATGTCTACATTCCTCATACCTCTATTTCAACAGGACGTTATCATACTTTACCCTCTGTTTGACAGCCTAAACAATGTAAAACCAGGTAATGAGATTACCTATTGCATTTGACACAAAAGATACTGTATGATAATACGGATAAAGGAGTGACAAAAGGTGTTCTGTAAATACGTTTTAATTTGTTAATTTGAAAATGTATAGCAAGTCATATAGTGCCCTATAGTACAGTCTTAATTATCATAATACAATGTACAGTTTGTGTTTTTTTGTGTCTCTATGTCAGTGTAGTGACAAAATATAAAGCATAGAAAAGCTGTGTTAAACAAACAAGGTCCAGAGGCCAGTATATCTTAATGTGGTGCGAGTGCACAGTTAAAGGGTCGTTTACAGTTTTACAGAGGAAGTGATTCAGACAACAGCACAACACAGAAACCTAATAAATCAACTGACCTGTCAGCATCAACACGTGATAATGATATAATTTATTGCACAAGCCAATCTGTATAGACACAATCTAAAATAAAAAGGAAACAATTTCACTTCATCTAAAACATATAAATTAACAAAAACTTAAATTTCAGGGTAAAACTAGATTTGTGGAAGATTTGTGTTTCTGGCATATTCTCTAATTCCCTCGTACCTTAAGATATATTCACTCATACAGCACCACACACACGCACACATAACACTTATGCCCCAGTGTGTGCTCACATACAAACCCCCGCCCCCCACACCACACACACACACACACACACACACACACACACACACACACACACAAAATGACAAGAAATACAGAGAAGGGCTTAATCAAATCCATGGCAGTCTTTCCCTTCAGCAGCAGCAGCAGCAGCAGATTTTCATCCATTAATACCCGAAACATTAACACGCTCATCGTAACCAAGGCTGTGAAAGGAGAGAGATGAGACCGATTCAATAAATCTTGCACTAAGAATAATTGAGGTGAATTTAGTGAATGAGCTCATGAGATTATCCTCAGCAGGTAACTGATGCTTACAGTCGCTTTTGAGTCTTCTTTTTCCAAAACCTTTTGCGCTTGGTCTGGAGGAAACTTGAGCATGGAGGTAATCACTTTGGCCATTGTCTGAGGAGGATGAGCAGCAAATATATAAAAAAAGCTTTAAAATCAGAATTTAAAAAAAAAGAAAAAAGATTTAATATATTTTTTCAATCTCTGTTTCCCCTGGTACAAATTCTCAACATCCCTTTCATGAAACCAGACACGCTAACGCCCTACCTTTAACACCATGATCCAAACAAATCGAGCTTGTTCTTTGTCAATTAAAGCTCAACAAGAAAAAAAAATCAACTCCAGGCCTATCTGCCAGTGTGCATGCATTTCCCCGTAAACACATGGGATAATCAGAAACAGAGCTGCTGTGTAGGAAACCTAACCGTGCAACTAACACTAAACAAGGCCAGCATGCCTTTGAATGGCAAGTCTGCGTCATGCGAGATGTATGTGCTAGCAGGCAGCCTGGGGGACATCCTCCGCACCAAGGAGGTCTGCTGTGTTGCCATAAAGACTAACTGTTTGCTGAGGAGCTGGGAAAATCCCGCTGACTTTAGGACCATGTCAACAGCACTGTTAATTAGGGAGATCACTGTTAATTTTACCCAGAGTGGCTGGACACAACATGACTTTTATATTGGCGTCCTAAATGGTTTCACGTTTTGTGTGGCGGACAGAGGTCAATGGGTATCCTGCCAAAAGAAGATGTGATGGCCTGACCCTCTGATATCATTAGTTATTTAAAAGCAGTGGTTTTAAATGGTCTTCCTTTCAACTTAGAAGAAATAAATGAATAAAAAAATAGTTAGCAGTTCATGTTTTCCTCTTGAAATTTGCTAAACAGCAAATGCAGCTGTCACATTTTTTGATATGATGTAACCGTCTGTACCACGAAAAACAGCAGAATTATGATTTAAATTGCACCGGTTTGATGCAATCAAATAAACAGCTCAATAAACAGTTTTTAAAAAATTCATAATTGAATGCTATTATCTCTGTACAAATGAACACACCCTTCACACCATGTCACTGTGAACCACCCAGACAAGATACCATTTCCTGAAGAAGCATCTTTATATTTGTAGAGCTGTCGTTATAATACATCACTGTGATCAGCACAGCTGTTTTAGGTCTATGGGACTCAGTGACGTGATGGGCTGAGCGTGATTTTATTAATCACCGCACCCTCGGATCAGCAGCAGGTGAGATGCCCAAACTGTCTGGGACCTGCTGTTTTGCATTTATCGCTGCACACGATTAAAATAGGGCCAGTGGACTTAATTCCACTGTTGTTCCTGATGTTTTCACAGTCAACCAACTACATGGACACTGAGAATGTGGCGGAGTATTTTTCTGCAGAGACTCTGTCTCTGTCTTATTTTCTTCTTATTCTGCTATATTTCGAGATGTTCCTGAGCAATACACTGAGGTAAGGTCGGGACTTTATAAAACCGTAGCAACCAGATGCATCCTAAAGGAAGCTAGGAAAAATCATGGACAGCGTCGAGAAAACCCCCCCCCGCATACAGCACGGAAAACATCAAGCAGAAAAAAGTCATTCCAAAGCAGAAATGAATCTGGGGTTTGCTTTCACTTTCACTGGTGATACAGTCTTTGTACCGTAACTGACAATTCCTGCATAGAATGTCAAAAGCATAAAAACATTTACTCAATGTTCATTTAAGTTTAGTACTGTAAGAAAATCAAAAGCATACTTTTGTTTCTCGTCCCATCATGTATTCAAACAACACCTTCCTCAGGTACTCCATCTCAGTAGGTTCGCTGTTGAATACAGGATCTGTGAAAACAAACAGGAAGAGCCACTTAATCATCTGAGACCTGGTCAGTCACACGACAGGGCACACTGTATAAGATGTAATAATCAGCTGCCTTGAAAATAATCTGCCGATACAATGCGTATCACAATACAGGGATTACAGTTTAATAAATTGTGATATATTGCCTTTTTTAAATCATTTTTTAAAAAAAGTCATAATATAAAGAGCACACCACAAATGCATAAAACATTTACTTTTTTAAAGGCAATCAGAACAGTGGGATCTGCATTTGTATTTATCACAGTCCCTTTAACATCCACTGTCAGAGCACTCATTTTTGTGAAATCTGAGCAAAAAAGTTAACATTCGTTTATATCAGTTAGAAATAGAAATAAAAGCGCTTGCAGGATTCATTACGTAACAAATTAAGAAAAATAAAAAAAATCGAAACACTTAAGAATCACTAGTGTTTTTGAGGATCGATACAGTATCACAAAACATTTCACCCTGTGTATCAATATGTGCTCACATCCCTAAACAGCTGTCATATTGAGATAATATTTCATGAAGAATGTATCTGTTTTGGAAAGCCATGCACCCTCTCAGGACCCAGTACTGCGTTATATGTGAGAGCTGGTTTTATGGGACTATGTGTTGGTACTCTATGCTGCTATGTCTCTCTGGTGAAAGAGATAATACATTTTAAGAGACTTTCTGCATCAATACAGTAAAATAAAAGATTGCTATGAACTCTAAATCTGGATGTACTTTCATAACCATTACAAAATCTTCTTTTTAGTTTTAAAATAAGACTAGCACATGACAATGCCTTCCTTTGTCAAATACTCCAGCTGAATCCTGACCCAACAACAACTCATGTTTGTTAGCAACCATATACAGAGCCACTTTCTGCACAGGTATGGGTTCAAATTAAGCACCGACTAAAAGCACAGGAAAGAACGGCGAGACTCAGCGTGAGCAAATAAATACCACAAGAGTCAAAGAGTGAACATTTTACTTCTACGCCCAAAGCTATAATGCCATTATCCCTCTAAAAACTATGAATGGGAAACTGTGTTACAGCATTAACAGGGCTGGCAACACTTAGACTTCTGCTTCTTCCACTGATATATCCCCCTCAGCTCTTTAATATGGAACAACACCCACTTGCTCTCTGCTTATCTGGAATAATCATTCGGGCTGCGCTAAATGTCCTCGCATGTGCCAGGGGTGACTGTGTGGTTAGAGGACCGGAAAAGGTGATACAGAGGTGCAAACAGCTCTTTGATCTCTTTTGTGAAGCAATGGGTCACCAATAAATCCCATAGCCTTTGCCCTCCTGACCCCACGGTGCCCTGACGGAGCCTGCCCTCCCTCCCTACATATAAACAGCCCTCTGATTCCACCTGAAACCACAGCTCTGTGATTTAAGTAGGCTCAACAGATTCATAATAAGTGGAAGACGTCTTCACTAATAAGTACTGTAATCCAAAGGGAATACAGGAAGGAGAGTAGGTATTAGGCTGGATATAGTATGTGTACTGGAAGTAGTGGATTTGAGACCTGAAAGTCTGCAGGGTCCTGTGTGGGAAACGTTAAGACCAAAATCTGCAAAACCCATTAAATCCAAGGATGGCTTCTTCACGGCCCCCTTTCAGACAGCAGATTCTCTTTATTACACCAGCAGGGAAGCTCTAAGAGGAGGGTAAAATGCAATCTATCTCCCCCATCTCTCTCACACTCACACACACACACACTGTGTTCAGTTTACGATATACTTGGGGATACAGCACTGACTTACAGTAAGCACCCAGAGGTTTACCCTAACCTTAACCACAGTGGTTATATGTCTAACCCGAGCTCTTAACTCGAACCTTAACCAAACCCTAATTATAACCACAGCTCTCATCTTAACCAGCCTAAAATCACACTTAGTTGGCTAAAAAGTCCTCAAAAGGACGTTAAAAACCAGGCCACACACCCACACACTTCTCAGGATCTGCATCTCTTGTCCCATCTCTGATCCACAAAGCGACGTGGGGGCTGGCTGATGAGGCAGACTGCTGGTGGTTTGCAAAAACACCAACCCTGCAATCCTGCAGAGCAGCTAAGCTACATATGATAACAACATAAATAATCATGTGTTTTGGTTTTAAAATCTGTTTTTTTAAAGTTAGGTAACCTATCTAATGCCACATCCACACTAATACATTTTTATTTTAAAGCAGCATTTTAAAATGACAACTATCTTCTGCAGTGTGTGAGTGTTTTAGCACTATTTCAGAAATCATCTCTGTCCAAATAAGCATGCCTGGAAACTAATATTACATAACCATTCATGCACATGTATCATGCGCATGCAGATATAAACAGGAATCAGATTGCCAACTCAGCAGTTGGTTGCTGAGTTACAAAAAATACTTCAAAGATGGTGAAAAGTAAGACCAGAGATTTATTTGCTTGGACCTACGATGAGGTGGAGCTGGTACTGAGACAAACACTTGGGTATAAGGTGGTCAAGGTGGCGGACAACAGATTGGGAGTCGCTGCAAAGCATATATTACAGTGATGCAAGGAGGATTATCCATCGCCAGAGGAAGCCATGGCAATGGGTAAGAATTAACCTTGCACACACAAGTAGGACAAAATCACAAAAGGCACTTAGACCAAGTTATAACGTCATGACTGAGTCAGGAAGCGAAAATGTGCGTCTGTGTCATTTTTAAAAGTTTTCCTTTTTACCCATCCAGACTGAAATGCAACGTTTCAATCTGATCAGAGTCTGTTTTCAAACTAAAACTTCAGCATTTTAAAAGGTCTCTATTATAGGCGCTCCAAAAACACACAAAAAGTGTGGACACTAGGAGTAAACATAGCAATATATGTGTATAAAAACAAAAACATATTTGTGTGGATGTAGCCTTATATTGCAGGTGTATGTAGAGTATGTGATGTGTATGTTTACAGTGATACTATAACCTGTTCAAGCATTCTGCAAAGCATCCTCTTTATGCTGATCTAGAAGGAAACTGGTTCAAGACGCAGAACTAAGTGATTCATGGTGTTAACATTACCTTTGAGTGTGCTCCCGAGATGAGTTACAACAGTGGTTCGGTGGAAACATTTAATCTTGTCCTCAAGCGAGTGAATCTACCGTAGAAGAACACACATGCATGCACAGATTAATAATAATATAAAAAAACGTTTTGACCCCAGTGGGTTAATGCTATGCATTAGCTTAATTGTTGCATGGGACATAAGCACAGCATTTTGTTGATCATCCTCGGGGGGATGTTTCAGAGAATGACGATGTGTGTGAGAAAAACTGTGGGAGGCGTTGCTGTGACTGTTTATAGGGTTAAACCAAATGTAAACAGATGTGCTTTGTAATTAAGTTGATCCAGCAGGAGAGCAGTAGCTGCTCTTGCTGGAGGCCACAGAATGATGGGAATACGCTGCGTGGGATTTGCTGTCCACTTGTCCCTGTGAAGAGCACACAGGGCCTGACACTCACTCTCTCAACAAAGCCCTGCTCCTTCAGTCGAGCCTCACTCAGCAGAGTCGTCTTCTCGGCAAGCTGAGCCTGAGTCAGAGAGGGAAAGAATGTCAATATCAGTGAAAACTGAAACATGTAATGAAAAACACAGTGTGATGCATGTTTTTTGATCAAACAAACATTTTACAGTGGAAATGGACTGGTATGATAGGGATCCTATAAACAGAAAAAAAACTGTGAAACTGTGACCAGTAAACATACCTGCAGTTCCTCTGTGCTCATCTGTGCCCAAAAAATAAAGAAAAAACAAGTTATTGAATGTTACAACAGAATACACATAAGTTACTACACACATTAAGTTTTCATGACTGATGAACTCTCAAAAAGTAGTCAATGTTTTTCCAACCAATAAGAACGGTCAGTTCTAACGAAAAAAAGTCTCAACTGCAACCAGTAAAGGGTTAGCTGATTTAGGAGGGACCTACATTGTGAGGAGGTGAAATGGCAGAGTGTGTAATTGTTCCTGTGAGGCTGTTTACAAATGAGCTGATATCTGACCAGACTAATGATTTCTTGTAAGAATAATTGGAGTCTTTACTCCTCTAAAAACCTTAAATTCTGTTTATTTAACATAGCATAACCTAATGACAAATCTATGTTCAACAACAACCAAATATGAAGGAATTAGAGGGCTGTTTCAACTCACAACTGCGACGTCAACAAATCCCCAAATCTGCTGTAGCTGCATTGCCCGAGTACAGTGCTTAAACCATAGATGGACGGTTAGTTTACGATACATAAGGTCGACCAGTAGTTCCGATAATGGACTATTCTGTGAAACCTCTAATTCAGTCAGTTATGACATAATAATAATTAAATAAAATGTGCAATATTCATTTAAAGGACAATTCTGCTGATGTTCTACATTTTTCTTTTGTCATCAACAAAGAAAAAGACCAATAACAATAAAAATTAATAATAATAATAATAATAATAATAATTATAATAATAATACAATTTATTTATAGGCGCCTTTCTGGACACTCAAGGTCACCTTACATCATAAAAAACAAACACAGAGTTTAAGAAACAAATAAGAATGCCAGTAAAATACAATTTAAAAAGATTTAAGAGAAAAGAAAGAAAGAAAGAAAAGAAAGAAAGAAAGAAAGAAAGAAAAAGAGGAAAAAATGGACAATGGTGGTGGTCAGATGGAGTACGCTAGTCTAAATAGATGAGTTTTGAGATTGAATTTAAAATGTGAAATGTGAGTCAGTATTACGGAGGTCAGGTGGGAGAGAGTTCCAGAGCTGAGGAGCAGAGCGGCTGAATGCTCTGACTAGAGCAACCAATTTGTATTAATCAACCACTGAAAATACTTCCCAACCAAGAGGGAGTTTGGTCCTGTTTAATTAATATTTTCCAAAAGCTATAGCGCCCAGCTGTTTAAGGAAATTGATTAGCAGGGTTTTTTTTAAACCATATTTTATGAACCACTGTGGGAGCCACACACAGGTGGAGGAGGTCTAAAATGACTGCCAGGAGTAAATGCTGGCACGACTGTGTGCCGCTGCTCTCAGAGAGATTCTGTGATTGTCTGATGTTGTTTCTTGTATCTGTCAGTGTGTCCTGAAAAAGCGGCCACAAATAAAATGTATTAATATTACTATCAATTTATTTATTTTCAAGAACTGAGAAATGGACTAACTCTCCCTTAAACTGTATCCTTTCTATATTTTTTCCAGACTCAGGTCTAAACTCAAAGAGTGTTGAGCTGCTGTCTCCATGGAGAGACACACTGACCCACTGTCTAAATGAAGAATGGTTTGTGAGGCCCGTTGTGGGAAAGGCCTCCCTGTGCATGAACCCATACAATCCACCCATAAAGTTATTACCTCACCAGGGAAAAATGCAGCAGAGAGAGCAACATAATTCTTTGTGTTTGTGTGCATCTGGACACAGCGTAAAGGTAGAGGAATCAGCGCAGGGGTCTCATGGCACCTCAACACCTGGGTAAAATGTCTCCCTGGAGTACTTTTGTCCTTTCTGGCGACTCTCCAGTATGAGCTCTCGCCTGTGAGTATCGCTGCAGTATAAATCTATGGGTCTAGAATCACCTCGCATGATGATAATTGAGAACAGGGATTGAGGCTTGCTGCTGCCTCACAATCTCTGTTTTCCGAGGGGAACATTCCTGAGTGATTCAAACGAGCTCCACAGTATCCGGCGCGCTTTGGAGAGCAGCCACACGACTGGAGCGAGAGACTGATCAGAGCAAAGTATGTGAGCAAATTGTCCCTGAGCTCTTAGGCGGAATCCTTCAATTACCAAGCAAGACAAAGGAAAAGATAACCAAACACTGCTAAGTCTGGTAACCTGGATGTGAACTTTGAAATAAGAAAAGTATCTATAAAGGCCTCGTGGTACGGGACACAAATATGCGTCTGGATTGGGCTGTCATTCAAAACAAGTAATGCTTCCATCAGACGGCCTTTTCTCAGAGGAGACGAGGGAGCTGAAAAAAAGTGATTTCATACAGCCATTGTGACGTGACTTCATAATGACTGATGGTTTCAACAGAATCACTATATAAATTTAATCTAAGCCACCAGTCTCACACATAATGGACTTTAATGGCTGCAGGTATGAATTTCTACATCTGTATAAATGAAAAATGTTCCCAGATAAATGAGCCAGCTGTGACACCGGTCACAGATGTTTGACCTGGTGAATATGAAGAGGAGGACAGACAGGTTTGTACCTCTGTAGTGTCATGGCTCTTTGCTTGCAGCTCCTCCAGTTCTTTTTGAACCTGCCACACTCTGTCTCCCATCTCCTCCTCTCGACTCTGAAAAAAATAATAAAAGGTTGAGTCATTTCCTATGTTTCATCTCAGCATCACAACTCAAGCATGTTGGTCTGATCAGTCAAAGAACTGCCTTTATTTATTTAAGGCCCCTACTCTTGATTATGTTTCGAGACAGTAAGGGAGAAACTTTTAGACCAGACGGTGACTGTTCTTAAGTAATTGTTTGACAGATTTCCAAATATAAATCATTCAGCAGGCATTCATTGGTAATCAACTCAAGGTTTTCATAGACCACTGGTTTACCTACGGAGGGGGCTACCAGAGGACATGTAGACAGTTTGTGAAGTAGTATAATTCTGATTTGATTATAAAAATGTAAAAAATCTGATAGTTGTAGTCAGCTATAACATCCTGACAATGCTGTGATTAAGACAAAAAAACTACTTAGCAAGCAAGCGGAAAAGAGACAACAGTAAAAATGTAATAAATAAAGACTTAATAATTGGAAAAAGGTCACAGATAAATGCTTTAAACAGTTATAAACAGCTGAAAGATAGCTAATACTATACACAGTTGCAACAGTTTGCTTAAAGTGGTGGATATATTATTGAAATAGGTCATTAATATTATCAAAGTTGAATCAGACAACTTCAGCTCCCAGTCTCTTATACTTCAAAGTGCTATTATTGCTGGTGCTACTTTCACAGAGACAACCAGATCGCTTTCGGTTTTCCTCAGAGAGCGTCTTTTACACTGTAAAGTTTCCACAGTTATTTGGTTGTTCCACCATCCACCATTTAAACTGCTTCGGATAGCAAAGAACCTTCATTAACACTTTTTAGTAACTTAAGGCAGCTGATAGCTACCACAGAAAACAAAAAGGCTAACTTCTTCCTGTTTTGGTTACCCAATGGGTAGCCTCAAATCATGCCCTTCTTTTCTGGGAGATCGTAAAGGTGGCAGACGTAATTGCATAACAAAAGGAAGGCTAATAGGGAACCAATCTAACTGCCAATGATGTCATTATTCTATAGCAATTACAGTGTGCAATCAACATCTACTTCTTAATGATAGGATAAAGCAGAAAAATACCTATATCTCCACTTTAAATCAATCAGTTTAATCTAAATCAAAATACATACATTCAGATCATAATGGTTGGTGAAAACGTGGGGGTACTTATCTGGCGGGAATGCGGGATGTGTCAGACAAAAAGAAGTTGGGAACCGCCTCTTTAGACTGAGGGAACATAGCTGCCAACTAGTACAGTGATAGTATCCAAATGGTGGGTGGAGTTCATGCTAAACCTATAAAACGGGGTCTTGTTTTGGGGAAAACATGTTTTTTTGGCTTCATCTTTTCAGAGTACCTGTATAACCTCTTCATATTTCTGAACAGTTCTGTGCAAATCATCCTCCTTCTGCGTAATCACCTTCCTCAGATCACCGACTTCTTCGCGATGGCTGCTGATGAGCTCTGACTCGACAGCTTGGGCCTTCGCTGTGTCGAGGAAAGGGAACAAAGCCAAAGTTAGCACATAAAAAAATAACCAAGTTCATATTCCAAACCACTCAGTCACATCCCATCTGGAATGTAACACAGTTTAACCAAAGAGGAAACGAGGAAACATGGCAATTCAGACGCACTGTTTCCAAACGCAATGATCCCTTAATTTTTGTTCCACCCAGCGTCAAGATTAAAAAAAACAACATGTTTCCATGTAATTATTCCACCCTACTGTTGTACATGAAAGTGAGACATATTCGCTTTGATTTTTTTCATTTTAAGGCAGTTCTTTAGTTGCCTAAAACAGAAGTGGTTTGTCGGGTAATGAGAGGATTTCACCACAACAAGAGATAATGATTGAAACCACTTGTGTACCATCCTCATCAACCCAGCTGTAAATCTTGTCAGTTTAATTTGATGAAAGGAGAATCATTTCTTCCGCCTCACCAATGGCCTCCTTCACTGCTGTATCTAGCTCCTGCTCCTTCAGAGCCATCTGTGTGTTGAACTCCCTCATTAACTGCTTGATAGCAGAATTGTGCTTCATCTCCACATCTTCCAACTCCACTCTGTTCAAACAGATACAGATAATACAGCAAATGTATTCAATTAGTATGGACACTACAAGCATGTGTTTTAATATTTACAGAACACAAATTCATTACAACCTCCTATCTGCAAATATAGGTTAGTATGCATTTTAAAGGAACAGCGTTTAAGATTTAGGGGGGTTTGCAGATTGCAACCAGCTGAAATTTCTCCTGGTTAGATTTTCTTCAGTGCTCAAAGTTCAGGGGGTTTTTACTGGGAGCTAAATTATCCACAGAGGCCTCTTCCTTTCCAAAACAAACTGACCAGGTGATAAAAACAAAACAAAAAAATAATAAAGCTGTTTCACATTACCAATTAGTGTTTCTCTGATGTTTTTGGGCAGGCCGCTAGCCCAGCACCTGCTTATGTGTGCTCACCTTTTTTTTTTTGATAAATTAAGATCCAGACATTCAGGAGATTTTTTCTCAGAGCCGAATTATCCACAGAGGTTGCTTTCTTTCCAAAACAAATGGACCCGGGAATTAAAACCAGTTTGAAAAAAACTGAAAAAAGTCGTTGGTGTGTTTTTCTGATGCTGCTCGTCGTGGAGGAGCTGCAAAGTACGGTGGCTGGCAAAATGGGCCCTATCAAGAGCAAGTGTTTGGCGTGTCTGTTTGGGGTTACTCTAGAAACATGGCGGTGCAACATGATGGACTTTGTGAAAAAGACCCGCTCTCTGTGTGGACATATACGGCTCATTCTAAGGTAATTAAAACACAACTACTCCTGTTTTCAGTAAAGAAATGTATATATCATATTCTATGTCTTCCAGTGTATACCCCTAAATCCTGCACACTGTGCCTTTAGTTTTTCATTATAAATTACAAGAATAAATTGACACCATGAACTTACTTTTGCTTTTTCTCATTCTCCTCTAACAACTCTTTCTTCATGTATTCCAGGTCCTGTTCGTGCTCCTTCCTCAGCACGCGCATGTCTTTCTGTAGTCTGGCAAAGTCCTTGTGGATTTTCTCCTTCTCGTTCTTCAGCTGACTCAGTTTGTCCTTGAGAGACTCCAGAGAGTCGCCTTCCACCTCTTGCATCGGGGAGTGGTTTTCCATCTTGGTTTGCATCACACTCTTGGTTTGCTGCATGCTGCTACATTCCACCTTTATCTCAGCATCAGGTTCAGATGGATTTTGTGCCTCTTTAATAGTTGCCTGATGTTTATCGATCTGGGCCTCCTTCTCACAGAGCTCCTCTTTCAGACGATTTATTTCAGCAAGAAGGTTTCCATTCTGCTCTTCTGCTTCTTTTAGCTTTGCCTCAATTTCACGCAGTGCTGATTCACTTTCTTTGAGCTCCCCTTGTTGTGCTGCATCACTCTGCAGTGAGGACAGCTTCTCTTCATACAAGTTTTTCAATTCCTCTAAAGACTTCTCTCTTTCGAGTCTCTCATTACTCAGAATCTGTTCGTGTTGTTGCTCCTGCTCTTCCTTAAGCTTGACCAGAGCTTCCTCGAGTGTTTTTGTTTTCTCCTCTAACATTTCTGCGTGTTGTTTGCCGGACGTTTCATTGATCTTGATTTCCTCCAGGCTCGTCTGAAGAGCCTTGATCGCCTGCTCTTTTTCCTCGAGCTGAGAGGTCAGCTGTTTTTTAATCTGACCGATTTTCTGCTCGGCTTTCTTCTTCAGCTCCGATATTTTTCGAGCGCTCTCCGCAGAAAACTTCTCCTCGGCTGCCTTCAGACTCTCCTCTTTGCTCTTGATGATCTCGTCTTTCGTCCTTTCAAATTCAGCCCTTTGACTTTCAAGCTTGTCTTTACAAGTTTGGTTGTCTTCCTCAAGGGAGCGTAGCTTTTCAACCATCTCCTGCTCCAAATCACCATTTTGAGCGCACTGCATCTGGGTCTGCTGCAGCTGCTCCACTAACTCCCTCTTTTCATTCTCCCTGATGCTGTGTTGCTGTTTGAGGTCAGCTGTGAGTTGGTCGCACTCTTTTGTCTTTAAGGCTAACTGCTCCTGGAGCTCACTGAGGCGACCGATGCAGCTATCCAGCTCCGAGGTGAGCGTGCTGACCTTCTGCTCCTTCTCGCTCAGCACCTGGTCCATCTCTGACTTGCTGATGGACTGATTGTCAATACTCGCCGCCAGCCTTTGCAGGGCTTCATTCTTTTCAGAGATTTCTCGCTGCAGCTCATCGAGCCTGGTCTGCAGACATGCAATAGTGTTGTCATTCTGGGTCAGCTTTGTCTCTGCCCTGTTCTCACACTCAGACAAACTGTTCCTGAGTGCATCCGCCTGCTCTAAAGCAGACTTCCTCTCCTGCTCTAATCTCTCAATGGTCTCCTCCATTTGAGCAGCAGCCTGTCGTCTCTCCTCTGTATACTGCTGGTCCAGCTGATTTATGGCTTCCTCCTTCTCTTTTATGCTACTTGCTAGCTGATTTTTCAAGTCACTGATGATGCTTTCCAAGTTACTGATTTGCAACTCGTTTGCTTTCATGCTTTCAGATATGCGTCTGTTTGCTTCACTCAGCTCCTCAATTTTCAGAGCTTTCTCGTTGATAGACTGAGAATGATTCTCCTTCTCATGTGTTAAGGCTTTGACATGCTCCATATGAGCATTTACCTGAGCAGTCGTCTGTTCTAATGAAATGCATAGATTCTTATTCTCCTCCATCTGCTGGCGGAGATTCTCCTCTAAAGTGCAAATTCTATCTGCTTTAGTGACAATGGCGTTTTTGAGATTCACAACCTTTTTCTGACTACAGTCCAGTTTATCTTTCAGCTCCTTCAACCTACATTCAACTCTCTGACTGAGTTCGTTAGAGCCACTCTCCACCCTTGACTCAACCTCTTTACAGCAATGCTCCATTTGGTTTCTGATCAGAATTAACTGCTGCTGGAAATCTTCTTCCTTGGCTTTTAGCTGAATGGCAGTTTCTTCAAATTTATTCTGCAAGTCCGCACTCTCCTTAGATCTAGAACCTTCCAGTGCTTTACGCCGCTTCTCTGTTTCCTTCAACTTTCCAGACAAGCTCTTTAGCTTCTCTCTGTTCTCTTCCTTTGTCTTGTTAAGCTCGTCTTGGAGGGAGTTTCTCTCCTTCAGAGCCTGGTTAAGGTTCCTCTCCACTGACTCCATTTGCTCCTTGAGCAACGCTTCGCCCTGAGACAAACTTTCAAGCTTAACAGCTGCTTCGTTAAGCTCCTCTTGCAGCTTCTGCACAGTGGTTTCTCGAATTGCCAGGTCCTCCTTTAAATCCTTTAATTCGTGCAACACTTGTTCGTTCTCCTCTTTGCCTTTGCTGAGTTGCTGAGACATTTCCTCCAGTTCCTGGGCCTTCTCCTGTAGTACATGTGAATGTTTCTCCGTTAATTCTTCCTCCTGCTGCCCCAACTTCTCCTGCCAACGACGCTCCTGCTCCTCAATCTCATACTTATGGGTGTCATGTAGTTTCTCCACCTCTTCCTTGTGGTTGGCCTGCAGCTCAGACATTGCACTGCTGAGGCCTTGGGAACTTTTTTGGGCCATCTCTACAATTTTCTCCTGAACTTGTTGCTCTGTCTGCTGAAGCTCTTTCTCCTTCTTTGCAAGTTCCTGCTTCATGGTTTCTTCATTCTGCTGAAGCTTTTTTTTAAAACTCTCGTGCATTTCTTTGGCTTTGTTTTTCAACTTTTCCATTTTTGTCTCTTGTGATTTCAGCTTAGCTTCCATCTCAGTGACAGTGTTTTGCAACTTCATCTCGTGGGCAGCTTTTTCATCATCCAGCTGTTTCTTGAGGCGACTTTGCTCTTCCTGTTTAGTGTTCAGTTCTGCTGTGAGTGATGTCTTCTGTTCGGAGAGCTCCGTTTTGGTCTGCTGTAATTGCTGCTCTAATTCTTGAAGTGCCTTCTCTTTCTGCTGACAGTTTGTCTTTGCTGCTTCCAACTGATGCTCCAAATCTGCCAAATCTTTCTTACACTGATCAAGAGCCTCTGACATATTACTCAACTGTGCATTAGATTCCTTTAGACTCCCACTTTCCAGTTGGGATTGTGACAAACGTGCCTGCAGCTCCTCCAGTTCCTTAACCTTGACATTTAATTCTTGTACAGTGGAATCTGATACATCTTGTAGTGTTTTTTCTTTTAGGATGTGTTCTTTAATTTCCTTTTCCTTTTCATTCAGAACAATTTTCAATGCATTGAGCTCCTCCTTCAGAGATTTCTTCATATCCCCAAGTGACTGCTTATGTTCCTTTTTGATATTTGAGAGCTCTACATTGTGCTTTTCCATCTGATCTTGAAACTTCTTCTCGTGTTCCTGTTGAGCTAAACGATAAGCATCTTCAGCTGCCACCAACTTCTCCTCCAGAAACTGTTTACTCTTCAAAGCCTCAGAAAGTTCAGAGGAAACCGCCTCCAACTCTGCCTGCTTCGCATCCAGTTTCTCCAAAGTCTTCTGGTTCATGTCTTCAACGTGTGCTTGGAACTGCAGCTCTTTATCTTTCAGAAGGGTCTCCACTTCAGCTCTCTGTTTCTCCTTGAGCTCCTCAAGAGCAGCATTACTCTGCTGGGTTAAGGTGCCCTTGTGCTTTTCCAGCTCCTCCTGGTGCTTTTCCTCTAATGCAGAGATTTGTTTTTTGTGTTTATCCTTCAACTCCTCCAGCTGACTGGAAAGTTCATGAGACAGACTTGATCCTTCTTGTGGGATCTTCTCTTGAGAGCTCTCCAACTCCAACACTCTCTGCAATCACATATACATAAGCTGTTAGTTTTTTCTATAATGTCATAATGTTAACTGAAAAACAAATGGTAAATAATCATGTTTTTTTTTAATAGTAGGACTGTACTTAAACAGTACAGTTATTACAAAATATTAAAAACTGAAAAGGCCAGGAGTGATGTGTGTGTGTGTATTATTTCTATACAAGGGAAGAACAGTATTTCAGTTTAAATTTTGTCTTGAATAAATCCGTGTCTCTCACTGTGTGTGTGTGTGTGTGTGTGTGTGTGTGTGTGTTTCTGTAGAACTGAGAGCTTTCCAAATAACTAAATGAATACATAAGTCAGATCATATAAATGCAATTTTTGTTGAGCCTCAAAGTATTCAGTCGACCCTAATTAATATGTCTACTTAACACTTTCTTTAATACATTGTGAAGAAAAAAACACTCACAGTTCTTGCAGCTTCCAGTTCCAGCTGTATCTCTTTAACCCTGTTATCAGCTTCAGTCCTCAGAGCTATCTTCTGTAGCTCAACGTCCTCCAAAGCCAGAGAGGACTGCTGTTCTCGCTCCTTTCCTAACTGGGCAAACTCCTCTTTGCACTGTTCCTAAATACACAAGCAGCACACAATCAAAATTCTAATGTGACTATTTTTCATCTGATCAATTTGATCACGTTGCGAAATTAAACAAATGAAAACCCTTGGCACATACCACAGCTTTGTTGATTTTGGCAGTCATCTCCTCTTCTTTCGCAGCCAAAGCTTCACTGTGGAGTTTTTCCATATTGGCCACCGTTTCCTCTGATGATTTCTGATAATATAAATGATAACAATTTTTTAAAAATGTATGTAGTGGTTTTCTGTGTTCTTAAAGACACTTCTCAGCATGACATGCATTTTAAAAATCTACCAAATCAAAACCAACCAAAATCAAACAAAGTGAATCTGCCTTGCGCTTCCCACAAGTCAGAAGCGCAATAGTTTGCAGTTTCCTATTATTTTTTCCAATGTAAATACTTCAATTGGTGAGTCAGTGTCTTGACTATTTTGGTTGTGTATTGTTAAACGTGACACATTAGATTTACTTCATTGAAGCTGACTCATAGGGCAATGAAAATACAGCAGACGTCACTTTCTCACCTTCATGATGGCAACAACCTCTTGTTTGACCTTTGTGAGTTTGTGCTGCAGAGTCTTCCTCTCTTCTTCACTGGCCCTTTCAACTTCTTTCACCTGCTCCTCCAGCTGAACCTGCAGCTGTTTACGGGCCTCCTCCGCCCTCTGAGCTACACCCAGTGCTCGTTCAAGTTCTTCAAATGCTTTCAGGAAAAAAAACAACACATCATTCAACATATCCACAAAATGCATATACACGTGAACTTTCAGAGGTTGATTTTACTCACCTGATTTCTCAGCCTTTTCTTTTTGCTCCTGTAACTCTTCTTTCTGAGCAGTAGCCTGTTGGAGCCTGGAGCGGAGCTGTGCGACCTCCTCTTCTTTCATTTCCAGTGTCTCATGCATCTGACGCTTTGTCTCAGCAATGACCATTCCCTGAAAGCCAGCAGCAATGCATGACAGAACATCAGGCCTTTAACTGCATGGTCTGAGTAAATGAATTCACACCTAAACTGGTGTTGATTTTGTAAGTACTATCTTTGTATTTTACACCCTAACTCAACACTGCAAGATGTACTAATACCACACTGAAAATACTGCACTACAAGTCCTGCATTCACACTTTTTTTGGATGAATGTTTCTGCTGCATTAATGTATACGTTGCATTTTCTTTCTGTAGATGTTTATGGTTGTGCTCATTTTAACTCATTTTTGTCCTGTTTAATCAACAGCAATGCATTATATTCTACAACATCAACATGTATTTATAGTGTGGCTGTCCTGTGAGAACCACATATCTATAAAAAAAAAATGAGATGTAGTGGAGTAGAAATATGAAGTCTCTGGAAATGGAAATACACAAGTAAAGAACATGTACTGCAAATTTGCACTTATAGTATTTGAGTAAAAGTACTGAGTTACTTTCCACCACTGCTCTGACTTAAGCTCAAATGTCTGTAATTGTTTCTGACTTTAAATGCTTTAAGCATTCCTCACACAGATCTCTTGAGCTGCTGTTCATCCCACAGAGTCGGGGTCAAAGTTTAAAAGAAACAACATGGGACTTCAAGGTGTCAGACCTCTTTACTCAGTTGCGGAGTAAAAAAAACATGACATGTCTGGATTTGCGGGACCGTCAATCAAGATGTGACTAATGCATAAAAAAACTCCTTACTCACCTTGTCCTGCTCCAGCTGTTCAATAAGGTTCTTGGCATCACGCAGCTGAGTGATCAACTTAGTCTTTTCTGTTGTGTGCAGTTCCTATAAACATAAAACATTTGACAGTATGTCATACTTTACACAGGGCCACTTCTGATTTTTCGATTCATATCTTGTCCATGCTTTGGGCAGATAACTTCAAAATGTATTCTGCACCACCCAGGATGCCTCGCCCACAAGCCAAATAACCCGAGAGTGTATACAAGCCCAGCTAAACCAACAAGTCGACCTAAATTACAGCCCAGTTTAGCAGCAGTGGCATGTAGTAGCTGTGTTCCTGTGGCACCGCTGTGTAACCAGTGGTTTCTAAACAGGAAACGCCGGGCTGCTTGTATTTCTCAGCTGTTTTATCTTTGTGTGACCCAAAGTATCAGTATCTTTGCAAACTTTGGGTTAACAGCATCTTGATGTTCAAAAATTCATAGAGCAAACTTTAAAAATGTATAAGGTTGCTGTAAATATACAAAAAAAAGCCACTACAGCAGACAACACTCTGTCGACCAGACTGTAAATAACAGATTCAAAATCCCTGAGCTGAAGGTCTGGAATCACAGACAGATGGTCTGTTTTATGGGATATTTGTCTAAGGTGGAGGATGAGCAGCACAGCCCTGCAGTTCCAGGATGCCTTCATGCTGCTTAAGAGGGCAACGCGCCTGTTAACCTCTCCTTTTCCCGACACAGGAAAGCCCCTGTTCCCAAAAAAGACCGCAGATACAACACATAAATTTGTGGCAAAAAGTGAAACCAAGTCTATCAACATAGAGCCACAGACGTGCTGTCTATTATCACAGTGACTTTGTACCAACAAACATTTGTTATCAGACGCTGCAAAACATCAGAGCGGCCACAGATAAACTAAACAAGCAGATCATACCACCGAAGCAAAATGTTTTCAAATCAGTGAAAACAACGGTTCAGTCATGTCGCGCTGACATGAATCCTCGTCCTGGAGCTTTGCCAGAGAATTTGGATGTTTGGACTCTGAGAACCACAGAGATCCACTGTGTCACTGAGATAATTGAGTCACATTATCGGTGGGCCGTTAAGTATTTGGCATACATTTTGCAAAACAACATTAATTACCCTGAGCACACTGTTCAGTCATTTGCAGCATCACAGCCAAGCCTAATTTTAACCAGACCTCTTCATAATTACAGTTTACCGCCACATCAGTTTCTATTGATTATGTGGTTAGTTTGTACTTAAAACACTGACAAAGTGATGAGTATAAGCAGATACTTTATCAAATCTGCAGATTAAACTGACTGAAAAATGCACTCATATTAAAGTATGACCATGGTCGACACTCTAGTATCAGTATTAACACAGGTTATCCACCTTCATCTTCTCCAGTTCCTGCAGTCTCTCCTGCAGCTGCTCCTGCAGAGTTTCATTCTCACTGCCCAGCTGGGCGCTCCGCTCCTTGTGTGTCCGCATCACTTCTTTGCACTTCTGCAGCAGGTTTTCCTGCCTCTTCACTCTCTTCTGCAGAGCCTCCATGAGTTTGGTTGGATCACTGTTGCCCTCTCCTGCTCAGAAAATAAAATGCACTGGTTAAAAGATAGCATTAACACTTCAATAAAAATGATTCTCATATAACTCTCATACACAGTAATTCAATGTTTTGCTTTTGCTCCAAACCAGAGTATAACTATGCATAAAACAAATGTGCATACCCTCAGTGACCTCAGCCTCTGCTTCCTGCTCCTTCAAAGGACTTTGTGTGGAAGAGACTGAGTCTGCATCTTCAGATTGTACAACGTCACCATCAGGTGGCAGAGCACCCTCAGAGAAGCCCTTGGCTCGTTTCTTCAACAGAGCAACCTGTTAGAGAGCGCAAAAGGTACAATTAACATCTAACTATTTGGGTTAAAGACTCAAATCCAGCATTATTCTATGTATTATATATTCTATATGTTTTTGTGTTTTTATTTGTAATGATTTGGAAATTATTATTATTATTTAATATATCACAACAAAGAATAATTAGTCAAATTAGCACGTGGCAATCCCCACAGAGAAATTTACCTCTTTGGTTTCTTCATAATATCTATCTCTTTATTTATCAGCCATGTTTATACACACTACCATATATCAACACGACTCTAGGTTGCACCAGTGGCAATCATACATTGTATCACTGTGCTGGTTCAATGCACAAGTTAAAATTGTTTTATGATTATGGTTGATGTAGTTTTTTCACATTCATATTTGAACATATATCAAGTATTGTATAGGTGAAGAATACATTTCTACCTGATTTTAAGTCAGACTTTGCTGGCTTGTGATTCCTGAAAGTTGCAGATTTCGCAATAAGTTAATATCATATCCATATCACCGTCCATATACTATCACTCACCTGTGTTTGGAGAACAGTGATCATTTGGTCTTTTTCTTCCAATGCAGCATCAAACTCGTCTTGTAAGTGTTTCTTGGCCTGCTGGTCCATTTGAAGCTCCTAGAAATCATTCAATATGTTCACTGACACGTAAATACGTCATCAAAAAGGACGACAGACACTGACCTAGAAAGTTAACAACATTCATAACATAGAGCCATACCTCCCGCAGCTCCCCTATCCTGCGGAGCGCTTTATCTTGACTCTGACTGAGGATGACCTGAGAGGAGGCAGGACAGAAATGAACACTGATCAATTCAGTATGATGAAGAAACTGCAGGAAAACCTCATATTTAAATAAAATATTAGCAAACATTGTAGTTAGAGGAAATTACCTGCGTTTTTTCTTTATCTCGCTGTACTGTTCGGTACGCAGTAACCAGCTGTTTGGTTAAGAAGTGGAGGTAAGTAAAAGGGAGAGAAACAAAAAGAAAGAAACAAACAAACAAATAAAGAAACAAACAAACAAACAAATAAAGAAACAAACAAAGAAAATCACGAATGCGGATATATCAAAATAACTATAGTTACACACCATTTCTATAACAGGTTGAATTTTGTAACAGTGTTCCCACACATTTTCGTGGACAAAATTTCAAAAACATTTTTTTAACAAATTTTTTTAGCTGGCATACATGGAGGGAGAGATGAACAAGGGGAGAAAATGAAGAAACGTGATGGTAAACAAAACGTCACACGAGAGAAAATAATTTTGCCATTATGTTACATCATATGGAAGGTTACCCACAGAATGTTACTGTAACAAATTCATTACACAAAACAAATTTCCATGACTTTTCTACACTTTCAATTAATTTTTACCAATTCCATGACTATTCCAGGTTATCCATGACCTAAGAGAGATTGTACGGTCGCAGGAGATAAAGTGGATGAGATGTGATTGAGGCTTACTCAACAATGGGAAATCAGAGACTGCTTTGTGCACATCTACACAGAGACATAATTAACCCCTAACATCCCGGATCAAGCTATTACACTGGATGGGCAGACCTTGTTCAGAGCCAACAGGACACAAGACTCTGATGCAAATTCAAAAATGCACTGCAGGAATTGTATGATAACATCAGCGACAACAAGCCAAAGCAGCTGGATGGAATTTTCATAGTAGGTGATGATTTTAATCAACTTCCCCTTCAACTCCAAAGATGTAGCAAGATCAAGGCGAAATCTGAATGTCATTTTTTTTAAAAAATGACTAATAAATCTACCTTGTACCTTGTATTTTCTTTGTGACTCTCACCTCGGAGTACTTCCCTCGGTACTTCCCCAGGCTCCTCTCCACTCTGAGCAGTCGGTGCAACAACTGCTCTTTGGAAAGGGACTCTGCAGTTCCTGGTGGCTCCTCAGCCTCACTCTCAATATCTGATGGGGGGTCATATGTGGGGGCGCCCGGGGAGTCGTTTTCTCCCAATGGTGTCAGGGAGTCACGCGATGAGCTTCGGACCAGGTTTTCTTTCGAAGGAGAGCGAAACAGGTTTTCTGCCCGACTGGCACCACCACGAATCAACGACTCCATTGAGGGAACCCTTAACTGCAGTTTCTGGGCAAATGACTGTGTCTCCTCTCTCTGCTGGATCAAGAAATTGCTTTAAAAGGCCATCTCAAACAATGAATGAGCAATAAATCAGAGAGGAGGTAAGAGAAGAACGGATAATGAACGTACATGAGGAGAAGCGCTTCCATCTCCATTGATGCTACCTCTGGGAGATCTTGCTGGTCCTTTAGGGGTGCTCTGCAGATAAAACAGATTATGAGAGAAAGAAAAACTGTGCCAGTGAACTTGTCCTGGGCCAGTTAGTCATCCACACCCAGCGTGGCTCTCCCTGATTACTCTGGAGGGAGCAATATTAGTATTGCTGGGAGCAATGCAGGGGCAATGGGTACCCTCATGCAACTTGGAAAAAACAGAGGGGTTAAATACATAAAAGAAGGCATCTCTACTGTACATTGAACAAAAAAAGGGTTAAAACTAGACTACAGAACAGCCATGAGGTCAGAACAAACAGACAGTTAATAGTCGAGAAGGAGAGCTGGTATTGTATTAAAGATGCTTGGCAGTGCCGTGTGCAGCTGTATTACAAGAGCACAAGAGAGTCCTATTTAAAGTAAGTAAACATTTTGCAGCTCAGTTGGTTTAGTTGACTTGTTAGAAGCAGAATCGGAGTAAGCATATTTCCTCCTCCCTTGTCCAGCTCCGAGCTAGTCCTTCCTCTGGATTATGTGTCTGTCCTGTTTCTTGTGGGGAAGTCCTTAATGAGACAGGATCTGTTTTTGCTTGCTATGCAGCAATGGCCATCGTAGTGTATTTCTTTTGTGGGGATGGTGACGTTTAAAACCAAATGATCAAATGTATTTATTCATTTATCTGTGCACTTGGCCAGTTGTTAGATTCAATGTGTGTGTTTGTGTGGTTTAACAAAGCTAAAATAATTTAAAGTAAGCATTAATTTTACTGTAAGTAATAGAAGTTCACTTTTAATAAAGTCAGAGATAATTTTGTCTTTACTTTAACTGATTCTCACAGCTTCATGCCAATAAACAGGAATAAGTGACTAACTTTAAAAACTCTATATAGCATATTATACTTACTGACTACTTCTCCGTCTGTGTCATCCCTTGGAGATGCCCGTCACCAACCAAGACTTGAATGCCCCTACTGTGTTTCAGTACTGCATGTCCAAACACTTCCCAAGTCTCACAGACAAAACCTGATCGACTACGTTCAAAGACGTTCTGAATCCAAAACACTGTTGCTTACAATAGTAAACACGGCAACTGTAACCTTGATCAAGTACCAAGCACAAACATATTTTCAACAGACCAAAAGATTCCTTCAATAAAGCTCTCGTCAAAAGACAAACATAGCTGGTGAAACAAGTTGGTTCCTCCAAAATAAAATGTAAAAAATCAACAAAAGGAGTGAATGGATGAGATAGATTGATGGGATTACTAGCGCTGGATTGAGCAATTTACACTTCGTGTAGATAACATTTGAATAAAATGTAGATGGAAAATGACAATGACAGTGATGAATTTAAGTTATGTGTGGTTAATCACAGGACATGATATTAGCACCGATCGTATCTGTAGCTGCTACACATTAAAGCACTCAAGACTGTAGAGCAATAATTCAATTATGTATTAGTCAATTATGGACAAAGTACAAAAGCGGTTGTATCAACAGAGGAAAAGTCGTTAGGCTACCCTGATCATTTTAATTTATTTACATATTTTATATGCTAATTTCTCAATTCAATTTTATTTAGGTGTGGGTGTAATAAAGAGTCATAGGGCACAGAGTTCAAGACTCAAACATTAATTTAGTCACTTAAAAAGTACACCCTGACTGGCATTTGGTGAACACTGACAAGGTTGTTACCACTGACCCCAAAAAGAAGTTCATGTTTTTTACAATGAATGGCACACTATTTTTGCAAATATAAATACTCATATCACTGGACAATTATAAAAGTATTAAAAGTTCAGTGTGTAGGAGTTAGAGCTATTGACAGAAATGGAATATAAAAATTAGGTTTTCTGTAGAGTCCAATCACCTTCAAAAAATAATAAGAGCGTTTTCGTTATTGAAGGATGAGTTGTTTATATCTACATGGGGAGCGGGTCATTGTCCACGGAGTCTGCCACGTTACACCACCATGTTTCTCCCCCGCTCAGACCAGACTAATCATCATTAACAGCCCCTCCGCGAGATGCAGTGTTGGAAAAAGGTTCACTGAAAAACGCTTTTTTCCAGTATTTGCACTGGTTTTAATCACCTGGTCTGTTTATTTTGGAGATGAGGAGGCCTCTGCTGATAATTCAGCTCCCTATAAAAATCTCTAAACAATGAATACTGAAGAAATCCAAACAGGGAGTTCATGCTTAGCACATGGGAGAACTTTTAGCTTGTTGCCATCTGCAGTCGCCATCTGCTAGATGCCACTAAATCCTACACACTGTTCTTTAAATATAAATTGTTTGGGTAAACAACCTAAATCAGCATTTTAAATTAGAGTTTTATAATAGATGTCCATTAAAGTAACTGCAAATAGCATGCCAAACTCCCTTCACACAGAGCAGTTCATTAGTAGTCAAAACACAATTATCTATTGTACATCAAACAAACATTCACATTAAAGGTTACATGTATCTTAGACATTTAAACAGACATATACGAAATGTTAGAAACATGATTTTACTGTATGCATTTAAAACTGTTCCTATCACAAAAGATTAATTTTTTCAAATTTCGTTGTCCTCCACTGCTCTCACTTCTTAGACGTACGAACACACATCATCTAGCTTTTGAGTTCCACAAGCGCATCTACAAGGGTGCTCTGGTTTGTTTGTTTATTTGGAAAAGTTATGCGAAATGCAGCATTTCAACTGCTTAAAAAGTGTGTCTATAGCTTTTAAAATGAAAACGGCAACTCTCCAAATAAACAGACTTGTTGGGAGAGGGGACAGAGGCCATCAGGCAACATCACAGGGTGTTGAGGGTCTGTACGGCAAGCAACTAAGGATACCTAAAGACGAGGGGGCAATATTCAATTCTGTGACAGCTCATAAGAACTGAAAGGTGGGGCAATAAACCAACATACGGCAGAAAAGCACACAAGCTTCTATCCCAAAGTTTAAACCATAACTCCCATTAGATGCAGGGTTAGCCTAGATACGAGATGCCTTCTTGTTGCTAAATCCAAAGGAAACAGGAGACAGAGAGCAGGGAACAAGCTGTCCCTACGTGGGCCACATCCTCTACCGATTCCCCAAAGGCACGGAGACAGGAGGAAGGAACAGGGCAAGAGGAGGAGGAGGAGGAGGAGGAGGAGGAGAAAGATGAGGAGGAGGAGACAGGAAGTGAGGACAAACTCACCACACTGGCTACCTGGGCCGTTTTGGGTCGTTTTGAATGGTCCAGAGCAAAGATAGTATACTCAGAGAGAAAAGCGGGCTCTGCTATCATCCCGGCCAGCATCTGACCCCGTCAGTGCAGTAACGGGACGAAAGGTGGGGAAAGGAGAGGAACACAGAGAGCAATGAGAAAAACAACACCATGAGTGTGAAATAGCGCTGAAGGGAGTGTCCAGCCAGACTGTCCAGACGTGGCTGGCCAAGAGAGACTGAGATGGATGAAGAGATAGAGAGAGAGGGAGAGAGATGGAGAGAGAGAGACAGAGAGACAGAGGGTGAGAGACTACATGGGACAGGAAGAAAAATAAGAAAAGCGGGAAAGTGTAACACTCAATCAACATTAATGTTATGAATAACAGTTTGACATCTCTGCATGCAGTCTTAAATTACGATGACGTCAAAAATAGGCTAAATTTGTTTCCAATAATCAAATACACACATTTTCAGAGATGTCAAAGTGTTACAGATTTGTGAGGTGAAAAAAGATGCTGCAATGATAAGAAGCTTCTACGCTGAGAGCAAATGGGCCCAAAGTTACAACAACACATCGGTGCTTCCACAGGATAAGGGAGAAAGTGAGAGTATAGAAACCTGAGCAGAAAGGGGCACTGTCACTATTCCAGTTCGGAGTCTGCAGTGTTGAAATGTAGAAAACGTGTCATGAATGAGTGATTAAGCCCATTTTTTGATCTCAAGATCAAACAGCCGAAACTGTTAACATCCATATCTAAGCCCTAAAATAGATGTATTAACCAGCTGTTGCATCATCAGCCTTACAGTCGTGTTTGGTACCTCATTGCTGGTCTACCTCTGTCAAATGAATCAAAGAAGTCTTGCAAAAACTTGCCCATATCCACTGGAGGAAAATATTACAACAAATCACCAGAGAGAGAAAAAAAAACTCAGAGGAGGATACATCAATTATTCATACACAGGATGAAATGTGATTGACTCTCCACCATTAAAATGTTTTTTTTTTTTTCAGAATCAGAATCTCTTTTCACAGAATAATAAAGATATATATGTTGTTGTTTCATCAGAGGAGCTATTGTACATATATTGCACAATATTTAATTTATGTTAGAAAGCTTTTTAGCAACAGACCTAATAATAATAATTGGCCGAGCGCTTTTAAGGATGAACATTACAATGCCATGAATTTAATCTTAATTTCTACGTCCTTTTCCCATGCGATAATACATGCAGTTAACTGTAGAGGAAGCTTAACAAACCATACCTGCATATGAAGTGATCACAGTGCTGATTGCTCTACAAGATCAGTTTATGGCAATGTTATCCCAGCTCATGAAATCATAAGGACCCTTTGGTGACAGGTTGCCATCTGCTGCCTAACATGACGGAACAGCGACGATGCAGGAATACTATGCATATTTTATCATATTAACAAATTATGATCAATTCAGGACAGAGAGTTCAGACTATTTAATTTGAGAGTAGATAATGAGTACTGAAAATGGGTAGCCTGCACACTTTGAAAACTGAAAGCACTACTTAGTCACTGATTTGCTTTCACATGGCACAGCAGTCAAAAAGGGACTGGTTTGTTATTGACGGAGCATTAAGCACAACAAAACACATGACTGACAGAAACATTATTCTGTGTTGAAAATTAGAATATAAGCCGGGGAGAGAACATGACACTTTTGCAGGCTGCAGTTTGAACTCAAAGATATTAAATATTTAGCTTATCTATCAGAAGCTGACCCCATGCTCACCTCTCTGTCACTGGGAGCGGGTGAGCCATCATGAAGAAACGGCGGGGTTTGACTGCTGCGCCGGTCAACACTGCCCATCTGTTCAATAAAAGAAAAAGAAAAAGAATATCTGTATCAAAACACAGCATCCTGCTCCACAAATCACACACTTATACCTGTGCTCTTCTTTCTAATTCTGATAAGGTTTTGAGAATCCAAGTATTTTAGTTACTTGACATACATTAATTTGATAGCAAGGCAAGGTAAGGCAAATTTATTCATACAGCACATTTCATACCCAAAGGCAACTCAAGTACTTTCTAGATTAATCGAGTCAAAGTTAATTATAGTCCTATAAAAAATATGCCCAAAAGGGGTGTAAAAATAGTAATTTCAACTCAATTTCAACTTGATCCATAATGTCCAATATCACAAATCATTATTAGCCTCAGAGGGCTCTGCAACATACAATGTGCCACTGTAATACGTCTATTTTCCTATGCTAACTATTCTTGTGATTTTACCCTACTGTTTGTCAGTCTTCACCTTTGAACCCAATCAGCTTTGGGTTTTACAACAAGACAATGGGTGACGTGAATTGCAAGCACAAAAAGTAGCAAATTACAGTTTGCTCCACACAAGGGCCATTAAGAGAAACTTAAACCATTAATAAGATGTGGGCGAAGAAATATCATGCAATATGAAATATTGCTTTCTTACATCAAAAGAAATCTGAAGAAACTTGAATACAATTACGACACACTAACCACAAATATCAAGCAGTTGCCTTTTACAGCTGCTAAGGAGGTTTGACAAACGAGTACATGTAGGTTTTGCATATTAAAGCAAAGCCAGACAATAGAGCCGTAAAGAGACCGAATTATGTGTCCAAAATACAGTGACCAGCTAAAAGATCTAGTCAATATCTGCAAAACATTGACAAACTGCACTGGCAAATAAAGACAGGTTGAACCTGACCAGCGGGGTTACGATGAACACAGGACAAAGCAGCTTTGTAACAATGTTTGTAATGATTATTTACTTAAACTTCCTTGATGAATTCCACTTTCTCTAACGTTTTATATTTTTGTACTGTGACGGCTGGCGTTTGACACCGGCGGGATTTGCATGTGTCAAATAAAGCTGCCAGCTGACATCCACTTGCAGCCAACGCAAGCAACATAAAACAGACACGCCCTTACTGTCTCAGTTTCTATTACAAGATTCACTGACAGAGTTTTAGCTCGACGAAGCACACGAGCCTGTTGGGTGGTTTTTTTATACGTGGGGCGACGAGATATACCAGTTACAAGTTTTAGCAGCAGCTGATGACAGCTAAGTTGGGCAGCTAAATGATTAGCATGGTGCTGACGTTTGGAGGAAAGCAAAAGGGCAAACTGAGCATACAAGTAAACAAAAGTTAACCCTTTATTACGTTATGTCAATTAAATATTACTAAATAAACATTTTCGGGGCATGAACCTCGAGCAATGCGAAACGACAGCTAACTTATCTTCCTGAGCTAGCAGCTCAGCAATGTAAACAGACATTAGCTTAGCTAGTTAGCAACACACAACCAACCTGGGCCTGCTGTTGTGACTGCGCATTCCTCTGCGGCGACTGCTCCTCGTTAATCTTCTGCTTCAGTTTTTTAAACATCTTGTCACGCCTGTGTAGATAACAGCTGACGAGCAGATGTCTCCTATCCGGCGGAGATGTATTTTTGTTTTAGTTTAGCCTGACATCCAGTCCTCGGTGTCAGACTTCCTTGTTGGTTTCTGATATCCAGCAGGTGACCGGGCTCTCTGCGCATGTGCGGCCAACGTGGAGAAAAACTGAAACGTCAGAGTTAAAGGGACAGACAGAGATGAATTAGCCACAGCGCCACCTGTGGAGAAGACTAGTAGCACCTGTGATGTCCCAGGTAGCTCTCAGTAGATCCTTTTTTTAAATTTAAATTTGAAAAATTTAAAAGAAGAAGAGAAGAAGTTAAGAACGGCACCGCAATCTTTAAACATTAAAAGCCAGAGATATAAAAACATATACCCCAGTCAATTGAAATGAAATGAAAGAGTGGAATGAAATAGATAGATAGATAGATAGATAGATAGATAGATAGATAGATAGATAGAACAGCGAATAAAGAGCACACATTATTAATAGAATATAAAGGAATATGCTTAAAAAAACTAAAAAAAAAACTAAGAGACTGTACATATATACATATATACATGTGTAAAGTGCGGAACAGTATCTGAATAAATAAAAATAAAGTCAGCAGTGTAGAGTGACATGGAGCCATGTCCGGAGTTTAATGCGCAGACAGAGGTGAGTTATTGTACAGATAAAGCAAAACAAAAACATTTGTGGGGTTACAATATGATAGAAAACAAACCAGTAAACCCCATAGAAAGCAAGGACTATTACTTATAGTGCAAGAGACTTAGACATGACATTGTACAACTCATTCAGGGACTGATTATCTTTATCTTTATGAATGACTTCATTCTTAAAACAGCTTATGGAGGGCTGGCTGTTGGTTAGTTTTCATTTGCACATGTGAATATGATTTTCACCCAGAATAATTTTACAATTTTTTAAAATTTTCTTTCAGAGACCATCCATATAGAGGGATTTTCAGTCCCAATATTCATCAAAATGTAAACATATTGCCAAAATTGGTAAGTAGCCGAGCAAGAGAAAAACAAATGCTCTGTAGTTTGGGCTCTGTTAAACAAAAACTACATGGCTCTACTTTAAAATTGAACCAATTTCGTAGGTTTGCTGCAGCCATATATATTGTTCATGCTCTCAATAGTTCCTGCTGGTTGAATGTGTTAAAATTGATCCTCGCTAAGACTGTGAAAGAGGCAAGTCATATAATGGGAATAGGCTACAGTTCAGTAGTTTTAAATAACTTATTTAATGAGCAGTTGCTCAAAGAAGCATCAGTCATTTACTCTGACTGTGCCTATCCCCTAAACTCTGAGTACAAGCTATTACCTTCTGACCTACACCTAAGCTCCAGGAACTCCAATTCTGTCTCCATTCATGTTTTAAATACTGATAGCAGAAGGAGGCAACTGGTCTGATTGTTCATTACCTGTGATGATGATGATGATGATGATGATGATGATGATGATGATGATAGGGTGACAGTGAATGTGCATATTGTACTTGTAGTATTGATTATGCTGATAATGATGAGGATGTTGACAGTAACAGTAGTGACAGTAACAGTAGGCCCTATGAAGTTACGGTGGACACGGTGTTGTTGTTGCTGTATGTTTCTGTGTCATATTGTTTGTGCTTTTGTGTGTTTTTCCTATGTTTTGCACTTGCTGCAAAACAAATTGCCCTCTGGGATAATAATAAAATTGAAGCATACTTAGTTTGTTAGTTTGATCCATGCAGAATTGATCAGGATGTAGTATTGAAGACAAACTTTCACATTCATATTTTCTGATGTGAAAACAGTGAAAATACTTCTAAATCTTAATTTGTTGAAACATATGTTTTGTACATGTATTCTTTCTCTGTCTTATCCCTTTATTCATCATCATTGAATCTGTCTGGGACAAACCCCAGGTCTTTAAACTTTTAAAACCATGCGCCAAATAGGAACACAAAAACCTAACACACTTAAAAAATAAATAAATAAATAAAAGTTACTGCAGAGGAGGTTTTGCTTGGACAGAAGAGGGCACTGTTTCAACACGTTTTACTGAGATTTTGCTTCAGGCCAGTTGAAAGCTAAACTACCAAGACTTACATAATGTTTTAAACTGTATGTGCTATTGAGACTACTTCATTTCCCTGCCAAAAGAACATTAATCACTTTCTCTTTATTCTTTGGCGGCATCCTTAAAAGTGAACATCACAGAGAAAAGCTGCAGTGATACCAGTGTTGCCATTTTAGTGGCTTTTTGTATTGTTATTAATGCCTTTGTGTTGCTACACCTGGACCAGTTTCAAAAAGAACATATTTATTTTTTTATGCTGCAGAGGGGATCAACAACTCATAATGTAAGGGCCAACAAATATATTTTTTGTGAAACTTGGAGAATTTGTTTAGGATGAGCCAGTACTAAGCCACAGTGATTTACAAATATTAGTTTTGTTTCATTAGAAACATACATACACTACACACACAGATCGGTGTGTTCTTGTTTATTGTTTATGTGATGATCTGTGGCAGTCTCTGCACTCTTATGCTTTATATTAATCTTATATCAATGCATATCTAAAAATAGAAAGTCTGTATGTTTGCTCTTCATCTGAGTCATGCCCTTGGGTAATATAATAAAAACTGTAACAGACAGAGAAGTTCACACTGTGGGCGTGAGTAATGGTTTAAATAGTTCCTTCCTTTGGGATCTGGCCATGTGCAGATATCTGATATAAACACATCTGAGTCAGACTTTGCTGTCTAGTGGAAAAAGAATAAAAAACATGCTGTTGTAGGCCCTAAATGCATTAAAATGAGGACTAAAATGAAGATATGATTTGCATTTTTTCACCATTCTGGCTTTAGTGCTTACAACTCAGCAGGGCTTTTGATCTATGATGGGTGCCTGGAACAGTGAGTATGAACGATGGGTGGTTAACGGCAGAATGATGGAGCTCTCCTATACAATGCGGCAGTCACTGCTTCACCCTGAGGTTTACAGCAGAGAGCATATATAGTGAAAACAGAGGAATCAGCTGCTGCTTGTTTGCTATGGCAGTTTTGTTTCAGACAGCAGCTAAATTTTATAATACACTACAAATATGAATGTATGAATTTGTGAAATATTATATAATTTAATGTATTTAGGCCTTGAACAATGATTTTAATGTAAACATATTAGAATTTGGAGGGGAAACATCTCTTAACTAAGACATCTGATATGTATCAAAGGGCCAAACTATATATTCAGCTTATTATTATGCGATTTTTATGGGGAGTCTTAGTTGGAAAAGTAACTAATTAAAGCTGCTAAATAAATGAAATCACAATATTTCTAAAGTATAAAGTAGGCTAGCATGAAATAGAAACACTCAATAAAAGCACCTAAAAACTATATTTTATCATTCCCTTTCAATCTTGTGACTTGTTTTGAAGGATTTCGAACATGAATGTATTATTATATCATCCAACTAATGAATGTGCCCGTTCTAAACTGAAATATACAGTATATGCCCGTTTTAACTCAGGAACTTCTCTGAGCCTTCCTGCAAAGTTACAGACACCCTCATGGACAGCAAGTTTGAGGAAAAGACCACCAAGCACATTCTCTTGGAAGTATGGCTTAAGTCCAACAAATATGAACTCCAGAGTATTGTGCACCTTAAATTTACTGCTGACAACACAATGAGGCTCAGAGACCAGATCAATGAGAAGAAATCTGTAAATCCTCTTTGAAGGTTATTGATGCCCAATTAAAAGCACATTTGCAGGACCTGAAGTGCAAGCAAATATTTTACAGCTTGATTTTTTTCAAACAACTATTTGCAATACAAAGAATAGCGTCCTGAGCAGAGAATTAAGTCACACTCCATGTGTGTGTGTTGCAATCCAAGCTTCTCAGTTTTATGTTTTGGCAGCCAGGCCAAAACATAAAACAATTGGGTTTTTTTTCTCACTATGGTGAAGGCTTGACCCAATCTACTCTGCCTTTGACTGACTCTTTGCCCTCATTGGCTGGGTTGGCCAATCAGAGACAGAGTAGGGAAGAACAGGGCGCCTCATGCCTTCACCATTGTAGGAAAAAGATATCATTATCCCTAATGTCCCACTGGCCAGTTAATCACTCTTCACTGAGCTGGTTAAGCCTATTCTCAATCCAAACTCAAAAAAATAGTGCCTCTTGCTCAGTGCTTTTGGAGTATTGTGCGACGCCAAAAGGCATCTTTCACATGCGCATGCCGCGCCGCTGGATGGAGCTGCTGGATGGAGTCACTGGATGGAGTCACTGGATGGAGTCACTGGATGGAGTCACTGGACAGAGCTGCAGGACAGAGCTGGTTGTGGTGTTATTATACACTGGCGGACAGCTGGATGGCACCTACCACATCCACATGAGAACGCGGTCGGACAGAACATGTTGTGTGCGCTTGAAATGCGGCAGGACGGTATCAGGTTGAAATGCTGCCAGTATTGAAGTAATATAAGGAGTGCAAGGGTGCCTGTAGGGTGGGTAAGTGGGTGGGTCCCACAAACAAGAGTCTTTCATGCAGGAGTCCAGTGTTTGTGTCATGTCTGAATGTGATGATTTTTTTCTACACCTTACCATGCCTCCTTCTAAACCTTACCATCTGTGCCAGAACATGCGTGTTTGTTGATGTCCTGACGTTGGTTGCCATGTGCTGTTGTTGCCTAAACATGCGCTGCCTCATCCAACCATGTGCATTTGTTGACATCACAGCAGACATGAAAGTCCACTAACAAAACAGCAACAACAAGTTGGGATAAAACCTGCTGGGGAGTTACTGCTAATAACAGTCTGTGTGGAAGCGAACCCTGAAGTTGACACTGTTCGCCCTGTCATTACTGTTGCCTTTTTTAGTACTGTTAGCGCTTTTAGCACTGTGAGCACGGCTATCACTGCTAGCCACCGCCATTTAGGCTCAGCCATGTCCTCATTTGCTTTTGATGTCAAAGTTGGGAGGCATGTACAGATAATCCCAGATTTTGAATGTCGTATATAGCACCCAGAGGTATATGGGTCCTCATAAGGGTGCCTCATGCAGTGTCTCCTGGATACTAACATTAAATATAATTGTCTCTCTGGAGGCTCCCTCCTGAGAGAGTGGGTCACACTGATTAAATATTGATACACTTCCTGACTCGATGCTTGTCATGGCTCTTTCTCACCTCCCTACTCTCTAAAAACCCTTTCCACAATGCGGACAGGATGCTGGCCCAAAGGACGGTCATCTGAGGTAGCCTCGCATTCTCTGCTGTCATGTTTCATGTCTCCTCTTTTCTCCTTTATTAAAACTGTGAACTAGTAAACCTGTCTTCCTATACAAGGGGTTAAACAGGCTATAAAGGGCTTACTAAGAGTAAAATCCCCACCACAATCTGAATGATTTCCAGTAACCCCACTGCCAAAGACAAGTTGACCTGTTCAAAGTTTAAGTTTTTATTTATTATTGTCTGTCATGATTTTTAAAATCTGCACCCTCAATGTGTGCCCATGTTATTTTAGACAGATGACGTCCATGTGGCTTATTTGAGCAGATTTTACTGGAGCATACAAGCTGACTCAGCAGTCTAATTATTTATTTTTGTCATGGCAGCAGGACAGCGATACATGTTAGACATATAGATTTCCAGTCTTGCACATGGTTTATTGAGTTGTGTAATAAACCACCCAAATCTCTATCAAACTGCCTTTGCTCAAATTTTGCATGCTGTGTGTGTATCTGTGCAAAGAGCAAGTGTTCAAAACACCAAGAAGTAAATATAGCACATTTTAGTCAAAAAATGCTAATGAGCTACTATTTATTTTTATATATATATATATTTTTTGTTATCTTTGCTAGTCAAATATTACTTTATATTCCTGTATTTGTAGGTTTAAAATGTGTCTGTTTTTTGCTGAGGTTGATGTAACAGCAGTTTTTGGACACTGATGTGATTGATGATTAAAGGCTGGCACACTGACCATCTCTTGCCCCTTTCCCACCTCCCATGGTGTCATCATCTGGTTGTTTTGTGCCCATGCCTCCTGTCACAGTGAGGCCGTGCCAGCTTGAAGAGCCTGTTTCAGAAGCAGCTCCACGGGCACATCTTTGTCACTGGCATGGGGATAAGCATTGCACAGCCATCATCTCTTATTCATGCCCTGTCCACAACAGTGGCACATGATGATTTGCAAACCTTTTAACATAGCCTTTTAATGAGCATTTGGTTAACAGTTATCTGACTGAATTGTAGTGATGAAGGTGTGATAAGGCCAAAGTCAGCACTAGGAAGTTTTATTTTAAATCAAAAGGTCATTGGAAGTTTTTGGGGAGCATTTTAAATGCTCCCTCATCCCTGTGTCCACTCAGATCAGTATCTTTGCCAATCAGGCATTGTTTCTGCCCCTGTCCCTGTCTCTTTTTCTGCATCTTAACAATATTGTTAGTGTGGTATCTCAAAAAGTTTTAGATCGATTTTAACATGGTCAACCCTAACCCCAAATCCCTCCCTAACATTAACCTAACCCTAACCTCCACAAACAGCGCCAGGCTTTAAAGCTAATTTTACACAGTGGCCAAACATGGAATGACAACTTCAGGGTCCCTTTTTTTTTTGATGCTATTGGGCCCAAAAATACTTTTTTCCTATAGGCTCACATTTTTAAATAAGATATCTACAAATCTGTGGAATTTTTTTTCACTCCCCAATACCTGTGAAATGACGAGTTTCACTACATGAATTTGATCTATTCAGTCAAAAGTCTAGAGGAGTAGCATGATTAAATAATTTTTATGCCGATTCAAGTTAGCAGAGCACTATACCAGAAGTTAGCCACTCTGCCATCATGATTCTCTCATGCGCTTGGTAATTTCGCATCCTTGAAATTTTGCGTTTTTGAACGGGCCCCACTCCCAACTTTGTATCCAGTTTTCTTTGTACATCCATAACCCCTATGAGGTGTCTCTGATACTGAGGGAACACAACTCCCTCTAGGGAACCATGATCTTTGTGGTGTTTTTCAATGTAGCTGTATGATGCTGCTGTGGTTTAATGAAGAGTGGATCCACTAGATGGAGCTACTTCTGCATTACAACACACCCACCTCTCTCAGCAAAGGATAAGGCTTTGTGTAATGAAAACATTGCAGCTCAGCCTGTCTTATCTGGAACAGCCCACGATAATTCACTGTAGCCTAAAGATCTGTTGCAACAACAGATGTTCATCATTGCTCACAAAGTTACCGACAGCTTGCATCCTCCTCCATGTGAGAACTTATCACAAGACTGTTGTCTCAGCAGATATTTTGACCTGTCATACCAAGACAGCATAGGTGTAACTAATGACATTAATGATGGTTCTGTTCCATTTAGGTGAGCCAATAAGCCATGACGGTGGGGCAAACTGCACAATTTTCACAGCAGACATTTGACTGGTCATGGCAGGAAAAGCACAAGTGTTACTAATAACATTAACGATGGGTCTGTTTTATCTATGTCCCAGTAAGACAGTGTGACAGTGAGCCCACAAGTACAATGCCAGGATTTTTATGTTTTTCCAGTGAGGTGTTCAAATGTCTTCGGTGAAAAAGGCTTATACCAAAGCCCTCAAATCCAATCACCTGTGAGTTAAATTTTGCAAAGTACACTCTTCTTTCCCTTTATTTAACCAACTAAAAGTCTGATTGAGTTTGAAATATTTTTTTCAAGGTCTGACCTGTCACACTCGTGATGATTTTAGACAATGAACATGCTAATGCTGCTTCATTTTTACAGAACATGGTGCTTGTTTTTTTTTCCCAACCTGTCTAAACATCTGACAGCTTGTTTCTTACCAGTACTGGATTTCTCTGGATGTGAGTGTATTCCCAGATTTTAGTGATCAGATTAGTGAATCCAATATCATGGGTCATAAAGACGCTGTATGTAACTCTCGAGAAAGATGAGACTCATTCCCAGGACATCAAACATCAATGCTTTGGGGTTAGGACTCTGACTGAACCACCAACCCAAAAGTTCAACCTGGGAATTAGACTGAACGATATTTCTCCAGAATTACAAAGTGCACCTTAAAGAAGAAAAAGTAGGACCCCAGTTGTAATAAAGTGGATCTAGCCTTACTTTTATGGCTCAGTAAAACAATGCAGTCAGTTGGAACATGTCCATAGGGGCACAAGCAGGAAGTTGAAGGCAACAGAGAGCTTCTGGAGAACTACTGTGGTAAAAGGGCAGGTATAATATACACCACATAGTGTGGGGCTAATGAGGGAGTTTGGAGCAGAGCAAATTAAGATTAAGGGGGTAAGGGAGGGAATGACAAGAGAGGTTAAAGCAAGACTATAGCCCATTTACACTGTCTGCCTTGCCGTTCTGTACAGAAAGTACGATCGCAGAGTGAGGGGACACGGTTGTCTCGCCTTTAAGCCACCGTAGGAAGTAAAGAAATAACACATTCTCCCTTTAACAGATGAAAAGTCAAATTATTAAGCCAAAAAATACACGTAAAATACACCTGCTTAATCCAATACACTCAGGGTTACGTCACCTAGAGCCTTATTTGGTGTGGTATAACCAGTACCTTATGATGGCTAATGCTTCCACCGCGCTATTGTTACACTAAGTATAGCATTTAGCATTATATATGTCACCGTTTATGTCACTTTCAGCTACAGTAGCCACTGATTGTCAAATGTCTCTCTCAAGGTCCTCAAATGAAACTAGGCTGTCTACGCAGTGCAAAGAAACAAAAACTGTTAAAATTGGTGGTACAGAGAAAGAGGCAATCGTAACGCAATCTTGATCTCAGTTTTTTCATTTTTTATTTTTGGCCCTCGTTTGCACTGTGCTGGATGCTGTATGGCATGTACTTCCTGTTCAGAAACTTCTGCTTTTACAACTAAAAAGTGCTCGAAAACACGTTTCTGAAAACATTTGATAAAGGAAATAGGCAATAATTGTTTTGATGGAAAGCTTGAAAACTGGCAAAGTATCTCTTTAAATGAATGTCGGCCTGACAACAGAGCAAAAGACCCAAAAAGGTTAGTTCTGTATGTTGTTATGACGGTCTTTTCCCCAGGCTTAACCATGTAAGCCACTGACCATATCAGTGAGAAATTCACTGACAAGATGACAGATTATTTTTTTCCAGTATTACTTTAGGAAAATAAACACATGCTTTTAGTGTGATGGGCACTGGCATTTTACTGACTTTTCTGACCACTATTTTACAGGAATAAAAGATCTGAGCTGTATTTATTTACACAGTTCAATTTATTTCTACATGAAAAGTGACTACACTGACATAAATCAGAATTTAATTTTCTGCCAGTGCGGGTTACTAATAAATCTTGAATAAAAGGAAATGTGGGATCTTCGAATAATGTAATGGAGCTGCCAACCAAAGACCTTTGAAAGTTTCAGTGTGTAGGTAAATTATGGGTTTTTTCCATCCTGACACTTTTCACACATTTTTTTTTTACCTCATGAATGATGGGAAGACATGATTCAACATTTATTCATATTCCTATAGAGAACAGGCAGCTATATACCAAACCAGAGTCTCTCATGAGCTTGAGTACTTGTCCCAGACTTTGCATGTTAAGCAGTTAAACTGCAGTCTCCCTCAGAAATAGAAGCCATTATTAAGACTTTCCCCACAGGGGATTCACACAGATCTACACACTCCAACCCAAGACATAATTGCCTTTTCAGTTTCTTCTTTTTGTTTCATCAGTCAGTTTAACATAACTTTTTAATTGCAGCGGTAAGAAGAAAAAAGACAGATCCTGCTCTGTATTGATTTAGTGTCTACATTTTTTGTTTGCTTTCTACTATGACACACATAGAAATAACAAAAAAGGAAAACTGAACATCAAGGGTTAATGAAAGAACGATGAAACATGTATCTGGTAATTGTTTAGGCTGTTTGAATACTGGTTGTATTTTAGTTTGCCTGATGATAGTGATATCATTCATTACAAAGACCCCTGCTGTTGAAAGATTCAGCATCTTGTGAGGAGGAGAGTACACCTGGATGAACATGTTTTATGTAAGGATATCTTTCTGGAAGGCTGTGTTGGTCCCAATATTATTATCTCTCGAGCAGCTGGATTTCCACCCGTCTCTGTGGTCAAAGCCATTGGCATTTCCAGATGGCATTAACACCCTGGTGCATAAAACAGCATACTCATCCCAGTTTTATCTCATCTACCAAGCTCATTAGTGCTTACTTCTAGCTATTTGGCTTTAAAGGGCAGAAATATTGAAAAGTAAATCACTTTACTATATTGCACATCACATTTTGTGCTTATACCTCAAGGCTGTAGCAACTATTGAGGAAAAAGAGATCATATCCTCACAACTTTCCCAGTAATTTGGAGATTTAGGCAACCAAGGTGGAGTTCACATTCCAAATTAAAAGTATACTAACAGTTTTATCGGCTGATTTCAGTGTCTTTTCTCTGAACTTTCTTTTATATTTGACCACTATTACCAAAAATTCATTTCTTCCCAGATATTTGGTTTTGGCATTGTTTAAATCTTAAAGTGAGAAGAGGTTTATGAAATCAAACCAATTTTTTACATTATGGTTGACAGTTTTGTTTTCAACAATAGCTATTCAATATATTTGCATATTGTAACAAGCTCCTTATTTATTCTTTTTCATTGGCAGTGGCAGAGTCCACCATTCTCGCTGTGACTTAAAATTACGGATTTAAGATTGAGGGAGGTGATGCATGCATGTAATCCAGTGTTACTGTTTGATTTCACCTCAATGATATCAGCTGCATTCACTGGACATTTCCTACTGCTGCTGTTTCACATTAAAGGGGACCTATTGTGCTTTTCTTATTTTCTGTCAAATATTTAATGTTACAGTGTTGGTTGTTCATATCAAACATGGCTAAAGTTTGAAATAATATGGTAAACTCATATAAAAGTAATTCTTGTGAGCAAAAACGTGGAAAAAAGATAATGAGAAACTTTATAAAAAATGCAAAAAAAAAAAATAAATAATAATAATAATGGTGGCAAGTATCTGAAAATTAGCCCAGTGGAGTTTTAGACATTTACATTTAAAACTAAATAGGAAAAAAATGTCCAGAAAACTAAATTTATAATTATTATAATTATATTTTTAAAATTATTTTATATTATAAAATAAATAGATTTTTGTAGCACTTTTCATATGGTAATTTTGTTTTTTTTCTTTTCTTTTTTATTAGGTTATTTCCTCGTAACCACCTTTTTTACTTATTTCTCCATAATCTTGGTATCATTTCTTGTTAGTTGCTCATTGCCTTCTTCCCACGTTTTTTGAAAGAAATCAAGCCAATTTGCTTTAGTTTCAAAAGGGTTAATTTAAATAGAACTTAAAGAAAATTAAATTAAGCTTTTCAAAATTTAAACATTTAAAAGACTCTATTTTTCATTTGCTATCATAATTATCTGAGGGAGGGTGGGGTGGGGGACTAACCACTTAAATCCTTGCTGCGGCCCACCAGATTGTTTTACATCTTTATTATACAGACATAATAGGACACTGCTTTGTATGGATATCAGGCAGGAGGAATTGGCGTTGCATAATAACCGGTGGGCTGAAACTTGTCACTTTTCTCCATGGATCCCACCACGTGGGCACCAATTAGCCTCAATGCTGATATGACTATGTATCTAATTAGATACACTTTTACGTTTTTGAACTACTAAATGGCATCTGGCACCACAGATAGAGACTCATCTGTTGCTGACAATGATCAGACAAACATCACTCTAGCCTGTTAAAATGTCTCCACTGTGTCCTTGCAATGGCCACGATTGTCACGGTGCAACCTTGAATAGTGTTTGATAAATTCAGGAGAGAGAACAGCTGCAAGTCTGGTCTCACAATGCACAGGCAGGGGAGGCTGCTTTTGGGCAATGGCAAGAAGGGGTTATCTATCTGTCCCCTCATCGCCATGCCAGTGGTAATAAAATGCTGCTTTGTGGCAGAGGATAAAAGCAATCCTGCTGATAACTGTGATGCCTCCCCCTCTGAGCTCCTGGAGGTGGGGTTGAGACAGAGAAGCCATTAGAGAAGAAAGAGACAGTAATCTGATCAAGTCCTATAGGGGCAGATGCCGCATCAGTCAACTGTGCCATAATGTTAACCTCTGCCTCAGAGCAAACATAAATTTTCTATTTGTTCTGTGTTAACATCAGTTGACATCTGTGCAACCTGAAATGCACAGATGTCAACTGATGTCAACTGTGTTAACATCAGTTGACATCTGTGCATTTCAGGTTGCACTTTGGTGTCTGTATTAGCAAGATTACGACTTTACTCAGCCGACTGCAGGAAAATATATGGTTAGGAGCAGGCTCATAAAGTCAATTGCATGCTGGATGAGGGCCAAAAAAGGCAAAGTCACCAATAAACGAAGCTGTTGTCTATTTATGTTTAGCTTATCTTAATTGGTGCCAATCCATGTTTGACATCATCATTTGTAGGTATAGATTTTTTATGAGTAAGGCCATTTCCACAGCTCCTCACCACTTTCACATCAGTTTATCAAGTATTTTTAAATGAAGCCAGTGTATTTGACAAAAAAAAAAAAAAAAGTTGCTTCTGATTAAATGAACACTGGGGTGACTATTGCACTTACCCCAATTTCTTCTCAATTTCAATTAAGGGCATGGGTTGTGGCTTTGTTTAAAATAATTCCCTGCTTTATAATTAAGGGTCAAGACAAGTTAATGAAAGGTTTTAAATTCAGGCTTTTCAAAATGTAGTTTCAGGTGCTTGTAGTCAAGATAAACAGTCCTTCATCATAGGAAAAAAAGCCTGAAGGAGCCTCTCAGTTGTGCTAATGATGATCCCATTACCGAAATGTTAATTTTTTTTTGTCACACTTTCTCACGCTCACTTTATGCACATGTAATTTTTTATTTTTTATTTTTATGAAGAGCTCCTTTTAGTGTTTTTCTTTTTTTGACAATGTTTCTGAATGGGACTAATTTATAAATAATCAGAGGCAAAGAACCAAATTCACCTGGGAGCCCGCTGTCTGCTTCCCGTGTAAATGTTTAGCCAAACCATGATGGGTTTTTTAAAGCCTAATCACATGGTTTCGTTGTCTGAACTCAACCACATGCTTTAGTTGCACATGAAAACACATGTAAATACGAGGTGTTTTACCAACATTTTAAGTCTATTTTGAAAAATACTGAGTGCATCTAGCAAGCAGAAATTGCACAATTCCAGTGAAACTGGAAGTTTATTTTGAAAAGACACAAAAAGATTTAACAGGCATAAATTGACATGGCATCATGGAACGTCAATGACAGACACAGGAGGATATGAGGCGCATCACGTGGAAGTCCACTTATTTGACTTGTTGGGATGAAAACATGTTGGTCTTTCAACCAATATATATTGTACATTTTAATTCAATTCTGGCACGTATTACTTCGAAATGAAATATTGCTAACAAAACCAAAGTTTTCATTCCAGGCTTTTGCCCCCCACCTATTGGGACCTTGGATAACTAGTTCCACTTCTCCCCCCACTACAAAACCCCTAGAAATAATCATATTATTAGCGCTATTATATGTCACATTATCATTAGCATTAGTATTTGCAAGCAGTCATGGTATCCACAGGGAAGGATGAAGATGTGAAAATTGTCAGGAAGAGCATTAATGTGCTTTATGACTCCTTTCTTGTGACCATTTTAAGCAATCAAGCTCTATTTCAGCAGCATCAACATGAACATTATGAGCTGGGTCTGTATTTTCTGTGTGCTCGGTTCACACCATTACAGTGCATTATATTATAGCAACATAATTCTGGTGTTTATTTCCTGTCTCACTGGTACAGAGCTGTGGAGGAAACATTTATTTTGATATGCGGTGGTGTGAGATATTCACACATCACAAGTTCATGACCTATAGGAGGCTGGATCCATACCATCAACACATAGTGTAATAAAATCGACCCACTGTCTGAAATAGAGGCTCAAAAGCCTTTTTCTATAAGCAGCATTGTGGGGCTGCACAGAGCTTTCACAATTTGCTGACTAAGACACGCGCTAAGAACGCAGCACACCTTATCTAATCGCTTTTAATATACTGTGACAGGACTTTTCCTTCTCTTAGTCTCTGTTCCAGAGCAGTATAACATGGTGTGTAATTCCCCCAACGTTGCACAAAACACTTGCTGAACATCCAGTTTGTGATGTTTCTGAGCTGCTGGGTTGTTTGCTATGAGTCATTTTGCGAAATGCCAAAATAGTCATAAAAAAAACAGATTAACACTAAAAGGAGGAATGTAACTGAATCCAGACAGGTTTACTAAATCAGTCCCAAGATTTTTGTTTTTAGTCTTCCTAGCTGCTTTATTTGGGCATGTAAGCATAGTTTCAGGATTGTTGATTAGCTTTTCTTCTTTAGGGACTAAGGCAGCTTTAAAGGGACAGTTCACGCCCAAATCAAAAACACACATTTCCCCTCTTACCTGCAGTGCTGTTTATACATCTAGATTGTTTTGGTGTGAGTTGCCAAGTCATGGGGATATCAGCCGTAGAGATGTCTGCCCTTCTCTCAAATATAATGGAACTATATGACACTCAGCTTGTGGTGTTTCACACGGGAACTATTTTATTTCTACTGAACTTCACCCGCCAACCCTATCACTACCAGCTCACTGAGCACCACTGAGCTAGCTAACATTGCAGTTCAGCCGAGGACGATGTCATTACCGATTACATCTCATGCTGTCACAAGTACAAGACTCTTGTTCATGAGCGGATGCATGCTTCCACCGTGATACGGGTGTAGTTCAGTAGAAGGAAAATAGTTCTTGATAGAACTTTTTTTTAAATTTGACTACCCATAGGTTACCAAAAATATCCATATTTTCCCACTAGATATTTGGTCCTGGTAATGTTTTAGAAACACTATTTAGATGTTAAAGTTGTGTAAGAGTTACATGAAATCAAACCCCATTCTGAATATAACTGTTGGCGGATTTGGTTGGAAATCTGTACAGAAGAAGCTGTGCATCTACTCATAAAGCTCGCCACAGCTCTAAATGTAAACAATAACAGTGTCCTCCTCAGCTGAGCTGTAACGTCAGCAGTAGATGCACGTTTTTTTCTGTGTGGTGATATGGTTGATGGTTGTGTTGTTTGGGAAAGAAAAGTAGTTCCTACATGAAACTGCAAACAACAAGGTCTGCAAATTATCTTAAGTAATAGGGCCAGGATTCCTGGATAGAGACATTGCTGTTAAGTTATTTTTATTTTTATTTATTTATTTATTTTGTGCTTTGAACACCACAGATCGAGTGCAAACCAGTTACATTATATTCAAAAGAAAGCAGACATCTCCATGACTGATTTCTTCAACACTCTGCAACTCACACCAAAACAATTTAGATTGATAAACAGCACTACAGGTAAGAGGGAAAATATGTAGTTTTCGGGGAACATTACCTTTCAAATCTGTATTGTCCATTAGGTCATCAGTGCCATGACTGCAAACATCCCTCTTGTCAACCAAAATATCTCCAGAGTAACGTAAGATTTTGCAGTATTGTTTGTGTGTGTTGTCATATGCAGGCATGAGACACAGTGTACCTTATGTGTATCACCCCGCAACGCTATCATCCTTGCACATCTTAATTAAAAAAGTTTGGGGAAAGTGTTCCAGCAGAGAGTTAGAGCCTATAGAGGGTGGGGCAAGCTATAGGCGACTGTCATCATGATGAATGAATCGAGGGGGGACTTAGATTTCCTTCAATTACAGTTCAAAGTCTCGATGGGATAAAATGAGTCAGGTTTTAAGGAGCTGTAACAGCAATCCATATCATCATGGGAACAATTGATTTTTCCTTTCTGTTGTGGGTGATGCACCATCATCTTGTAATAAATAGGGTTCGTCTTGGGTGTTATTGCTGTATCCATAAGTAATTTCTTGGATGGATGTCGAGAAGTGGCATTTTTCGGGTAAATAACATACTGTAGAAATGTGGAGTGGAGAGTGAGATACTGGATTTATCGCAGAGCTCTGGGTTTACAGCAAAACTACTAGACTGTGACATTTGCTGCTTCAGGGGATTTGCAGCAACCAGGAATGCAGCCTGTTGGGATGTGAAGCTGTCCAATCAGCCTTTTCTCAGTAATTAACAGCCCCTCGCTGCATTCAGCCTACTGTTGGTTTTTGCAAGTTTGGCTTCTGTGTTTCGTGGTCTTTAAGGAATAAAGGCAATCTGAGAAGAAAAACACCACACTGTGTGATGCTGCTCTGCGAGGCATTCACTTATTCTAATTAGTCTTACTTAATTCATAAACACATTAGGCAAACATGGTGATACATGTGTTGAATACAAATAGCAGCATTGCAGCACAAAACTGAGACTGACATTGGTTCCTAACATGAGTATGTTTCAGGGAGATAAGCATCCAAAGCAGGCTTTATCCACTGTCAGGCACTCCTCGTGCATATTAGCTTTCCGCACTGAGGTGGTGTTTGAAAAAAACGATTATGACAGTAAAAGAACTGGCAATATGTTGGCTGAAATACCCCCGAGACACTTAAAAGTCCGCTTTCCTCCTCCTTGTACCATTTAGCTTGTCGGAGAGTTATGATATGTTATTTTGTAATTCCACTCCGCTGGCTGCCCTTGAGGTGCTGCAGGCTGTTGAAAAGGTGAGTGGATTTGGAAGGTATAATAAGTGCAGCATGCTACAACCATCCACAGCTCTTACTGTGGACCACCTCCAGGTTTTGACTGGACTGTTCTCAGCGAGAAAAATATTCTCTACTGAGGAGGATCCTCTCTGAAGGCTGCGATTTAAAGGACATACAGAAAATTTGACTCACTCTGCAGAATGACTAAAATGAGTGTATTGCATGAAGGCATTAAAGGTCCAGTGTGTAGAATTTAGTGTGATATATATTGGTCTGCCAATATGGAATATATGGAATATAACATGAGAAAGTATATATTCTTTAGTATATAATCACCTGAAAATAAGAACCGTGTTTTTGTTGCCTTCGAATGAGCCAGTTATATCTACATAAAGACCGGGTCCTCATCCACAGAAGTTGCTATGTTATGTTATACTGCCATATTTCTACAGTGGCCCAGAAAAGACAAACCACACATAGACTCTAGATAGGGCCAATCAAGCTTTTTTTTTGCATTTTTTTCCCCTTTTATTCTTTGCAATGAGGGTCGAAAAAGTAGTTTCTTTAACGTGAACTAGATTTTCTGTGTTTTTACTGGTTTAAATCACCAGGCTTGTTTGTTTTGGAGAGGAAGAGACCCCTGTGGATAATTCAGCTCCTGGTAAAAACCTCCTGAACATCCGGATTTTAAGTTATCAAAGAAGAAGATGAACACACATTAGCATGTCCTGGGCTTGCTGCCTGTCTCTGACATGCTCAAATGGTGTAGAAGAAACATTGATTTGGGACTGAAACTGCTTCAGTCGGTGATTTGTTTCGGAGAGGATAAGACCTGAACATGGATTGGAAAAAAAGGTTAGCACAAGGGTTGCTAATTGGAAGCACCTCCTTATTCAATCATCATTAACGTGAATGATGAATTAATTGTGATTTTTTTAAATTTTTTTTTACACATAATAACTTTACTTATACAGAACAATACTAAATGTGTTTTTTTTCTTTCCTCAATCAAAGCTCACAGCAAAATATTACATGTTCTCTGATGGACAAATTAAACACACTGAATGTAATGATTAATGCTTTGCCCACTGCATTTTCCAGTGTTCACCAGGCTCTTCTGCCAGACCCTAAGATTGCTGCCATGTCAGGAAATAGTGATATTACACCCTTTGTCTGCTGAATAGAAACATGCATTCAAAATGCACCATTCTATTGATAGCTTGAATTTATTAGCAGAATTCACGTTGTTCATATTTCAGAATCAGGTCTTTTTTTGATCGATTCAATTTCACATGTTCAATCAAATTCTTAATGAGAAATTAATGGATGGCCTATTAATCTTTATCATCCCTGGTGAGCACGTTTCATCAGAGAAAGTAAACGAGCACACTTCAGCAGGTGCAGTGATAGTGGATCGCCTCCGAAATGCCGAACAGCATAGGAGAAACACTGATTTGTAACCTAAAACTGCTTTATTCAGTGTTTACACAACCTGGTCTATTTGTTTTGGAGAGGAAGAAACTCTGCGGATAATATAGCTCTAATCTGGAGAAGATTCACCTGCTCTCACACTCTTGGTCTTAAAGTAGGTTGAAGAAAAGCACAAATGTTGATAAAAGTGTAAACAGAAGCAAAACTTTACGTGTTTTTTTTTTGTTGCATTGTAAGATGACAAAGCTTGGATGATCCTTCCACTGAGGTATCAAAACCAAAACAGCTTTACATTTTCAAAAAGACATGTGGGCAGCAAGAAACCCTCAGAGTGGAAAATCACATATTGTCAGACAGGGTTCACCTCAATTCACCACCGAGTAGCCAAGTGGATCCATTGCTTTAGCAAAATGAAATGCAGGTTCCACAACTGAATGATTCACCTTAAACCCCAAATAGTGTACCTTCCAGGATGTTCGAGGAGAACTATTGTTGTTGGACTGTAAATCTAATTGGATTCTTGATGGCAAATCCTCCTCGGCGGGAAGAGTGGGGAAATGGTTTTCATTTAAAGCAAATGCATGCACGCACACATGCACACAGGAAATCACATGAGCACAAAAGAAGTTGATTAAAGTTGTGGGACAGACGTACTGATTGACTTGCACTTTTGACAGTGCTTGTGTCAGAGATTACAACAGGAGTTTATTCAAAAAGAAAAACCTCAGAGTCACAAAGGCAGATGGTAAAAGCTACATGCGGCTTAAATTTTGCTTGTAACTTCAAATTATACACATTATTTTTATCATAAAGATTAAGTCAAACTTCTTATTAACAGACAAAGTTACTTTTAACACTCTATGGTACGCAATATGATTGCAGTTGGTAAAAAACATAAAAAATTGGTGTACACTTTTGGTTATGTTACTTTAAAGCAACACTGTACCATGATGGTAAAATTTTTTTAAAAAGGGGTTAATATTAAAATCTTAATAAACTTACATACAATCCTGTGTCAGAAATATTCAAAATGATTAAACTTGAGATAAAAAGAAAATTATGACGACGGTTATGCTATAAACCTAAACACACAATACCAGTGTCATGGTGGGATTCCATAATGGTACAATGTTTCAACGCAACATTTGCATTTCAATAATTTTATGTTAAGTAATTCTCAAATCAAGCTCATTAGACTATTAAAAAAACTTTACTCATCTACTATTGTGATGATTTTTTTCTCCAACATTTTAAAATGACAGAAAAATACCATTTCTGTGGAGAGTTAATGGGGCTGAACTATGCGAGGAAGGCCCTGAAAAAGGGACTCAACATAGCCTCTAGAAAGCCATGTTACAATATATACAGCGCTGTTGGTTTCCTTAGGGCCCTGGCTCTTTTTTAAAGTTTTGCAACATAATTAAGGATGTGTTGTGTGAGTGTAAACAGCGAACAAATGGGTATGTTACCCAGAGGCAACACAGTACCACCGAGGGTCAAAGCTGCAGAGATAATTAGAACCAATCAGCACTGTAGCGGGATCAGCACCACGGACAGAGCTAGTGTGTAGAGATGGGATTTCTACTTTCTTGGCTTGTTTTTCTTGCCTCGTGTGTTTTTTGCCTTGTCTTGATTTGAATCATTCCTATGAAACAAAACGATTATAGACATAAATCATGTAAAACTGAATTGACCTTTGACACAGTGTGCAGGTGTTGCTGCGTTAGGTTAATCACTCCACAGCCCCCACGCCAAATGAGCTTCCTGAACGGTTCTTCTCAAATCTCAGAGGACTGTGTTGGGCAAATTGGCCTTGTCAAGCCAGATCTAAATCAATACACCCTCACTCCACGAAACACTATCGCGCCTGCTTTTTCACCTCTCACGTCAACCTTACACACAAGAACTTGTGGGATGCATTGGATCACATTCGCCCATTAAAGGGCTGTGAGCAGAGTGCTTTTGAAAATGACAAAATGATTGATTTCACCATATGTTCTCAATCATTGGGATCAGCCTCTTTCTCAGCAGGGTGAGAGGAAATCCCTCATTCGCTCCCCCGGCCGTTTCATTTCTCACTGTAGGCGGATGAGTGTCCTCCCTTGTCTCCTCATCTTTATTCACTGCAGGAGGCCTTGTTGCAGCACTCTGAAGGATTGTCTGTCCTCTGTCTTTCTCACATGTCCCCTGTATCTCCTGTTACAGGCCTGTTAAGGTGTTTGCCAAGATACGGCTGGAGTGCTTTTACTATTTAACACTACATTTAACATGACTGTAAAATGATTGCTGCATTGGAGCTTAAAGGGGAATATGCCATGCAGGTTTTTGTAGAATAATAGAAGTATGTTAAAGGGACAGGTCAAAACTGTAAATCCTCTCAATTAAAAGTTTAATTCATGAGCACTAAAATACAGGCTTACCTAGCCCTTTGAAACCTGAGCAAATTGGCATTAATTTCTGTTAAAAACATGGGAAGAGGGTGATGAGCAATTACCAAAAAGAAATTACCAAAAAATAAACAAGAAATAAGTAAAATGTAAGACGACAAATACCTAAAATCAAGAATAAAAAAAGAAAACAAACAAAACAACATAAATAGAATGCGCTTTTTCACCTCTCACGTAATGCCAATTTGCTCAGGTTTCAAAGGGCTAGGTAAGCCTGTATTTTAGTGCTCATGAATTAAACTTTTAATTGAGAGGATTTACAGTTTTGACCTGTCCCTTTAACATACTCATCATCATCACAATCATCATCATCATTATTATTTTTTTATTATTATTATTATTTATTTATTTATTTAAATTATTTATTTTTTTCTCTTTTTTTCTGTGACATTATTTCAATTACATAATTAAGATTACAAATATAGTGTTCTAGACATTTTCCCTTAGATTTTTGTTAATATCTAAAAAATCCCTCCCAGCTAATTTTCAGATCATTTCCTTGTCACCTTTTACTTTTTTTGAGTAAGTTGCTCATTACATTTCCTGTGTTTCTAAAAGAAATCAAACCAATTTTCCCAGGTTTCAGCTGTTTAAATGCTAGTAAAAGGCTTTATGCAGCAAAGAAAAACTGGTGTCGATCCAAGTGTTAAAGGGTTAATTAAATACAGCCATTCTTGGTCTGGTAATAACCAGCAGATTATGATGGCTGATGATAGCAAATGGTAGAAACTTTAAGTCAATATTGCTGTATAACAGGCAATTTTTGAGTCAGTGTTCTAACTTCATGAGTCATCTCTACTTGTGCCACTGTTACACTCTACACTTTCACAGGATCCATTATTGTCACTGTTGGCCCCAGTGTCTGTTAAACAAGCTCGAAAACATCACATAACACAACAGAGAACAGGACACCTCCTGTGAATATTATTTGATGAGAACTGAAAGTGATCCATGTATATGTTTTATTATTAGATTGATGACAACTTGACTTCACTGAATATCTAATTGTAGATTCTACTGTGGTGTCACTTCTTACTTTGTTCACTATTTGACATTTATAAGCTGTAATAGCCTGTAAAAGCCTGAATAGGATAAGCGATTACAGATAATGGATGGATGGGAGATAACAAGTCACCATATTATAACTGTGTGCAGCGATAAGGACACTTTCTTATCTAAATAAACATAATTCCTCCATTATAAACATATATGAACAGTTATGAAACGCGTGGTAGCTGATAAGTGATAATGTACAGCGAGCGGGTCATTACCGCAAAAAATGAACTCCTGCATCGACATGTAATCCTGCTTATTACGTGGCTAATTACTAAAGAAATCAATAATGTGACAGAAAATATTGATTTAAAAATGGTTGTCTTGCTTCCATCCAGAGACCTTAGTGACAGCCTGTTATTCGGAAATAACATGCCATGATTGACCAATCAGAATCAATTATTCAACAAATGGATTTAATAACATCATGTAACGTAGCTGTAAAAATATATGATGAATCGCTTTTGAAGCCCACTCGTCTATGGACTTACTAACTTACATATATGAGTATACCCAGTTAATAAATGCTTTATATTTACACTGTGTAAAAAAACATTATTTACAGTGTGCTATCAAACACAGTTCAACTCTTTATACTGATCAGTATTTATTATAGGTCAACAGTATAAATGGATCATTTCATAGGAGAATTTAAAATAGCTGAAAAACACATTGTCCATATTGACCTTATACAGTATTTGCTTAAATTGATATTATTGTTTGAGTTCTATTATAAAGTGTTTTCTTGATTTACTGCTCATAAATTCAGAGTACTTAAGGTTGAAATGAAGTTACCTTATCAAATAAATGTGAATGTGATCTCCTGATGTTTTATAATGCTGGATGTAAGTGTATCTGTGTTGCCTGAAAACAAGTGGACCCAGGATTAGTTTCAGCTTTGGTCGTGCTGGTTTCCTCCCACAGTCAGGTGGACAGGAGACTCTATATTGCCCGGAGGTATGAATGAGCATCTGAACTGTGTGTCTAAAAGCCTGAAATGACTTATCTGCCTTCCACCCAGTGCATGCTGGGATAGCCTGCCTCACCCCTACAACCCTGAGAAGAAATTAGTGGGTGGAGAAAATAAATGACTAAAAACGGGAACATATTGTATTTCACTGATCAGTACGTCCCTCATGTTGCTAATCATCACCACCGTCGATGCTGCATGTTGCTTCTGATGGATCAGAGTCCGCTAATGTTCTTCTGTACGTCCTGTGTGTTTAGGCATATTTTTCAAACGCAGATCAGTTAATGGATAGTCTTCCCATCACTGCCACAGACACAACTTTTCATTGATGTCTCCTTCTATTAAATCTCTATCCCGTGCTTTCCTATACTTTGCGGTAATGATTAAAATTGACAAGGACAGACTGTGAGCAGCTGAGATGACTGTGCTGAGCATGCCCTCGTCCTGCATTCTGCCTTGATATTTGTAAGCCAATTAGCTAGATTAGAAAGCATAATCAATACAGCCACTTTGTGCAACCCTGCTACTGTCTTCTCATTAGACAAACATCTACTGCCTGCTGCAACAATGTGGATCCAAACCACACTTTTGGGCTCTCATAGGATATCTTCTCTTCTACAGGTCTTCTATTTGTTTAGGCATCTGTGGAGAAATGTTAAGGTGTGGTAAAGTAACAACTAAACAGCCCTTTCTGAGCTCCACAGTGACACTTTATGTGTGACAGAGATTCACTGCTTCCACTCCAGCTTCAGCTCCAGTGTCTTTTTAAAGCATCAGTCGATTTTCAAAGTGTATTTTCATGGATCAGCAGCTCAAGGTAGTCAATAGATTTTGCTAGAATCTCCACTGCGTGTCCAACAACTCAAAAGGATATTGCTGTTCTTTTTCCTGGACTGTAATTTAAGCCTTGTGTGCTTTGTAAAAAAAATCACTCAACCCTGTCCTAATCGCTCTGAAAACGGTCAATAGAGTGTCTTGACCTTCTGTAAATGTGAGCAGAAACTCGATGAATCTGGTGCTCTTTTTTTATGTATATTTTGGCACAAGCACACAAGCTTACTGCTATCAATGCATTGCAAAATACTCCATCTTTCCAGTAAGGCTTTTGTTGGGTCTTAAAAGCACGCAGAGTGGGTCGTTAGTCGTTTAAATCAAGTGAAACAGTGACAGCAGGGTGAGATCACGTCTGTCTCCAGTCATTTTCTTAATCTATCTGGAGTATCACATAGGCATTATAAGCATTCACAAAAATGAGTAGGACATATATCTATATTATGTCATTAAGTACGTTTAGTCAAATAGGGGAGACTAGGAACAGTTGCAACATTTTTTTGCATTTCTCTCAGTCACTCAGAGACTGTTTGGACTACAGCAACTATTTTTTTTTTTTAAATTAAACTTACATCTGTCTGCTATGTTGAAAAATACCAGGTTGTGTAGTCTTTTTTAATGTGGCTGATTATTTAATATTAGCTATCAGCCATTCTCTGCACACATTTGCTCTACTGTGAACTTAACACATCCTGCACAACTGCACAGCTTTTTGATTCTGAAACAGTTGTATTGTACATTTGTTTATGTTGTACTACTTTTGAAGCGTCTTTGTCATATTTTTATTGTACATTTCCTATCTTTATCTATGTTCTTGAGTGCTGCAGTACGTCGCCTGGTGTTTTTTTTTTCTCTTACTGTGTTTATTGTATGTTTAATGCTTACATCAAACTCAAAGCAAAAGACTTGTAAGTGAAATTTGGCAGTAAACCTTATTCTGATTCTGATAACAGCACTTCATGTGCAAGCTAGACACGACACGTGCTAACCATGTCAGCTCAAAGTCAACGAAACATTTATTCAAACTAAGTCAGTTTTGAGTAATTTACTGTATACAAAAGGACAGGACAGTAAGACAAGAATACAACTCATTAAAACAAAATACTTTTATACCTCCAAAACAATATTGTTTTTCAATACATGCAGCAGCAGTTGTCCAATGTGTCTTCTGTCCTCCAGATGAATGGAGGGTCTAACCGAGCATGTGCAGAATGCGTGTCATCACTCTAGTAGGTTTTTGATTGGAGGAATAACACTTGTTGCAACAGCCTCACTCTACCCCACTGTACCTGAGTAAAACGTTTGTGTTTGGCTGCTTAACTTTCCATTTGTTGCTACTTCGTACTTCCACATCGCTACATTTCAGAGAGAAATATTGTACTTGTTACTGCACTACATTTATTTAACAACTAGTTATTTTGCAAATTGAGATATGATCACTTTGTAAAATATGATTGGAGCGAAATAGATTAATTGATTGATCATGAGTAATCAATGAAATTCATTGCCAGCAATTTTTATAATCAATTAATTGACATTTTCCAGCTCAATATTATCTAATTTCAGCTTCTTATCAGTGAGGAATCACTGCTTTCCCTGTTTTATATCATTGGAAATTGAATATCTTTCTTTTTTTAATGTAGTTCACCAACACCTTAGATTGATTCAGTGATTCAATTTCCCACCAATATATAAAATGTTAATTAAAAAAAGCTCCACCTGCAAACTACAGCTTTATCATGCATCTGTAATGATAATACATAAGACACAATCAATCAAAATATAATCTCAGTCTTCTGTATTATGCGTACTTTTAATACTTGAATGCATAATTTGCTGATTATGATGAATTTTCTGAATATGAGGGCTTTTTCTTATAATGGATTGTCTTTTTCATACTGTCCTTGGCCCCGTGTTGAAGCTTTTAGAAACTTTTTTAAGCAGCTTAGTTCAGGAGTGCACCTTTGCTTTCTGCATTTGTGCCCACGGTGCAGAAAGTGAGTAACAGTTTCCAGTGAGTGGAGTATCCTCAGTGCGCATGGCAAAAGGGCAACACGGCTTCACTCAAGTGGAAATGTAAATCCTCTGTTATCTAAGGACTATACCTCATTAAGGACGCACGGGGTTACTCCTTTAACTCAGCCAACTGCACAACATAAATGTCTCATTTCATCTGCTGGCTTTCTTCTGCAGTGGAGGGATGCTGTAGTCTCCGGTTTGTAGCAAAGAGTGATCTCACCGTATGCACTGATCATAGGATGCAATATGTCACATGAAAGCCGCAGCTTCACACTTCTCCAGAGCAAGAAAGCCTGAGGATTGATGACTTTATCTGAGAGCGGGAACGGCTTTTCCCGCGGCGCATGAATCTGTAACTTGCAGAAATCCGAGCGCCATTTGTGTGGAGGAACATTTTGGTGCAGGGGACCCAGAGGATACTACTACTGCTGCTTGCATTTGCACAAAGAAGCGCGTCCGGTTGGATTTAAGCTGCAGTCCACTTCACAACCAACTGCATTGCCACAACTGTGAGAAAATGTATCCATCATGAAACGATGCAGCTTTTCTTATGAACTCTTCCAGTGGATCCGCAGACTTCCATCCACAAGTGGAGCGTTTTTCTCTGCATTTCAGATAAAAATAACTCCACAACTACAATGGGACAACGTGGTGGGCTAAGTGGAGGAAATGTTGCCTATGGAAGTGCAGTGAGAGTGCAGGGCAGTGACTTCCAGAGGACAATTGCAGGCGAGTGAATGCCGTCTCCGATGTGGAGCTTGTCGCTGTCCGACGCGCGCGTGGTGCTGAAATTTGGATGATGCCTGGCCAGCGACTGCAAGGCTGCCGCTCCCTGCACCTCAACGAGGACAACGGCCGCTTCGTGCTGCTCGCCGTCCTCATCATACTGTACCTGCTGTGCGGCGCTGCGGTCTTCTCGGCCATAGAGAGGCCCTCGGAGCTGCGGGCTCACGGCCGCTGGAACGGGACGCTCCACAACTTCAGTGAGACCTTCAACATCAGCCTGCAGGACCTCAACTCCTTCCTGCGGGAGTACGAGGCTGCAATCGCCGCCGGGATCCGGGCTGATGCTCTGAGGCCACGATGGGATTTTACAGGGGCTTTTTATTTTGTTGGAACTGTGGTGTCGACTATAGGTGGGTAGATCTATGCAGCATTCACTGATTTCCCTGACCTCTTGCTTGCAGCCATGGTGTCCTCTAAATACTTGTTGGAAAACATGTATTTTTCAATGTAGCCACATGAACTCTTACAAACAGAGCATAGATGCATAATAATCATCTCACACTAGTAAACAGTAATAACTGAATCTTCCAGCAGGTGTAGGAGTCTAAATGCTGATCAAATTTGGGATCTAGAGCCCCGATGAAGCCAAATTCAAGACAAACAAGTTGAAGAATTTTTACATGGCCTCTGTTTGTTAAATAATCATATCATTACTGACAGTCTGGGTGTCAAAGGGACTGGAGCTGCCATCCCTGCAGGCTGCTTTCTTTCCACTGGCTTACATACAGAATAACAGATTAACATTTTTGTTTTTTTCCAGTCATGTGTTACATTTTGGCTGTGAGGGACTTTGGCAACGGGGGTGACATCTGACTCGCCTGCCAGGAACGGCACACTCATCCCTGGCTATAGGACAGCACCCATGGGTGCAGTCTCTCTCTTTTTTGCCACATTTCCATTCAAACTGACAGGAATGTCAATGAGAAGCCCCGTCTGCTCCCCCCCATTTAACATTTACTCGCGCGATAGGTCAGAAAAGAGCAAGTGTCCCTTGCAGGGCACCCCGAGGGCCAGTGGTGTGGTGCACTGCATGGCTGATGGCTCCAACACCCATCAGGCCCTTGGCCCCTCCTTCGCTGAAAGGAGTCATACAGTGAGTGGGTGAGTGTGAAGGGGTGAACAAGCAAATAAAGACACTCCAGGTAGTCATTTGAACTGACAGCTGCTGACTATCTCTGACCTTGCCCTCAACACACAAACACACACACACTGTGTACACTGTGATACCTCTGGCACCTCTTATTAATTGAAAACTGTAGCGAGGAGAGCAATAAGGAAAACTGATGGTTGTGCATGGCTGCACAGAGAGAATTGGATGCACATGAGCAGGAAACCTGTCAGAACTTTTATTTACTGTAGACCTGTCATGAGAGCTTTAGTGGCTCCTCCACCGTCTTCCCCTCAAAGCTTTCAGGCAGCCCGTGCACTTAGCTCACCCAGTCACAGGAGGGAACCACAGCAGCTGTGTTTGTGTACATGTCTGTGGCAGGTTGAAATCCATTGTGCTCCAGTTGTCATGCAGCAGCACACAGTCTTCCCCCGACAAGCAAGATCACATAAACTGACTCAGCTGCTTGGGGAAAAAAGGGGTAAAAAAAAAAAAAAGCATGATGTCTCTCTACAGTATTTGTCTTTTTCATATGCTTGCATGGATTTCTGTCTAGATTTCCATCTCACTTTGATCTCCACCGCCCCCCTACCCCTCTGGCTTATGTGCTACTTTTTTCTGCATGCTTGTGAGCCGCTGATATGAAAGGGATTTGGGGGCCTCCCCACACAACTCTTTATCAGAGTGGCATCCCCCTGCGCACTCTAGACACTCCTCCCAAACACTTCCCGCCTCTGACTCGGCTGTGGCAGAGGCTTCAAATCAGCTGTGACACTTTGCTCCCCTTGATGTACCTCCACAATATCGCTTTGAAGAATGAAAGTGAAGCCGTGGCCACTTGAGGCGCTTGTTTACCAGGAGGTCTGGCCAGATTCAACGGCCATTAGTACCGCACCCAGTGTGTAGTTTCCCAATTTCAGGAATTGCTGCAGGGAACACAAAAAATACATTGCTTTTTCTGAAGCATGCTCTAAACAAACCAGCAACAGCTTTTTGACGCTTTTCTCTAATTCTTTATACCTAAAGCACCTTTTTAGACAAAGACATCTCATCACATGGTGAGCTCAGTAGCTGTTCTGGAGTTTTCAATCAGATCGCAGGATCTTTCTCAGCAAATTAAGTTCCCCAGTTGCCATGAAATTGTAAATGCTTGAGTTCACTTCATGTCCATGGTTGAGATAGAAAGTTCTCATCTTTGTCCAAAACTTTGGATTATGACCAAAGATCTGCAAAACTAATCACATCACCCTCAGGTATACTTTGCGTTTAGTGCTGATTAGCAAATGTTAAGATGCTAACATGCTATGCCAAGACTATATACTGTATGAATAATGGATAGCTACCGTTACGTCACCCACTGGTTTGTTGGCTGCCTTTTTGAAGCCTTTAGTTCAGCATATCACCATGTTGGTTTGTTGGAGTCAGAAGTGACCAGGTTTAGACAAAAGGGTGGAGCTGTTGAGGAGCGAGGGGTGAATCTGACTTATAGACTGTAGCATCAAGTAGGGATGACTCAAAGCCAGCCTGTCAGCCAGGTGACTCCACCCCCTAAAATATGCTTAATTTTTGATCTTCATAAAATGTGAATGGGTGAGTTATAAACATATAAAAGAAATCACCTCCTGTGCAGTTGTCATGAATGTTGAGATTGGCTATAAAAAAACCAAACCATTTTTTGTGCCAAACTGTAAACATGTTTATTTGCGCTGTAAAACTGGGCATTTTAACACGGGGGTCTCTGGGGATTGTCTTTGCTCTGGAGCCAGCCTCAAGTGGCTAATTGATGAATTGCAGTTTGTGGAACGTCCACATTGGCTTCGTTTTTCAGCCTTAGAGGCTGTCACTTGGCCAAGACAGTGGCCAAGGTAAACATTACCTGTTAAACACATGGGTGTATGTGGAGATCTGGATCGGGCCCAGGGCCACAAGGGGTATTAAGGGGGATTGCATATTTTTGCCACATCTGTTTAAGCTTATGTATCATAAACAAACAACAACTTATTGACCAAGATAGATGTTACAATCACTTAGCTTTTGTTTCAGAATCATAGATAGCGCTGTTTGTTGTGTGTAAGCCCAGAGGTCCATGTATGTGGTGTACTATCTGTAGAACTGAACCAGAGCGGAGTAGATTGGTAGATAGACAGAGCACATCACATCATTCTTTGATTCTGAAACAGTTTCATGTTGTTGTTATTTAGTCTCTAAGTGGCTATTGTATAGTTAAAACAATTCGCAAAAAGAGAAATTGCAGTTTTTAACAGATCCATTTTGTCATGGCACTTGTCCTGTTGTGGATACTGTGGCACTACCATCCTGTCTTGCAGCCAATCATACTGCAATGAAAAATTTAAATGCACCAAAAAGCACCATTATAAAAGAGACGTTTGTAAAACTGTCGACAGGACACTACTATCTGCATTTAAGCCTAAAAAAGCTGTTTTTATTTGCATGATGTCGTTCCAATATGAAGTCTATGCACGTGCGCAGTGGGCTGCAGATTGCAGAAGCAAATTTAGAAGCTAGGAAACTTTTAAGTCTTTTGTATGTCAGTTTCCATACATGTGAACAGGCGACATCTTTGAGCATGGCATCCAGTCACTATAAGACATCCATGGATAAACATCCACATTTTAGTTTCATCTCTGTAAGCATGTCAGCATGTTGACATCAAAGCACCGCTGTGTCTTAGTGAAGCCTCACTGATGCACCAGTGTGGCGGTAGACTCTCATCTTGTTGAAGCGCTGGATTGAAGTTGAGTTTGTTTTTGTCAGCCTCCAACTCTTGGTGTTGTTGTCCTACATTTTCAGACACAGCTTTACTGTTTGCATGCTCATTAAAGAGGGCACAAGAGTCTGCTCTGTAAACAGAATATTTATTAATAGGAAAGTTATTTATAATCCTCAAGGCTGATTGATAGCTGCCGACTTCCAATTAGGACAGCGCTCTGTAACTGTTTGTAGGCCTGTGGGTCTCCTGGTAAGCTGCTACGATGACATTTTAAAGAAACACTTTGTCCATTTTGAAGTGCTCACAGGGGCAACTTGTCTGAGAATCAAGTGTACTCAGTGGTGGCTGTCTGGTCTGAGACTTTTAACTTGTTGAGATTGAGTGGTACAAGCCTGTTAGGTTAGGGCAGTTATTTTTTCTGCAGTTATCATATTCAGCTGCAGGTTTGGATCATCTTGTGGGCTATTTATTCCTGGGGATAGACTCTGTCGTGCCTCTCTTTGCCCCTGGCAGCCACTGCAGCTCCTAGCTCCATCACACTCATATCCACCCACTCAGAGAAGCCACACAAGCAGACAAGGCAAAATAGGACAGTTTAACAAACTGCACAAAACAGACTGATACAGTTTGTCCTTTTAAATGAGGCCTTATTTAACCTCCATGCAGTACACAACTTGCAAAAATGAGGGTAAATGTCAAAGGAGTTAAGAGAAGATAAAATCCTGGTAAACCCTGGGTGCACAGAGCTGTGCTGCAGCAGGATAACGGGGTGCTCTGCCCTCAGGATACGGCAGAGAGGCATTGTCCCATCCCTCACAAACTGCTGATTCCAGGCTGAAACGTTATGTTTTAATCAAAGTGTCCTCATTGGACTTATCTTAAAGTGCATATATTGATACTAAGAGAGGTTTTAAAACAACTACTGTTGCATCAGATTACATTGTAAATGATCCTAAAATGTAGCTTAAAGCTACACTAATCAAAATTTATACATTAACAAAGTGTCAAATGACTAAATTATTTGTGGTGTAAAAGGAGTCGCTCATAGTGACAAACTCTCAGACTATTATCACCAAAAACTGCACTTCCCCTCAGCCCTACACAACTGTTTCCCACAGGAGTTGGTGGAGACCAATACAGAGCTAAAAGCAGAGTCAATAGTGGGCTCAAATTCTTCAAGTCACCCCAAAACACTGCTCTCAATAAACGCTAATGTGGTTTCATGTCTACTACATTTAAAAATGAGCAACTATTGGCTAATTCCATATATAAACTTTAAATGATGTTATCATGTGAATGTTTACGGTTTGAGCTGCTCAAGTCATTGTTTTGATTTTTACAGTCCACAACTTTACTTTGTTTCTGTGTCAAAGCTCTCATTGATATTGTTCCTCATAACAAAAGGCAGTTGTTCTTGGCACAGGCTGTTCTCATGCACTGTTTGTTTACCTACTAAAAGTAATGCAACAGAATTTGTATGTAACTCATGTAATCATGAGCCAGCAATATGTGCATAACCCATGTAATTGGGAATGCGGCGATCATTTGACCTATGTGTTGACGGGAGCAAAGAGGAAAGTAGTATGAAGAGCAAAATTCCTGCAAGGCAGGTTGGGGTGGTGGAGGGGTCAAAGAAACACAGGACTTTAACCCACTAGAGCGGTGTTCATTTCCCATTCAAAATCGAGTGAACTTTGCGTTATTTTAAGGTACATCATCACCATGTTGTTTTTTTTTCCAAAACCCTGTTTCCATACAAAACCTATGGAACTTTATGCCATGGAAATTTATGCTACCTACATTATATAACGATGCCATTTGTGGGTTGCTAATTCTTTAGATATCACATGAAGTATTGTATGAGGATACATATACTTAACTTTATACTTAGCACCAAATGGCAGACACACAAAGGTGGTGGCTAGCTGGTAAACATTGTGGAGCATCAACTAACTAAAGATATAGCTATTTCCCTCAGGAGCTGGTGCAGACCAAATCAGAGCTAAAAGGAGAGTCAATATTGGGCTTAAATCCGTCGTCATCCGAAAACACTACTCTCAATAAATGCTGATGTTGCTTCATGTTTGCTGGATTTCAAAAATCAGCAACCAGTCCATAATGCCATATATAAACTTTATATGGTGATATTATGTGGATGTTTACAGCTTGATCTGCTGCCCCTCAAGCGCAGTCTGACACATTATAAAGTATGAACATTATTAACAACATAAATTTAACAGCAGAGTAGCATTTGTATTTCCTGTAGCTGCATTTGTCAGTTCTGTATTAAATGGACTCAGCTTGTAGGAGTAAGTCTGTCAAACAGCAGTTTAACATTTGACCGCAGCAACCCCATCAAGCAAATATATATAAACCATTTATAACCTCAGAACACTGTACAAGAGTGTAATTCCCCTTCACACCTAGCCAAATCTGGACCAGTAGTGTCTGAGACAGCACTTTTGAGTTTAAAATATGATAGACAGTCTGACAGTCACACAGCGCTGTAAAAGCCAGGACGCAGTGCCAAAATGCATAACTTTGCAGAGCTGCCCAGCTGTGTTCAGAATATCAAATTTATGTGTAAAATTTTATAGCTCCCACATCAGGCAAATCAATTTCCCCCACAGTGAAGATGGAACATTCTGCCAAATTTAGTGAACCTCGACATCATATAGTGTCTCACCACAGATGTTAGACGTTCAGCAGAGTCCTGTTAATGAACGGTAGATCTGACCTCCAATACAGAGGGCCAGATAGGACAGGAAGCAATTTTTTATTTTTATAATAATAATAATAATAATAATAACAATAATAATACATTTTATTCATAGGGGCTGTTTATAGCACTCAAGGACACCTTATAAGAAACTGTTAAAAACATGCAGCAATGCATCATAAATCATAAAGTCAAACAATCATTAATAAACTGTGGCAATAGCTTGGCAAAATCATTGTCATATAAAACTAGGTATACAACATTTTTTTATGGAAATCAACAAATCAAGATGTGTGTGTCAACATAAAATCAGACTGAACATATCAGCTTGAAATGGTGTGTTTTCACAGGATTTGACTATGACAAAAAAAAGATCTTGTATCTCATCTCTGATCAAAGAGTAATTATTTGAGATCACACAAATACGATCTAATATCATTATCAGCTCTTGCTGTGATAAAGAAATTTAAATATAGGAGCTTCTTATGTCATGGTCATGAGGAAAGATGAAGTAAAATTATAATTAAAGTCCTCTACCTCATTGTCAGGGTTAGTAAACAATCAGGCCTAATAGTTTAGTGGGTGTTATCTTCTTGTGCCAATTTAAAAAGTGCTGATTTGGCAGCCCATTCTCAGCAGTGAGGAACACTTGTGAGGTCTGTGTGACTATTACACGCTTGTCTGACCAGGGCCCATGTATCTGGAATGAAACTGCAAACCAAATTTGCGTCTTGTAATTCCCGAGTCTCTGAGGTCACAAGACAATGTCACCTCAGACTGGCAGAGCGTGCGTTTGGCATTTAAGCAGTTTGAAATGTCACATGATAGACTTGGTGGATTCCTGAAGGCAGGCTGTGTTTTTGCTTTGATGTCGTGTTCGTATTTAGATTAACCGCTCGGTGCCGCCTCGCTGGGACAAAACCATCTGTGTTGTCGTTACTGTCGGTGTATGTTATGAGTGCGCTTACAGGAGGTGGGTGGGAAAGGTTTGCAGTCTGTGAAAGCAGATTCATCGGTGCACAGCGATGTTTGTTCTCGCCGTCTGTCTCTCACTTCGGCACTGTTGCTAGACTGTCCCAGACAGTGTGGACTCCTGTCTAACATCTATCTCAAATGTAACTACTCTGCTCCTTTGTTCTTAACCACAATACACTCACTTATTTAGATTCATTCATTCAATCATTTCGATCTCTTTATACAGTGAGTCTCTGTGGGAAAACATTGCAAGTGTGTTACAAAAAGAGAGTCCTCTCATATTACACAAGCAGTGCATTACATAATGAGATGGAGATCACTTTACAGTTTATTTCACAGAACCATTTGAAGCCGGTCTGTACGACTCTTTATTCTTAACCTCGTCTCCCTCTCCTCGTCTTTCCGTCGTTTCTCTTTAGATCTCCTGGGCTGCTCTGTGGAATCACACACTCAGAGGAAATGTCACTGTTAAAAATGGAAAACAGAGGGCCTCCAGTCACATGAAAGGCACTGGGGGTCTCTTTAGATTGTGTGCAGTCAGGACTCTCAGCACAAAAATTGTGTCCCCAATGAGGAAGTGGAACCAAATTGCACCACCGCTGCATTGAAGCTCCAGAAGACTGTCTTAATTAATTGAGTTTCTATGCAATTACTCTATCTAAACAGATACTGAATGCAGAATTTGTAGGCAGCAGGACAAGATTTTCCTATTGGAAGCATTCTTGCTTCCCTTTGTTGTATTTACAAATTACGGTTAAGAGGACTTTAGATGCAAGAAGGTAAACAGTCCGTGTCAGATTTATGTTTATAGAGATTCAACAACATGAGTGTCATCTCTCAACTACATTCTTGTGTATCAAGTTGCTAATTGGACTGTTAACAATGACAAGTGCACAAAAAAGGGGAGAAGTCTCAGCCCGGATATCCATTATCTGTTAAATATTGGCGGATTTGCGTTTACAAAGCTAGTGAAGGCATAACCTGCCTTATTTTTGTTCTGGGTAGCTAGTTCTCATTGCCTTCTTTGGTTAGATTGGGTAGGTTTGGGCAAGAGGAGTAAGATTAGTCAGGGTCAGGGTAAGAATGTCAGGGTAAGCCAACCAGATACAGAATAGGGCAGAGTAGGGCAGGTAGTTCCTTCGCTAACCTAGGACACACAAATTTGTTGCACCTAGAGGCAAAATCGTCATCAGTCGGTGAGTTCTGAGATTGCTGTGTAATAACTCATTTCTGCCTTAAACGTGCAATGATGAATATTTTTGGTTTTGTGTATTGAGAAGGGTAGCATTCATCGTGACCAAAGAGCAAAGATTCTGCTTTAAAGGTCCAGACACACCCAACCAACATCACAGAACTAGCAGCAAAGAAAGTCCCCTGTTGCGCTGCCTCATGTCGGTGTGTCTCCGTCTTGAGGCTAGTTAGCCAGTTAGCACAATAAAAACACAACCCAATGCTGAAAGAACAAAATATATATTACTGTGCGCCAGTGAACACTACCGAAAACCACCAGGAAATGTTTCTGCTAAAGAGCTCAATGGCTAAAGAAAAACAGTCTAATCCATTTCTTTTCTCGTGTGCTAAGCAAATCAGAGTGACAGTGAGGAGGCCCACAGACGCTCACCAATGGCTATACTGATGGCTGACCGTTGGCTTGGTGTGTCAGGGCCTTTAGTATTTTTGAGCTCATGTTTCTTTATATAAGAAATTTTCACACTCACCCCCTTGTTTTTAGCATAAGCAGGCAGCTGTTTTTGAAATCATTTACCAAAATCCTTGGGATACATAATCTTGAAACTGCAAATGTTTTTCATGGCAGTCCATGCATCAGATATTGAGATATCAACCTGGACCAAAGTGGTGGACTGAATAACCAAACGGCCAACACTGCCATTAAAAAAAGAAGTAAAAAAGCAATCAAGCATGCAGACAAATAATTTTAAGAAAGTGAATAAATAACAAGAAAAAACATAACTGGTAAAGTGACAATCATCCTCTCAAATCCCCTGACTTAAAAGTCAAAGAAATAAAAAATATTCTTTTCAAGATAACACACAGCTGCAACATTTGATCCCACCATTTCTCCCACTTCCTCTCCTCCACGGGCGCTTCCTGATGTGGAGTGGAAATGTGTGTGTATATGTGTGTGCGTAGGGCAAACCTGCTGAGAAGCACTCGCTTCAATAAATCCCCATCTTACTTAACTGCCATAGTACAGGATAGCTGTACACACCTCTGCGCGCTGTCACAGTGGGTCATAAATCTGCCCTGACTCTCTAAGGCGCACATTCGCCTACAGTAACTCACAGACTCAAATCATCATGGCCAACTGATACCAAGATCATTTTAGAGGACACAGCAGATTTGCTGGGCTTCCTCCTCCTCCACAAACTGATTAGCATTTCACTGATTCTGCTCTTTGCACCAGCCAAGGCAAAGAAAAAATAAACTCTGTGTGCTCTTTGCACTCTGCAGTCCTCTGACCTGCTTCCTATCAGGGCTAATTTCAACAGCCATTTTAAATGATATTCTGGTGTTATGTTTCTGCGACAACCCAATTTGCACTGGTGCTGACGTCAATGCTGACTTGCAGCTATGTGAGTTTAAACTCTTCCCCATAAGCAGAAAAGTCCCTCTCTTGAAACTTTTAGATTGGTCGGCAGCCTTTGATGCAGTAAAATCTCAATAAGTGTCGCCATGTTGCAGAAAGCCTGCATAGCAGATTCCACTTTTGCACCAGCAGAACGTTTATCTGCATCTCGGGGTCATGTATATAAATAGTTATCAATGTTAATAAGCTAACAGCAAGTTGGCAAACAGCGTGATTTGGCAGCCGTCCATCTGTCTCTTTGTGTGAAGGAGGGGCTGCTTGTGTGAGACCAGAGACACCGGAGGACAGGCTGCACTCTTGTATCTTTCAGCTGTCTAAATGCAAACAGCAGTTGCCGTATTTTCTGTCATATTTATAATGTTACAGTGTTTGATGTTCAGAGCCATTGTGGCTGAAGTTTCAAATAACAAGGTATAGTTACAGGGTGTAGGATGTAAAATGCTTCAGATCATTTGAATACTGTTTTCCTTTTTTTTCCCCCCCTACCTTTCAAACAAGCTAATTTCAGCTTGTGACAGATTCCTTCATATGTTCATCTACTCCAAACACACCTGAAAGTGTTTACATTACATAACCAACATTGCTACATGCTTACATCTGGGGAAAAATAAAATCTTGGTTGCTACTGTTGTTAATATCTAATTATATTTCTGTCAGACCATGCCTAGTTGTCAAGATTTAGCTTCAGAAGATTTTTAAGTGATTTGTCATTGTAAAAAGTGTCGCTATCCTCTGTTGCGGTCGTTCTCCCGTGTGCTTAAACAGTGCAGCGCATGGATGTAAAAAGAGAACTGGATGCATTGTTGGAGACGGGGCCTTGTTTATTGCTATGAAAGTTGCTCAGTGTCAAATAAAGCCAAAAAAAACTGACCTCACTGGTGTAAAATTACCCAGATCTTCTGCATCATTGAGCTTATAGAGCAAGCACACTAGAGACTTCACCAACTGAGCAGCTAACTTCCCTATTTGCCCTACGCTAACTTGAATGGGGATAAAAGGAATTAATTGGCTGCTCTTCTAGACTTTCAAATTGTTTTTGGACCAGATGGGTCAAGTTGCACCAAATAGCATCATGTGATGGACATGACAGTTGTAGTTACACAATTTGGTCACTGTGTCAAATTAGCTCCGAGGTCCGACCAACTTCCTGGGGGTCCTGGTGCAAAGCATGGATGTATGAAGAGACCTGGATAAAGTGTTGTGGGCAACGCCTCAGTGGTGGTTCTCAGTGGTGCATGAAGCTAAAAACATTCAACATTGTTTGGTGCACCGCTAACTTGAAAGAGGTTACAATGACTAAATTGTGCGGCTCCTCTAGACCTTTCATATGTTAGCAGACTGAATGGATCAAGTCCTGATAGTGAAATGAGTCATTTCGTGGGTGTTGTGACACTAAAAAAAAACCCAAAACCATTCATCAGCATTTCTCTCATAATGTAAGTCAATGAGGGAAAATCTTTTCGGGCCCAGTGGCATCACGTGGTGGACGGGGAAGATGTAATTTCACTATTTGGCCACTATGAAAATTGGATTCAAAGCCTGATGCATATCCTGGGGCCCTGTTTCAGAGACACCAAAATTAAAGTTATGGTAGATAGGTCAGAGCAGACTGGGCTGTTTTTTTTTGGGATGGTGGCTTTGTCACGTGTGTGTGTTCAGGCGTGGACCAAGTGAGGAACAAAAAGGGCTGCTGATGGAAATTAAAAAATAAAAAAAACAGGTAACCATACACAAAGTACAAATAAAACACAAATGAAAAACTAAACGGAAACCAATCAGGATCACAGGTGAGGACAACACAGTGGAGACAACAGGGAGGATCACAGACAAAGTGACGAGGAACAAAGGGAAACACACAGGTACACAAGGAGCCAATCACAAGAACAAGAAACAGCTGGAGTAAATGGACATCGGTAAAAGGAGGGAAACACAGGGATTAGCTAACAATGGAAGGTGTGGCAGGGAACACAAGGGTGGAGCAAACAGGACTAAAACACAACAGGTGTGCTGGGAAGACTGAAAACAGGGAAGGACAAACAAGACTGATAAAAGGCAGGTGTAATAGAAAACAGGAGGGAAAGGCAGGACGAACTAAGGACACAGGAAAACCATAAAGGAAAGTGAGAAAAAGTGAGGACTGTAAAACAAGTGAGGGACAGGTGATACAAATCAACCAGACATGACACATGAGGAGTGATACTACAAAGTAAAAGAGGAAACAGAACATGAGTGTCAAGAAAAACAGAACAGAAAACCCACAAAGTCCATCATGTAACAAAACCTAGGACAGGCTTAAAGAGAAGGATGCTAAAACTGAGCGTTTCACACACAGCTGTCCCACCACGGGCAGTACAAAGAAAATAAAGTAATTTTTTTAATATTAAGGCACGTAAACATGTTATAGTAGACACCCAAAATAAAGAGTGACCATAATAGCCCCCCTTCAGATTTCAGATTTGAGATTAATCAACATCCCCCTTCAGACCTGGCACAATCCCCTGTTTCTTTGAGCCTCAGTCAAAACTTTCTACACAGAGCAAACACAGTAACAGCATAACACATGAGAAATAGAGGAGGCACATGACTTTTGAGCATGACCTTGAATCAGTCAGACGGTTGATCATTACGATTAGATTACAGATAAAAAACTGACAGAGCGCTGCGTCTTCCGTGCAGCATGAGATCATGGGCAGCATGCTAGTGGGAGTCCATTGGCTGTTGCATTTTACACATCTGCCTTCGAGAGAAATGACAGGAAACTCAAACACTGGAGCTTGCTGGAAATTGGAAACTAGATGCAGTGCGGGCCACTGAATGTGAATTTTTTATAAAACAGTCTGTTTGGATCAGAGGAAACAGCACTCCTCATCCTTTCTTTTATTTCAGCAAAACTGTGTGAGATTCTGGGTGAATCCACACTAGCTGCTCTGCAGATCAGCTGGACTACAGCCAGACCAAGATTTTAAATCATTCACATCAGAGATCTACTTCTCAAACAGCCTGTTTCCATTTGGACACATTAATTTGATGATGAAACAATAATTATCCTTGGAAAACACCAGGATCACACGAGAGCTGAGAGTGTTGAAATGCATATATTTTGTCGTCATGCCAGCATTCACAAATTACTCCGCAACCTCCAGGCTGGCAGCCCCTGGCATAGTCTCAGACTCATAGTGGGCAAATTCAGTTAATAGAAAGTAAAATATAATTTAATTGTGAGCAACAGAGCATCGCCTCTTCATCTCTCTGAGGCAGCTTGCAGTGGTTTGTCTGTGTATGATCCGGGATCATTATTGCAGCTGTCACTAACTTAGCAGTCCCTGACAGGAATGTGCCCAGCCTTAAATTTCAGGGATGTGTGCTCTCACATTATCAGTAATAAAAAAAAACAATATATTGAATTATCTACTGAGCACTCAAGCATTCATTTGCTGCTGACATCTGATTTCAAAGTTTTTATGTGAAGCAGTTAATTTAAAGGAACAGTGTGTATGATTTGGGGGAATTTTGTGGCATCCAGTGGTGAGGATTGCAGTCTGCAACCAGCTGAAACTTGTCCAGGTTAGATTTCCCTCAGTGTTCTCTGTGAAGGATTTAACCGGGTCCTGAATTATCCACAGAGGTCTCAGAGGTTTTTTTAAGCCCTTTTTACACAGAGATCACTTTTTAGAGCTGCTACAAAAAGGTCAAAATATGCAATCTTCGCGCTTTTAAAAAGAATTACACAATGGCAACATCATGCGGCTCAAGTGTGTGTTTTTGGGTAGCATGCTGGCATCGCGGAATCAAAAGAGGCATAACAGGGGCACTACGAGAATGATGGGTGTGACGTTTAAAGCAATAGCATCCGTCTCTGGTGTGACATATGACATACAATTTGGCAGCCTTATATAAACAATAATACCATAACATGGCAATAACAATCATTTACTGTTCCTGTTTTATGGCAACTGATCTTGTCCTTTACTTGGAGGGTAAGGAGGTCCCAAATCTTTTTGTTTTCCCTTTTTGCGGACATTTACAGCTGCTGCTGCCCATGATCCCATCCTGCCAGCCATTTCCTTTACACAGACCTTGAATAGGCACTGACCCCCCCCCAACAAGGGAGGCTGATGTGAAAACGCGAATGGCCCTATCTAGAGCTAGTGTTTGGTTTGTCTGCTCTGGGCTATTGTAGAAACATGGTGGATATAAATGGCAATTCATGTTTTTAGGCAATTATACACTACAGAATACACAGTAATATTAGATACCATTTCTGCCTATATATCCCCTAAATCCTACACACTGGACCTTTAATGTAGAGTTACCATGATACTGCACAAGCACCAAATCTATATTATGCTGAACATGGAGGCTTATCTCACTGATCTCAGGGTGATAGTGTTTCAAAAGCTCCACCTGGACAGGTGTATTTACTTTGGCGAATAATAGAAGAGGGCTTTATGTAGCTAAGCTTTTGCTCAAACATTGACTGTGCATACAGTACAAGATAATCGGAAACACAAGGACATTCAGCCCTTAGATCATTCAGGGAGAAGCTATTAATCTGATGAGAGAGTGACTCCTCAGTCACATGAAAGGACAAAATCTGTTACCGTCCGCAGATGGACAAAGAAGCCACGTTAATCTGAATTTTAATTTTGCTTATGTAAGCCCTGACTCCCCTAACTGCATAACAGCAGACTCCATGCATGTTGGAGTCTTTTTAGTTCTTTCGAAACTCTCCATAGATGAAAAACAGATCGAAAAATGAAGAAAAAAAAAGAATAATTGTTGGCGCAGATCCAAAGACAATGCAGCATATTTTTTTGACAATAAATCGATACAGACAGCGGCGGAGTCATCAATCCTCCTGGCTCTCTTTGCCAGTGAATTAAGTACCGAGACACAATTTAAAACACTTGACTTGATCCAGTTACAGAGAGGCCAAACAAATTACAAAATCAGAAAAAGAAGGTATTTAAGTCGTGTTTTACTGAACAGGTTTTGTTGCTCTGCAGATCTTGTTACTTCGAACAGTGTGTCGATAACCTCAGTCTATTCCTAATTACTGCGCAGCCATGTGTAACACAAAACCATTATTATCAATGCTTTGACAGAACAGATACCATTAATGTATCGCCTATATTGTGTGTGGGTGAGCCGGGTGTGAAATTCAAAGCTACATTGTTTTGCTTCAGGGCACTATATATATATTGTTGCATGTGTAGGCTCTGGGTGATTTATTAATATTACCATGGTCTTTGTTTTATTTGTTCATGCAGTGCACAGACGCAGCAATACAGCCGCATCTCAATGATGTATGTGACCTATTCTATCATGTGTTTTTTGTAAACCTGACAGCATAGTGTGAATGTTCCTATTATTACCCGGTCTGCCAGTAATCCTGGCAGCTCCTCAGCAGATGGTGTGGTGATGATGTGTCAGGTTTGGCCACGTTGATGCTTCCTCAACCCTCTGTCCTCTCCGCAGACCCCCACCACGCCACCCCATGACAAATGATTTCCTGTTCTTCACAGAAACACAGTCATCATCAGGAGGACGTGGCGTTTTCTGCTGTCGCTCCTATCAGGCCAATTTAAGAGTATTCCCACTAGTGGGACGCAGTTGGTTTGACTGGGAGCTTGCTTTCAAGCACGCAAATTGAAGATGTGAAGAGGGAAAAGGAGGTCAAGGTTTGATTTTTGGTTTGCAAAACAGTCATAATGAATCTTTGGGTCCAATTTTCTAGGAGTTGTGTGGGGGCGACCTTGTCCTCAATGACACACAGTGACCTTCAGATTCAATACGGCTCAGAGAGACAGCTGAATGTACAGCACATGTCCTTCATCCAAAGACAGAGGCATGACTGAGTGCTTTTAGTTACCCTTTATTCTCATGTGTATCCATTAGGAACCTTGGCCCTTTTGAACCAGCTCTCCTGTATTTTTCTCCTGCATTATGTGCTTCGTTGGCCGTTGTCGATTAGTCCTGACTGTCCTTACATTCCCAAAATTATCAGCTGAACTCACTTACGCTAAAAGCAGACTTCTTCTCTAACTTGAGACTGAAATGGGTTCAGCTTTATGATAGTTGGCCTTGTGAGGCTTTCTTCCAGGAAAGTGAATCAATATTTTCTTTTTCAGGATACTTTGTTTCGTAAAAGGTGTCAATTCAGCTTTGTCACCAGCACCAAGGTGAACTCTTTGAAAACTCTATAACTCAATAACTCCACAACACATACCAAGTATGAAATAGATTACTTCATCTTTATTTTATTTTAAAGTGTTAAATAATGTATCATATCTGCAGTTGGACTGTTGACAAATCTTTCCCTTTAGAAATGGTGTGGATAAATGTATGTCTGCTGGTTTTATATATGATCGTTATTGTCAAAAAAATCCCATGTAAATCGCATTGGAGCTCTGTGGCACATAATGCGGAATAATGCGATTTACATGGGATTTGTTGACAATAACGATTGTTGGGTGACATGCTCCTTTATTACGGTGACCATGGGTCCTATTTAAAAAGCACTATAGCACATGGTCTGAAGTGTATGGTGCAAGTGCATTTAGAGCATGCCAAACTACTTTTTTAATCTGTGTGCAAAGTCAGGTGCAAGGGCGAAAGAGGATTTGTATTTAGTCCATTGATTCATCACAGGTGTGTTTTTGGCATAACCTGAATTCAACCAATCAGTATCACCTCACCTTCCATTTAAAAGCCAGGTACTCCTGGAGCTGGTGCACTGTTATTTACATGGTGGATTTGGCAAATTGAAGTAGCCAGCTGTTTTTTGCTGAGAGTAATGCAGTAGAAGCAGTAATGTTACTGCAGCAAATACTGTGGGCAGCAAAATGAAAAACTGAAGTTATAAACTTGACAAAGGAAACAGAACTAAACTTTAAGCTTCTCAGATAATCAATGAAGTCATACTGCTTCTTTGTGTCTCTTTTAATGAGGAGTCTGCTGCAGAGTTACAGCGGCTCTCCAGCTTTGCTCTCTGCTTTGTTCACATTTTAGAGAATGTAATTAATAGTTTCCTCACTAATGATGTATTATTTCATCCATCCGTCCGTCCTTGTGTAGAGTGTAGGTGTGTTGTGAACCAGCTATGTAAACGCATCTTACTATTTGAATAATGCACTCTTTAAATAGCAGAAAAATTCTGCGCAATTGAGATTAGGTTTTTGTTGGTCAGTGGTACAACTGCTTTCTGCTGCCTCAAAATAGCAACGCGCCAACCATGCGCCCAGCAACACTTCATTTTAAGACCTACACGCATATGGGCCCACAGATGGCCACACGTTTCCAGCAGTTTTTGGAAATTTTTTAGCATTTTTAAAAGATTTAACAACATATTTGGGGCTTTTTTGCCACTTAGGGGCAGCAGAAACCAGCACTGACAAATACCCACATCTTTGGTTGATAAGACAAACTTCCAAGAAAAACTGTTGAAAGAACCATTGTAAAATTATTGTAGTCGTGTCCAATATTCAATCCAATATAAAAACAGAGCTAAAAGATAGTGAATATTTTTTTAGTCTTCACATTACATTTATGTCTTCACATGACATTTATGAGCTGAGCTTCATTTTAGAAAAATAATTTCCTATAAGGATCAATCAAGTATCTGTCATTAGTAGGAGGCTATAGTGACACTTAGGTCAGATGGCTGCCAAGCAGCAGACAGCATCAGTCCACTGTTGGAGACCAGAAAAACAGGGTCGTTATAATGACAGTCCGAGACTTGTTCAGCCATGTTTGCAGTGACCAAACTGTTTTTTAAGCCCCCACGTGATGTTTTCCTAACCCTAACCAAGATGTCTAAACCCACAACTTAACTACAGCATTGTCACAACATAAAACTGAAAACTGAAACATGAAGAAACATAAAGTTTCACCATATACGCATATAAAAGTAACACATCTGCGGTTTGCAGAAATGTACAGTGCCAACATTTACTCCAGCAGTTAGGTTGGTTATCGCCTGCCTTATCCATTCCTGTTATATAGTCTATCACCATAACTCTGTTATGATGTTTATATGCTTATAGAGAAATAATTTCCACTGCTTCATTGTTTTCATGCACAAATGGCTATAAAATAGCGCAGTTCCACATATCTTGCCAGCAGAAATGTCACTCCACCAGGCGAGGAGAGTTTGAACACCGCACTTTATAGGTTTAGATTAAACACCTGCTGTTAACTCCTTGGTGCTGCAGACTCTTTAGATAATGAGATACCTGCTGAGTGTTGTAGATTTCAAACAGGTCTCCTTCATTCAGAGTGGCTCGTTGCTGTAAAATCTGATGATTGATTGCTGTTTAGAGGCCAGCGGTCTACTGAGTGTACAAATGAAATGCAGAGTCCATCAATACTTCTATTAGCAGCGCTCTCAGTAATTTGTGCTATTTGTTTAGGTCCCGACTTTACTACACAACTTAATGGGCCATTGAAATCTGCTGTTGGACTGTAATGAGAGCTACTCGGTCTAAACTGTGTCAACTCTGTGATTACTGTTGAGTGCATGTGGTTTAAACTTGACCACTGGTGATAAAAGCTGACCTTAACCCCGACGTCACATCAGTTCAGTAACAATCTATTTTCATCAACCAACCCCCCTAACATTTCACCTCCCCACGGTCTGATAACCATTAGAGCATCTTCTTCTTCTTTTTCTCCTAAAACTGTCAAGTGGTAATTAATGGATACTAATGGCACCATTTCATCACATTTCTTCTGATCGAATCTCCAGAGTGTGATTATATGTGCAAGCATCATTAGCCATTAGAGCATAGCATCATTTTCTATGTTGGGTTGAGCATACTGTATTTAATGTTAATGAATAAATATTCTCCCAGGGCACTGATTTAATTGGATTAGCACACATATGATTTCCAGCCTTATCAGGTTCTGTGGAATTAAATGACTCATCATGGCTTGGAAACAGTGGAGACATTAAAAGTGTCCACCGAGGTCAGCAGCAGGATGGCTGGTCTGGACTTTGTAACAATCAAGAGTTTTAAGTCTTTGCAAGTATAAAGCCACACAGTGTTTGGTTTTAGCTTTGCCCGTCCTTTGCTTTCTATTATTGTTCTGTTTTTCCTAATGCATCCTGACACAGTAGTCTGGAGTAATGGCTCCGAAATGCTACACTGAATCGATGCCTGGTGCCTTTTCCTCTCTTAGGTAATTTACTTGGTAATGAGAGACAGTGCGGAAGACTGTCTCTGTGCACGCTGAGAAGATGTAATCTGTTTTCCCTGTTATTCAGTTGGGTTAAAAAGACTTGAGCTACTAATTAATTAACCATGAAACACTGAAATAGGATTCCACTGAAGGGCTTAATTTGGGTAATCACTGCCCCCTCACTTTCCCATCATCCAAATGTCCCTCTCTGAACTTTGTCACTTTCTTTTACAAAACCGGATAATTCAGTGTCTGGTGTAATATATAAAACCTACACGTCTACCTCCGTGTGTGTAAGGCCATAGGTGTGTGTACATGTGTGCACATGTGGGGGATGTATCCCCTCTTGTCTCTATAAAGCAATCTGTATCAATCAGTGTTGATTTAAATGACCTGGGGTGTCAGCAAACCCACCGGAGAGTGGTTTTCAGGACGAGAGATAAGGTCAAAAAAGCCATTTTGAGTATCATAAAGGAAGTATCGTCTAGTTATTGATGTCATTTATTACCTGACGAGGATGATTACAGAGTGGTTGGTGAAAAGGGGGGGAAAGGCGCTGCCCTGATGCTCAGAGAAGACTGAAATGGAGGATCGCCATGATGGAAAAATCAATTAACCTTGGCCTGGAAGTGAACTGGTTGATCTTTCAGCACGATTTTATTTGTTGACAAATATACCATCTGCTGCTCTGTGGTTAAGGGGAATGACTGTGTGTGTGTGTGTGTGTGTGTGTGTGTGTGTGTGTGTGTGTGTGTATAGAAATAACCATATAACGTAAACACAAAGAGCAGAAATTTGCACAAGAAAAAGCAAACATCAGTTGTTACCTGAAAAGAACGTGGTCTGACACATTAGATGTATACATATACATAAATATACATTTATATTTGATGAAATGATGAAATCATCATTTTAATCATTTATTTACAGTGATTCCCAACCCGAAATGCGACCCCACCATAGACGATTGTTAATCAACTGAGAATAATTACTTGAATTGGTAAAATATAAATGAATCATGTTTTCTCAACTCGATTTCCAAACAGTTGTGTTGATCTAACTTGATTTGAAAAAACCTAAATCATGCGTGTGTTAATGATTGAAGACATCATTTGATTTCTGTTGATTAACAGTTCTCTTTTTTCAGTGTGTATAAAAGAAGTGAATGTAACTACCAAGATGTCACCGACTGGTTTATGTACTCCTGTTTTGAAACCTTAAGATTTTGCATTTTGGCCATTTCCATCTTATTTTTTGGAGCCAAAAATTACCATATTTGGAAGTGAGGGTGAAGCTGTGAAGGAGAAAGGGGTGAATCTGACAGGGAGGCCGAGTACACTACCTTGGTATAGACTTGTAATTAATAATAAAGCACACCCTACTTTATTACCTATTTTTCTCTAAATGGGACCATCATTTACAAAATGAACATCATGCTGTATTAAAGAACACTTTAAATTAGTGATTGAGACCATTAACTCACTAGGAAAATGTTTGATGAGGTAATAAATCAAGTGAGAAGTAGGTTCATTTCCATATATACTTAGATACAATCAGCCTTCTTTTTACAACCTGTGGAGTTGCCTCGCATGGCCGTTAGAATAATTGCAATTTTAAAGCTTTTCCACATTTGCTTCACTTTTCAGACCTGAAGATAACCTCTTGGATCCCACAAATTGCTGCCAGGAGAAATCTGAACCATAACAAGATAATAAAAGGACAACAAAAAACAACAGTTTTTACGTTGCACAAAATCTGTTTTTTTAAACCTGACTGTACTTTGTTCCTTTTAGCATGGCTATAGTAATGGCGGCTATGTTACTCCATCAGCTGGTCCAGCACTCTGGTCCAGATTGAAATATCTCAACAACTATTTGATAGATTGTACAGACATTCATGGTCTCCAGAGGAAGAGTCCTACTAACTTAAATACTCTCAATATATATTGTATGGGTTGCCATGAAACTTGGTACACACATTCATATCCTCTTTCCAATGAATATCAGCCTACAAATTAGTTGTTCCTCTGACCTCTATGTACTACCATCAGGTCTATTGTTAAAGGTTAGGTCAGGTAAATTTTTGATTTTTCCAAAACTTTTATACAGAAGTGTTATGCATTCACTTGAGGAAATTTGCCCTATTTTTCTGAATTAATTAGATTATTCTATCAGAATCCTGAAAAAAAAAACTTGGGAAAATATAAGACAAAACTTGGGTAAAAAAAAAAACACCTGCTCTTGTTTTTCCTGAATTATTGAGACAATACTCTTGTAAATTCTCATAAAACTGGGCAGATTTTTTTCTGATGTAATGTTATCTTAGCATGCTAGCACACAAATGTAAAATGGATGGTTAATGTTATTAGCACTGCCTTTGTGAACATGCTGGTGTTAGCATTTAACTCTAAGCAGTGCTGTGATACAGCCTCACAGAGCTGCTTTCATGGCTGTCGACCACTTTCTTGCAAAAACACTGGATACTTTCATCTTTTCAGGCATCTAATAAAACCTTTAGTTGAGGAAAAGTCACTCTGTGCCTGGACTGCTCAGAGCAAATGTCCAGACTATGACCATAACCTGTAATGAGGGGTTGAAAGGCTATGTGTTATATTTAGCAATGCAAATTGGGAACCACTGCTATGAACCCAAGAGAATTTTCTCCCCATCAAATATTGAGGTAAATGATCTTCTCTTCATTATTTTAACGCCTCTTAAAAAAAAAGTGGCAGCCTTCTTGAAGTGAAGCTGAAAGAATTTCTAGCACAATTTGATCTTATAAAGGAAACAATATTATGCTTAAATGCAGAGACACTCATCAGCTACTGTTAATATCAGAGCCGCGCTGTAGCTGCGAAATCAGAGCTGCACCTGTGATGCTCATCGAGAGCAAGAAGTGCTCCTTCAACATGCAGCAGAATTCATAAACATCCTCTCATAACCCCTTTCCCAGCTTGAACACTCAGTCTAATTGACTAAGAAATCAGAAGAAAGCAGGAAGCCAAACCGCACAGCAGAGAGAAAAAATATTCAGAAGGCTTACCTAAGCTTGTTCCCAACATCATCCTCCCCTCAATGTAACCCCTATGTCCTTGTTTTTACAGCCTAACCAACAGCAGTATACGGTAAAGCAAATACTCATGAAAAAACATCATGTGGCTTTACACAATGCAAAATAACAATACACGAATGTAGACCTGCCGTAATATCATCTAACGTTATATTAGCGTACCATCTAAATCAGATATATTGGACACATTAACCCTTTGAAACCTGGAAGGACATGACTTTTCTTGTGCTGAGTTTAGATGCCTTTCACAAGTATTTACACCTTCAATCCCAGAACAAATTGGTTTCATTCAAAAATATGGAGAAAAAGCCAATAAGGAACTTGACAAAAAATGTCCCGCAATTTGCAAGATTTAGTAGATTTAGAAAAAATGTTTAAAAGGTAGGGGAAAATATTCATAAAATTATATTTATAATCATCATAATTGTTATTGCTCAGGTGTCAAAGGGTAAAAATCTATAAAAGATGGATTGTTCAACTGTCATTGGGCTTTCTTTTTAATCATACAAGTTTACATAAAAGGTTCCTTCAGATGTCAAAATGTTGTCTTGTTTCTGCTAATATATGTAATGCTGGTTTCACTAGCAGTGTCCACTTTGTTAGTTTCACTCAGTCGCTGTCGCATTTCACAACTTGCAGCTTCATTTGCAATGCAAAATACTGTGTTGTTCAAAATCCCATAGTCACTTTTTTATTGTTCTCTTTGTTCATTATGACTTAACAAACACTCATCTTCCTTAGAAAGCTTACAGTCGTGTATCAGCGTCAACACCAGTTAGTATCAGGTATTTTCTGCACATAACTTGTGTGTACTTCACTCAATCCTTCCTTTACACACTTTTATAGCACAAAATATGATTTAAGCTTCATTTAAAAAAAAAACATTAGATTTGAGGTTGTCATGCTTTCACGCTTCGCTTCCCCTGTCTCAGGGACATAATTTTTTGTGGGAGCTGAAGTCATCTTGTCAGAGAAAATGTGTTTTTGGCCTCAGTGTGGAAACTGTCTGATATATCTCTCCTGTCTCTGCAGGTTTTGGGATGACAACGCCTGTGACAGTTGCAGGCAAGGTGTTCCTGATCTTTTATGGGCTTCTGGGCTGTGCCGCCACCATCCTTTTCTTTAACCTCTTCCTGGAACGCATCATCACACTGCTGGCTGTGGTGATGAAGGCCGTGAGGGAGCGTCGAATCAGGAACAGTGGTCTACTCCCTCCAGGAATCCGCCATGACTTCTCAGCGTACTCCCTCCCTGGCTGGAAGCCATCCGTGTACCATGTGATGCTGATTCTTGGCCTGTCAGCCATCACCATCTCCTGCTGTGCATCAGCCATGTACACCCCCGTGGAGGGCTGGGCGTACTTAGACTCACTCTACTTCTGCTTTGTCACCTTCAGCACCATCGGCTTTGGGGATTATGTCAGCAGTCAGAGCGCTGCTTACGAATACCAAAGCCTCTACAGGGTGGCCAACTTCCTCTTCATGCTAATGGGAGTGTGCTGCATCTACTCGCTCTTTAATGTCATCTCTATTGTCATCAAGCAGGTGCTCAACTGGATTCTGGAGAAAATGAGCTGCTTGTTTTGCCAGCGCTGCAATAAGGCCAGCGCCCTCCTGGGCAGACGTAACGCCATCCGCCCGGGCTTCAAGGGTCGCAAGGGTCGGCTTGGCCAGCCGCCCGACTCAGATGGTCCTTGTGATAGTGATACCGAGGGACGCAGACTATCAGGGGAGATGATCTCTATGAAAGACTTGGCAGCCTCTAACAAGGTGTCGCTGGCCATCATGCAGAAGCAGCTGTCTGAGTCGGCCAATGGATATCCCAGGACAGTCTGTGGCAGCTCACGCCATAATGGTTTCTCTGGGGGGGTTGGCGCCCTCGGTATCATGAACAACAGGCTGGCAGAGACGAGTAACTCCAGGTAGAGGACACAGTGAGACATGAAATGTGGAGCTCTTGATTCTCATACTGTGTAACAAACCCTGAGGTTGATCGCCATAGAAAAATACTAGGCTTTTGAGATGGATTGTAACTCGTTATGCATGATACATATGAGTTTTTGGATACTTTTGGTTGGAATTACAAGCCTGCGATGATAATACAGGCACGACAGTGATGGTGTAAGTGATGTTTTCATGATGATGGCATGATGAGAGAACCACAGACTCAACACAAGTTGTTCTGAAAGTGTGGGGAGCACTCATCACCCACACTGTAAAATCTGTAAGAGTTGTTTTTATTTAAAAAAAAAAAAATTAAGGAAACCCATTGCCTTGAAAAATGTCAGTAAATATAACTATTAGTCTTAATTTAGGCTTGCTCTATATCTAATTGTTGAGTTCACTTAAAATTTAGATATATTTACTTTTTTTATTTAGTTTAGTTTATTTAAATCAATCTTTCGAAGTTTTGGAAAATTCACTGAAGCAAGTTTTCTGTGCTATATATCTGTATCAAGTCAGACTAACTTGGTTTAATAAAGCTGCTAACACTTCATTTTTAAGTTGTAACAACTTCACAAAATTAAGTAAAACAGCTAAATTTTGAGTAAATTCAACAGTTAGATACAAAATAAACATAAATTCATATTATTAGTTATATTTACTTTCCCTTTTCAATGCAATCCATTTACAAGATTATTTTAAGTAAGATCAACTTGTCAGATTTCGCGGTCACATTCACCTCAAACTCAACCCAGAACAATTCACTGAAACATCAGTGTTAGTCTGCAGCTCTGCTATATACGCTCAATATATCAGCCTTACACAGCTGAAATGTTGTGCTGTAAAGAAGCCAAGGGAAGCATACAGTGCAGTCTTCATTGTTTTGGGCTTTCACCAGTTTAGCTGAATGTACATACTGAATGCTGATATAAAAAGCGTAATCACTGAATGACATAGCACATACTGATCTATGCATTATACTTCTCATGCATTTTTTTGCACCATTTCTAGACCTTCCATTGATTGTGCAAACCCCATTTCTTTCTTGGCACACATCAAGTTTTGCCCTCAGGTGATTGATTTCATTTCTGGGGGCGAGTGCCTGGGTTTAGCTAAGCATGGCTGTGATGTAGCTGATTTCGACGGGGATGTGGCGAGGGCCGGTTTTACAGTGTGCCACACTAGCGGGCTCTAAAAGAGTAATTTCCCATTGCTCGAGATGGAGAAAAGAGCAGGGTTGAAGAATGAAAAGCCATTTCTCGTGAGAGAGGAACTGGCTTCCTTATCAGCTCAGAAAATGCTTCGGTGGCCAAAGACTTTGACTTGAAGGGTAAAAGAAGGCACCACCCAACTCTTTCTCTCTCTTCGTTTTCAAGCTTTCAGCTGTCTGCGAGGAAAACAAACGATAAAGGCCTGCAGTGTATTAATTACTCTTTGGATGCAGAATATAAACTTGTGTTTGTAGAAACAGAATAATGAGAGGTGAGTTTGTTTGTTTGTTTGTTTGAAGTGAAATATTAGGGAGAAGACTGAGGTGGATGGAAGTACAGATAGTTTTACCCTGTAGGCACGTTCTATTAAATGACGCAGATTGAAAGTAGTCAGGTCAATCTCAGATGCTGGAGTGGATAACAAAACCCTGAAGGACTCTCAAATGCACTGATTTATTTTTGTGGGGATTTTCTGTTTTCGTCGAGGAAGACTTCTTTCCAGATACATGGCTCTCTCTGTGAAACAAAGCATGATACAAAAGCCCGCAGAAGTTGAATGTTTTTCTCGATTTCAGTGTAAATGTGTAGCCGAGGTTTAATGGATGGCGGGTGGATACGCTGCTACCCTGTCAGGCCGTGCGATCAATGTCCTAGTTGCCGGCGACTATCTCTTCCAGGGCATCTGTGATTTAAAGCCGTGTGATGTGTGTTTGATGTTCGTAAACAGCAAGGCAGAGTAGGAGACGCTGATAGTTAAACTGTCCGGGAGACGGTGATGGAGGATGAGAACTAGAGAGAGAGGTTCTGGTGACAGCAGTGGAGGTAAAGGAGCTGGTATCAAATTCATGCCCAAACCAAATCAATGGGCTCTTTCAGCCAAGGGCTCAACTTCTCCTGGCGTCCATCTTCAAGATCTAATATCCTCCCAGGCCGCTCACCTCTTTTTCTCTGTCATCTCTGCATTCACTTCACACACACTGCACCAAAACACTCCTGCAGATCTCGGCTCTCTCCTCACGCTCATCACCCTTACACTGTGAATACGATGAGACATGCCATAAATGTACATATATAGTATATAGTATCGGAATGTCTTAAAAAGCGCTTTTTCAACAAGGCGCAAATTGGATCTGGATCTATCCTTCGTTGATTTCATCCTGTTCGTGCATAGATCTGAATAATTTTCCTTTACTCCCCAGTCTCATCCAGAGAAATAGAGAAAATGACTCAGGTAGTTAAATCTTCAGGCTTGTCTTAGTTTCTCCTGCATGCCATTATGGTAAAGCCATACGAGATAGCTGTATATAAAACAGAGGACTATTTAAAGTCTATTTTTCTACATATAGCTTTCAAATATCTACATGTGAATGATTGAGGAAGTCACTGTCACATGTCTCTTACACAGCCAGTCAGCAGACTGATAAGATGCACCATACAGAACCTAACTACCCTCCAAAAACATGGATACTAAGATTACGAAGTGAACACAGGTTTTCCAGTTGTTAATGAGTAGTTTGATATTTTGGGAATTACGCATGCCAGTATTCGCTTTTCTTGCTGAAAGTTAGATGACATGATTTATTACTTATTTATTTCTTGTACTTAGATTTATCGCTCTTACATCTATCACATCTTAAGTTAAATATGTGGTTGCACAGCCACAGTGAGTAATTTTTACTCTTTTGCACAAATATAACACTCAAGATAGATAATGTGTTAATGCAGCAGCAACCTCCAGAGATAAAAAATGAAGTCAACTCAGAAATGCCATGAATTGCAGTTCCTCTGATGGCCACTTGAGGCCGCCTCCAGAATCAAGTAAATCCCCATAGAGCCCCATGTTAAAATGCCCAACTTTATGGCAGAAATAAACATGTTCAAAACCCCGTACAAAAAAAAAGTTTTCTGTCTCGAAAGCTAATTTCAGCATTCATGGCAACTGTACATAGGTGAATTTTTATATAACTCATACGTTTACATTTTATTAAGACTTAAAGTTAGGCATTATTAAGGGCATTATTAATGTCTTTCGATTGCTCCTCCACATCTTCACCCTCTCAGCAAAATATGATTAATTCTGGCTCCAAAAAAAAAAAACAGAATGGCAATGGCCAAAATACAAAACCCAAACCAAACCCAAAGTCCACAAAACATTGGGTGATGTCACATTAGCTACATCCATTATTACAGTCTATGGTGTAAATCCAGTAAGCTGTTGACTGTGGACAGAGCCGGTCTGGCTGTTTCCAGCTGTTTCAGTCTTTGTGCTTAACAAAAAAAAAGCTTTGCTCAACTTTCTTGACCAGGACTACTAACCTGCTGGAGTCTCTGCTGGTTACCATGGAAACGATGCCTTACAAGAAATAACTTGGCTCCATAACCCACTAAACTGGTGAGATGTTACATGTTGATTAAGCCTCATTTCCACTGAATAGTACGGCTCAACTCAACTTAACTCAACACGCTTTGGTACCAGGTCTTTTTTACGAATTCTTTTAAATAACCCCTCAGTGTAGGCGGGATTCTCAGCTGACTGCCATATCATGCTGTGTGAAACTGCCATGACATCCTCTTCAATGTGATGTCTGCTGAATCCTTTCATCAGCAACCAAACAGGAATGTGTGCACTGGTGCTGCATATGTAGTACACAGCGTAGTTTGACAAACTTTTCATTTGGTTGAGTTAAGTAATAAATTGCAATTGCTGTTGAGCGAAAATTGGATATGTAAAAACATCAGACTTGTGCAGGCTGTCCTGTGTGAAAGTGTTTTTTGTTGCTGTTGTTGTCTTTTTTTTACCAGGATGGCGAGAGCTTGACTTCTACCTTACTCTGCCCCTGATTGGCTCTAACCCTTAACCCTGACCCCTAACCCTAGCCAGTCTCACTCCTCTTATCTAAACCAAATCAACCCAACAAACAAAGGTAACAAGCACTAGCCAGAGGAAGAGTGGGGCAAGTTATACCTTGCCATCCTAAAAAATAAAAATAAAATACACTGAAAAAATGGCATACCATGTTGTACAATCAGAGATTGTTGAAAAGATTTTCTGACCAATCAGTGGTTTGCAGTGCTTTAACTCCACGTCGTAGTATCAGCTCAGCTCACATGGAAGCTCAGCTGAGGTGGTAGGCCTACAAAAAAATTACCAGGTACTATTCACAACTTTAATTGAATGGAAAACCAAAATATAGCGAGATGAGCAGAGCCATGCCGTACTCTGCAGTGGAATGCAGCATTAGAGAGCTGTAGAACAAGGCTAGCTGTTTTCCCCTTTTTCTAAACATTTCTAAGCTAACCAGCTGCCTACTTAAGCTTCTTGGATCTGCCTAAAGATAATAAACTCTATTTAGCGGCACCACAGAAGTTCCCAAATTAAAACCTTATAGCTCAGTTGTTAGATTTGTATAAAACCAAAATAGTTAAAATAACTAGTTTTACTAGATTACCTAGCTATTATTTCTTTTTCCTCAGTCTTTACACAAAGCTAAGAAAACCAGCTGCTGTCTAATGTATCGTACAAACATTGGGGTAGAAGCTCTCAGCAAGAAAGCGAATGTAAATTTCCCAAAGTGTACATTTATTCCTTCAACAGCTCCCAACAGAGTGGCTTGTGAGCAGCAGAGTGAGCTTATCGTATGTTGTTGATGTGATGTGAAGCTTGCAGCGTTGGGGCTTCATGTGCTGCCACGCTGTACGCAGGAACATAGCAGGCATAGAAAAGTGTCAAACCCCGAGACATTTGAGCAGGAGCACGCTGTAGCAAATGACGTGAATTCGGCGGTGTTCCCCTGCTATAAAGTGTCGGCGGAAGGTTTCCTGACACTTCTCTAGAGTAATGATGCCTGAATGGTATTGTATGTGGACCTTTATTTTCGCTCTGAAGCCTGAGGTTACAATGGAAGAGGTTTTATGATTGCTTACAGATTTTTAAAAGCCCCCGCAGCTGTTGGGGTCTTGTTAGCTGCATTGTATCTTTTACCCCCTTGACAAGGAGCATGTGTGTATGCATTTGTACGTCCTAAGCAGTGTGTAAAGGACTGAGAATAAGAATTAAAGGACTGTGATATGTTATCTTTATATGCCTCCCAAAACATAAGACCCCTGCAGAAGGTATTCAATTTAATATAATATCCATTAAAATGTATTTTCCTTAAGCCTGAAACACATCAAGCTTTTAAAACATTGAATATAGTATTTAGAGTAATGTTTGCTCACCTAAAATGCATGCGTGGCTTGAAATTAATTGCCTTACTTTAGTCCTTGCATATTACAAAAAGGTTCCTTATTGAAAAGATTAGTGTGTAGAGCTCGTGTATTGTACTATACAATCCTTTTGCATTTTGCAAAATTGATCTCCATTGATTGCAATGGTTTTAACTGCCCCGCTGTCCTCTGTGTCTTCTGTAAGAGGAGACAGATGGTCTTAGGATTTACTGTATGTTTGTATCTGTTATCAGCAGAAATGCTTCTTTAATGTGACATCACTGACTTTTGTTTCTGATGTAATTAATTCCTCTCATGTTCTTGTCAAACACCAAATTAGGCTGAAATGATGCAAAATCAAGCCCACACTACAAGTACATAATATGGGTGAACATAACAGACTCGGATCACAGCGCTGAATAATTAATCTTAAATTTGTTAAAATCAACACTGCCAGTGTTTACACATATTGTACAACTATTGTACTGTATTTACACTGGATAATCTGCCCTGTAGTCAACAACACTCTGACTGTAAAATAACCCCATTAAAGCATCATGCTCCAGAGACACTAGGGCGATAATAGAATAATTTGTTTGAAATAAGCAACGACTGGAGATGTTATTAGTGTTAATCTTGAAGGCTGTTGATGGTGCTAATGGCATTATCATATATTAGGCAAAGCTATTATTTCTTTGTGATCACAACATAACACTGCGCTCTCTCCGATTTCCTCTGAAGAAGAATGCATGAACGATTTTGTACTTTGAGACTGTTAAAGCTGCTAGTTTCAGGAACAAAATGTATTTACATTCATTTGGCTGGAGCACAAGCGGGAAACAGCTGAGTGGTTCGGTAACAGAATGATGTATCACTGCTTTGCTCGGCTGCTACTGATCTTTAACAAGAGTCACATTGTTGGCTTTGATCTGGAGCTTGATTTTCAAATCCACAGGATGTGAGCCTGATGGTTTCATAAAATGAAGACTGATGGTGCGGCGCCACAAAGTACGCTAACATCTCAATTTTAAATCTATTTCAGGGGCCTGTGATCCACAGTTATGTTGGCTCCATCTACATAATTATACACCTTGGTGTGTGTCTCATGTTGCTTGCATCGTGGTGTAACATCCAGTTAATGTATGCAAATTATTTCTGTTTCTTTCTGCAAGTTGCACATTTATACTAATGATTGTACTTTTATATTTATGTAATTAAAAGTAAAACCTATATGAAACAAGAAGGGGTTCCATTAAACACTGATATTTACTGATTTTCTCAACTGTTTTTCTCATATAATGACAATTTTTGCAGATAATATAAATGCCAAAAAAATTGTGTGGTCCATCAACGATATGTCATTTTTTCACTTTGTCTTTTGTGAGGATTAAGCAAAAAAGTTATAATGTGTGAATTAGTGAGCATTAGGAGTGTTGGGATGTGGATTTTATCAGTTTCAGACAGAGCCATAGCTGTACCTCTATTTCCAGTCTTTATGCAAAGTTCAGCTAATTGGCTGCTGGTTGCAGCTTCACAATTATCTTAAGAACCTGAGAGTGGTGTTAATCTACTCATCCAACTCTTGGCAAAAAAGAAAAAAAAGGATATTTCCCAAAATATTGAACTATTCCTTTAAAGAAGCACTGTGTAGAATTTCTAAAAAATTTAGTGGCATCTTGAAGTCAGGACTACAGATTGCGGCTAACTCAAACTTCTCCCATGTGCCATGAGTTTATTGTTCAAGAGGTTTTTACCGGGAGACGAATTATCCGCAGAAGTCTCTTCCTCCCCGAAACACACAGACCAGATCGATGAAACTGGTTGAAGCACTGAGTAAAGATGTTTCCTGTTTCCTCCGATGCAGTTTGGCGCGTCACAGACGGCCACTGGCCAAGCATCTGCTAATGTGTGCTCGCAAGTTTTCTGTGATAAGTTAAGATCGAGACGTTAAAGTAGTTTTTACTGGGAACCACATTGTCCCAGAGGTCTCTTCCTCTCCAAAAGAAATAGACAAGGAGATGTAAAACAGTAAAAACAATAAATTACGCAGTATCACATGAAAAATCTTGTGTTTTTTGGACTCTGCTCATCGTGGACGGGCTGCCAACTACAATGGCCAATGTGAAAATGCATGGCAGTGTAGTGCAACATGGCGATCTCCGTGGACAAAGACCCGCTTGCTATGTAAATATAGACAGATTGCTCTCAGGTAACAAAAGCATAATTATTCATATTTTCAGGTAATAATACACTAAAGAAAACATTCTTATTTCATTTCTGCCAATATATCCCCCCAATTTCCACAAACTGGACCTTTAATGACTCACCAGTCACAGAGATTTTTCACAACTTGGCAACCCAAAATTTGTTCTAACTTGTGAAAATTCACAATTTACACATTCAAGCAATGCTGCAAAACTGCAAAAAGGCTGTTAAGCTGCAAAACTGTCACCAACAGAAAAGCTCAGTATGACACTCGCTTTTGTTTTAACAGCAAATGTCATCTTTGATTTCTCACAGACCTGCTGTGTCTCACCAACATCATATTTCTGAGCCAAGAAGTATAAAATATGAGGTTTATTTTGCTTTTCCTTTAAAGCTTTTATTTTAATGCGTTCATAAATGCTTAATTAACAACTGGTTAACGGTGGTCCTCGGTGTATGTGATAAATTAGCTGATCTTTACTGATCCATGTATTTATCTCAGATATTATTCCACCAGAATGCACACAGCTTTTTGAAAGGACCTGGAAACAGCGTGGCTCTTCAGTAATGGGTCGATCAGGATGTTAGTCATAAAGGGGGACCTGTAATTGCATTCATTATTGAAATGAGTCTGATCCCAGCAAATTGTGCTGAAAAACAGCATACATTATCTCACTGCACAGGGGTTAAGAGGAGTCTGTGCAGAAGAAATGTGCCACAAAGTCTGTGTTCATCAGTAATTCTCTGTTTAGCGAGAAGCCGGCTTTCATTAGCAGGGACATTAAACAGTCCAATATTGTTGTTGGAGGAATTAACACCCACCTAGAATGTCTGTCCTCTCCTTATGCTGGACCACATTTGATCACCAGCTGAGCTTTTTGTTTTGCTGGAGTTATCTGCATGTTGCCAGACTTGTACAAAATAACTGGAACTGCCTCTGTTTTTCACATGAAATTACACAAGTCAATTCAGCTTTGATGCACAAAACAGTCCCCCTGATTTTTTGGGGAAGGGAATCTTTGTATCTATTCTTTGTAATTCCTTTACTAGACATACAAATAAAGCTCCCTGTCACACCGATACAGTGTTAACAGCGTGGTAATCCCACAGAAAGACAGGACTGCAGTTAAATCTCCAGCAGCAGGCTGAGATGTTTCCTCTGGGTCGGAGACATGTGCCTCAATTCCTTCACTGCGGCAGAAACCTCTGATTTCCTGCCATTTGTCAAAGGCTGTTTTCACTGTTTCTCTGCACCTCCTCCCTGTTTCCTCACACTCTTCTTTTTTCAGTTTATGTTCACTTCACAAATATGAACACTTCTGTTGCAACTGCAATCAGATACATGTATTTCTGGAAACCGAGGAAGAGGGAAATTGGACTCCCTACACACACACACTGACAAAATGTCATTTATCTTCATTTTAAGATTGTCATAAGTGATTTGGTTGGCAAGCTGTTGAGAATATACTCTTCTTGAAACCTTGTCAAATTAAATACATTGTTCAATCAGTCTTGAAGGAGGTGGATAATGACAGGCATTAATACTGTAAAAGGTGGCAGTAAGGCCTGTGGAAAGGCACTTTTCAAGGTGATGAAGTCTTCATCACTAAATTATCTGATTTGGAGCCGCTTTGTTCAGATCAGTTCTTCAGATTTTTACACCCTGAACAAGAAGTGGTCATCAAAGGTCTTTTATTGACTTTTAGAATAAAATAAATGGGATTTGACTGCTTGAATAAAGAGAAAGCTAATACTGTAATTGGAGTAAATGACGTAAAAGCTTTAAGTTAATGTTCTGCACTTTGTAATACAGCCAATTTCTACATTAAAGGCTGAGTCTGGTGATATTCAATATTCTTCCTGTTGGCATCAAGCCTCTTGTCTTTATAGACAGTCAGAGTGCTATAGAGCTCCTTTGTTGCTACAAAGTAGCCTACTTAAAACAAATAAATGAGCAAACTGTTCTCATGCACTGTTCCTACCTACAAAAAGTAATGTACCACAATATAACTTCTGTGAGCATGAGCTGGTCATTCATGTCAACCATGTTATCAGGAAAGCTGTGATCAGGCCACTAATGTGCTGATGGGAGCAAAAAAGGAAGTAGTATAAAGACCAAAAGTTTGTGTATGGATCAAACAAACAAAGGACTTTCCCCCAGGAGACCAGCGTTTTCCTAAACCTAACCTACAGTATGTAACCTGCATACCTTTGAATCAATTATGTTATGTAAGTCCTGGAGCAATAATATCATACAAACTGTTAATGTGCATTTTCGTAAAATATCATAAACCGTTGTATGAGGATACACTGCACTGAGCCACACTAAATGCATTTCCATCCACCAATTTTAATTTGCACACGAAAAACCTAAGAGGAAACACCCAAAATAAAAATGTCAAAATGAAGGTTGGGGCAGAGTCGGACTGGGAACATGGCATTTTCCCTGTGAACGAGAGCTAAACAGATTTCTCCATACAATGGCATCTAAACAGGATTTACACAGTCTAAAACACAGTAGGTAGAGTTACATTAACCTGTATCTCAGCAATACAGGTATTACAACACAGGACCCAGGTACACTAAATTAACACCAACACAGCATATCAACCAAGTCAACGGCACAATAAGCAGAAAACACAGTGTTTACAGCCCAGGTACACAGCACAGATAATTACCTGCATCTCAGCAGGATTTACAGTACAGAAACACTCAAAGTAACAGCACAATAACCACGGGATAATGTATTGCGAAATTAACCCAGAGAGGATGACTAATGGTGAAGTCTTGCATCATGACGGGGTTCACACTGATTTATGAATGACTTATAGCTCGCTGTAAACGTCTACGATCAGAACTGAATCCATAGCAACGGTCTGTTGTTCATAACAACGGTCTGCTATTGGGAATTTCTTTAAAACACAATTAACAGCGCAGATACACTTAAAAATAGATACGTTTTAGCCACCCGAGTGTACAGCATTGGTAACGGCAGTGCTGTTGCTAACTGGTTAGCTCTGTCATTTCATGAGCTAGTTTCATTAGTACCAGCGGTCTCACCTGTTGAGAAGTTGTCATGTCGCCCGTCCTCCTCCTCTTGTCCCTGGCCTGTAACGTTACTCCGCTGGTATCAGCTTAGTCCTGTCCATTCTGTCCACGCTCTGTCCTTTTTATGACGTTAGCTTTGCCAGCTCCGTTAGCACTGTCACAACATCCATCACCATGTCATTACCGCCGCTAACGCACATTTTCGACGCTGAAGTTACTTTTAAATAAGTGTGAACTTTTGAAATATTCTGCAGCATCAGCCTCGAGTATTTTCTTCTTTTATCTCGGACCTTCTGTGCTCCACACTTTCGTTTCGGGCTCCTTTTTCCATTTAATTTGTGTCTTTATTCCAATTACGCCACTTTATCATGCACTTTATCGGTTAAGTTTTGTTTACTTCCTGCTTGACCTCTGACACTACATGATGGACCGATCCATTTGAAGCCGTGGGGGGAGGTAACAACGGCCGCTACCATTGCACCTGTCTTACATAGGTAGACTACCATGAAACTTCAATAAATAGCCCGGGTTATTAATTGCTTAAATTATTGAACTCAGTAGGCTTTTATTTGGGCCAGGCGTCTAAAAGGGACGGGCTTTTAATTCCTTTCACACAAAACTTGCTTAGCAAAGATGGAAATACAATCAACTTATTTTTTTTTAACCTTTTGAGACCTGGCTTTATTAAGAAATATATGAAAAGATAATAGAAAAGAAAAAGAAATAAAGTAAAACAAAAACAAGAAAAAAATACAAAGAAAAGACCTGGAAAAAATAACTAAAAAAGATAATTCTGTAAAATACATTTAATTATATAATTCTGAATACAGTTCACTGGACGTTTTTCCTAAGTTTTTTTAAAAATATTATTCTACATGTACTTTTTGCATCTTTTTTGTTTTGTTTGCCGATAATAGCTTCTGGGTGCTCACGCATTTAGTAAAATTAACTAAATTATTGAATTGTAGAGAATATTACCAAGCTAACATTGTGAGTAGTATGTCTATATTGACAAAAGTTTAAACACATATACATATTGTATGTGTGATCTAAGCAGCTAACCAAGGTAATCTCCAGTGGGTAGCCAACAACCCAGTTTTATACATCCAAGAACATCTATAAAAATGAACTGCAACTAGACTAGTTAAAGGTACAATATTCACATAACAGCCTTGAAGGAAAAAGCAGTCTAATTTGCATTTTCTTGTGCTAATTTGTGAAAATTTGGTTAGAACCTCTATATATTTGGAGGTAAACTGGACTACTGTTGCACTGTCTAATGTGTTCCTTCATTGTGAAGAACCTGGACGCTGTAGTCAGTCCCACATATTCTGCTGCTGCTAACTCACACACCACATCTGCAGCTAAAATAGTCACTAACGGAAACACACTTTCCTCTTGTTCAAGTAATCTTTCTTAGTCGTACAGTGTCCTGCTATTTTATATTTAGCCTTTTTTTCCAAATATATTATTTAAACATATCCAATAATATTTTTAAAAATCTTTTAAGGATTTACATCATCAGTAGGAATAAATGGGCTTAGAACTGACAGCTACAAGGGCAGCAGGGACATCAAAAGACTAATTGCACTGGGATTTGTTGAGGATAAAATATCACCAGCTTTGTACTTTAATAAGAAATAAGACGGCAAGTAAGTTATGGCTTGAACTTTCAAGTTTGTTTTTTTTTCATTTTGGCTGGTGCTCAACATAAATCATTACAATGTTTTTACATTTAGATTCAGATCTTAGGAGATAAAAAGAAATATCAAGCTGTGGCTGCATTAGATTTTTTCTGAATTAATTTACAATCTTCATGTTTAAGAAATGAGAGCTGAGCCGAGATGCTCTGATGTGTAGAATATATAATGTGTTCTAAAATGACTCTTTAAATTGATTGTCCGTTAATAAACCAAGGATAAACGAAGGACTCTTGAAACATTTATATGGACAGATAACTGACCTACGACTCTTTAGTATAAAACTGCTCTGTTTTAAACTTTAAATACTTAATTAACTACTCTACTAACAGTGTCAGTTGCTTTAGCTGCCTTCAATATCCTTAGGCTCTTAACTCTTTTTATTCATGTCTTAACCCAGAGCAGTCATACATTTAGTCACATTAAGGATCATTTTCAATCCAGCAACCTCTCCTCATACATGCCTTTCATGTTCGAGTGGCTGCCGTTTCATCAATCTATTCAGAATGCACATGGGGAAGTCTGTTGAAATAGCCTGCAGCGCTCTAATAGTATCTGAAGAGACCATGAGCATATCTGAATTAAAGGCAGAGTGTGAGAATCAAAAGTCATTGTGGAAACGCGACATTTACATGTAGAGAGGCTGAGCAGCCTGAGTGATGAGGCAATTACCTTATAACATCTGCTCTTTCAATTACCATGGGAGGACAGATAGAGAGAGCGAGAGAGAGGGGTTAATAGATAAGGGAAACTCACCAATTCAGCTAATGAAGTTTAATATGATCCCCTCCTCAGATTAGAATACAGCGGTGTTTACTTTTGCAGAAATTCTTCAGTGTCAGCTTGCTTTCAATGCAATAAACCACACCGCTCACAGCTGATAAAGTTAGACGAATACCATGCTGGAGGTGAGAAGCAAACCTTTCAGCACTGAACACCTCAGTGACTCAGATGGAGCGGAGATATAAAGCAAATGTCAAATGGGTTTCCATTATCATTAGCTGGGGAAAAATAGGTCCAGATTCTACAGAGAATCCACCTCCTTCTGTGCACCAAAAGAGTGATTCAAGTGTCGTTACCTATACACCAAATGCCATCCAGGTTTACTTCTCTTACATATACATAAAATAACAAGAGCCTGGTACATATAATTATCGGACTAGTCCTTTAAATCCTGTGCAATATTAGATGGTCTTTGGTAAAACACTAATTAATTCTAAATCGTTCACCAAGCCAAGAGAGTAAATATCAGACACAGACTAGAATAATGAAAAGTTTGAAAGAAAGCATTTGAAAAGCTTGAGCTTTATGTGGTTTGCTATTATCTCAAACCAAATTTTAAAAAAAAGAAAAAAAAAGACAGAGCTGACTCTTGAGCTGCAAGTAAAACCAACATCTCATCTCTGACTGTCTGTGTTTAAAAGTCCTGACAGCATAATAATGCATTTATGCAAATTCCCACAGTCACAGAGGTTTTTTTTATTATTTCATCACTGTTTTGGCAGACTGCTTTCGATATGTCAACGCACTGCACAGCAGGTGACGTTCATTTTAGAAAATGCAGTGTAAAGAATGAACTTCACTTTGGTTTCGACTTGCTTTGACGGAAAGATCTTCCTGCTGGTGTATCTGAGAGCCAGCTGAAGGCACTCAGGAGCTTTAAAGGGGCTACAACTGATATTTTTATAATGGAGCAAATGTGAAAGCGGTCGCTCGTAGTGTTGAACCCACAGAGTCATCACTCACATTTTATCTTCTGTCAGCTCACTGTTTTGGTTTTCCAGAAAAAAAATTATACTTTTTTGTTCACTCTCACTTTTCTTGTCAGTGTCTTTTCTTTCACAGCACAAAGCTGTGCTGAGCAGAAGAGCTAAAAAATGAATATACACTTCCTGCATCAAACAGAAGACAGACACAGATAGAGAGTGGTTCGTGAACATAGTGGATGATTTAGCAACTAAAGAGCCAGATATTTCCATCACGAGTTGGTGGAGACTAGGCAGCAACTTTGCAGGCAGAAAAATAAAGTCAATGCAGAAGCCAAAAACTGCAGTTCATTGAAAGGCCACTTGAGGCTAGCTTTAAAACCAAGTAAATCCCCATAGACCCCCATGTTAAAAGGCCCTACAGCAGAATTAAACATGCTCACAGCCTGGTGCAAAAACGGTTTGAGTCTCTACAGCTAATTTTAACATACATAAAAAACTATAAGGGGGGTGAATTGTTTTATAGCTTACCCATTTTTGCATATTTACAAGCAGGCCGCTTGAGTGACAGGCTGTCTGCAAGGCATTTTTACAGTCTGTGAGTCAGATCCAGCCCTCACTCATCCACAGCTTCATCCTCTCATCCAAATATGGACTCTGCTGGTTCCAAAGAACCAAGATGGTGATGGCCGAAATGCCAACTTTAAGGCTTCAGGCCGTTATTTTATATCTTCTATAGTGGAGCCCTAAACAGAGCTAAAAGATGGTCAATATTGGACCAATATTGATCATAAAGGGAAACTGGGGCCCAAAAAAAAAGGAAATGATGAAAGGAAAGGTAAAGAAAGCACGCTGACAAACTCTAGTTTAAGATTAGGCAGGATAAACACCCCTGATCGTCCTCATATACTGTGAGGTTTTTGCTTATTTGAAAGCAGAAGAGAAGTCTTGATGGGCAGTAAAGTATTTCTAAATCTCTCGAGTGAAAAACCCCCAAACTGGATTCTAAAAATGGGGCGGGTAAATTGCTTTTGAATTGCAAATGAGTGTGCGCAACTATGGTGCATCCCAAGGAGAGCAGAAATTACAGAGATGATGAAAAAACTAGATAACACCAGGTATTTTCTCCTTGATCTTTTATGGTCAGATTTTTGAGTGTTTTATTTGTGTGGGAGCTCCAAATAACCTTGTTTGCAAAGACTCAGCGACTAAATGCATCTAAATATAGACTGAATTGTTCATCCTGCACCATTGGGAGGACAATATAATGCATGCTGCAATATCTGTCTCAATCTCTCATCTCTCTCGTTTTCCCATTCTCATCTACACAAATACTTGCTTTTTCCTTCCATCTAGAGAAACAGATACTGCAGCTCTGCAGAGTTAAATCTGCTGACTGCACTATCACTCCACTATCAGTGACTGCCCCCACTTCAGCACCCCCAGAGGCAGCTGAATTAATGTGACTGAACTATACACATTTATGGTATTTTAGTAAAGCTCGGCGGCAGAACGGAGCAGGGATGGCAAAATCACTGAGTGAATAGCTGTGAACTGGCAAGAGGCATTAGTCATTTGCATGAAGGCATTTAATTGGTCTGTGTTTTACTATAAAGGGGGAAAAAAAGTAAAAAGAAGGAAAAAAAGACACCCTGTGATCATGAAGTCTGTTTCATGATGGTGTAAAGTAAGAGCAACAACAAAGAGAGAAGTGGTCACCCTATTAGGCATGAGAGCAGAGGAAGAGAGGATGAGGGGAAAGGAGGAAGGAAGAGAAGAGGGGCTGAGCTGTTATTTCATGTTTTCTTCTCTCTGTACAGTCCCAGCAGTGCTTAGGGAATCACTCTGCACATGAGCCTCGCGTACGCTGCTCATTATGCTTAAAACAGTCCCATATGGCTTGCTTTCCAATAGCGTTGCTTCAGGAGTGGTCGCAGAGGAGGAAAGACACCCAGGAGAGAGAAAAAAGGTAAAGCAAAAATAACAGGTAAGGTGATGTGGGTGCAGCCCATCCAAGGAAAATAAAAACAAGAGAGATTTAAAACAGCCTCTGTTCTCTCATCAGTGTTATTGTTTTTGCTCTGTTCCCAATAGAGATGTCCATAGAGATGGTTGTTTGCTTTAAGTATAATATTAACATTACTGTTTTTGATCTACTGCTCTAAACCTTCCCTGCACTGATGGCAATGGCTTAATATAATTCACTGGCTCACAGGATCCAAATCAAACACTATCAGGTACTGTGCACTGTAAAAAATAAAGACTGTGCACTGTAAAAAACAAAGAAACAGTTTTAAGTTCACAGTAATATTTTGTAAAGCACTGAACCAAACTACACTGTTCATTTTAACTTTAATTGAACTAATTGAGTGTGTGGACACTTAACGTGATACTGAACCAACGTGTGTGTTGTAACATTTGTAGTAATGTAGTAATAATGTACATAGCATGTAAAGTATAAAATAGCAGCAACAGCTATCTTTAAATGAACAACAGTAAATACATTATTTGTCTGTTACCTCCAAACACTATGAATGGTCCTCTTAAACCAACTGCCATAATTTATAAATCATGGGCAAACAGCTTGTGAAGAGAGAAATCCCTGTTTCTGTTGACTGTTGTTCTTTTTTACTTGTTACTTTTGTTTCACATATCTCTACAACAGCAAAATGTTGTTTTTTTTTGTTTTGTTTTTTTAACATCGAATTATGGGAGTGCTTGCTTTGTAGGGGACAATAAATTACTTATCAAGCCTACCTAAACTGTCTATTTTGCCCCTAAAATGTATTTTCTGCTGGCCCCCCCAGGGACCAGGGGGCCTTAAGTAACTGTTTATATCACTTAATGGGTATAGGGCGGCTCTGTCTTGAAAAATACAGTTATTTGCTTTTTTTTCTTCACAGAATTAGATAAAAAGATTGATACAGAGAGAGTGATATCAATTTTCTCATCTAACTCTTGACAAGAAAGCTACTAAGCTTATTTGTCTCACTTCAAAAATAGCCAGGGAATGATGGAAGAAATCTGAAGGTAAAAAAAAATCATCTTTCAAAGCTGCACTACATAACTTGCAATTTAGTGTCCCCCAGAGACAGCAGCAGATAATAGTTTTGAAGGACAGAAAAATATTGATGTATTTCAACATCCAGACATCATGCTACATGACTCGAACATCCTCTCCTTGTTAACTGGTAGCCATGGAAATGATGGAAATTAATTCCTTCAGAGGCGGGTTTATCTACTGTTGCACAGTCCAGCTTGCCTGCTGCTGTTTGGGAGAAAATGTCTCGCTGCTCACAAGGTTTAATTTGTCACTTTCTGTATATAAAAATCTGCTGGCAAGTGACCATTCCCTGGCATTTGACTTTTTTATCTCAAGCCTCTCCATGAGGTGAGATGGAGGGATCCTTTCACAGTCACAATTTTTGATTCAGGTACTAGGTGGGTGTATTTTTACACATTTATACTGGAGCAGCTTAAAAAAAAAAAAAAAAACTTAACACAACACCACAAAATAACCATTTGTGTAGCAGTTAGTTGAATCATGTTACCTTGAATTCATGAAGAAAACATTTTTTTTTTTTTTTTGCATGCCTCCACAGAAAACTAACTAAAACAGGGCGGCAACAAGGTCTCTTCTCTCCCGTGTGCAAGAGAGAGAAAGGCGAGGCTGTCCGGGGCTGCACAGGGCTGGTGAGTTTGGCAAATCTGAATTATAAAGAAGACAGGTAGGTGTCCAAAAATCAAGGCAAAAACTCCTAGAATCATAAACTAATTAAGATGAAGGCTGAAGCATTAACACAGAAAGGTTCACAACAAACTGGCGAAGACTGAAGAGGAAAGCCGGCCTTACAACAGGTGGCTTGTAATCAGAGTATATGATCAGCAGGTGTGTAAGGAGTGCAGCTGGAGAGCAGAATGTAGGTCAGCCACGCCCAGCCTGAGACACACACAGACAAGGGAAACTAACTGGGGACAAACATTCAACAAGAAGGGAGGGAAAAGCACTGGAGAGACAAGAGGAGAAAGACAAAGTGTCGCAGATCCTAATACATTTAACAACAGATAAACTATGAAAAAATGTGATGTTTTGTTATAGTTTTGCTGTTATTTAAGTGGACCCCAATCAGTCAGTAAATCTATATGTTTGTCGTTTTCTGTGGAGGCATGCAAGAAAAACATTTTATCTAATTCAAGGTAGAACGGCATGACTAACTGTTACACAAATGGTCGTTGTGTGGGTGAAAAATGTCTTTAGGCCAGGTGATGATTTTGTCAGTGGACAGAACAAGATGTAACATTTTATGTTGTCACCCAAGGCTACACTGTGGACTTCTTGCCCACCTCATGAAACATTTCACGGCTCAAACATATGACAATGTCTGTTATTCTGTGCTTAGAATATTAATGCTTAATTGGGTTTTATAATCCTTTGTATTGTTCTCTGACTTGAGATTATTAAACACAGTTAAACACTGACAAAACTCCCCATGTCAGTCTCTGCCTACTTTTGTATCAGCCTAACTGGTGTGCCTGCTGGGTTAACCACAACTGTAAACTGTGGAGACTGCATGTGCTACAGGAAAGAAATTCACATGCAAAGTAAAAAAAAAACCCAAAAAAACCCAGCAAAATGCATTATGCATATACAAGAAGGCAAGGATGAAGATGATAGCTTGAAGAAAGGATTTAATTAGTCAGAAAAATTGTCTTTGGCTTGGCTTTCTTTCATTTTTTAAGCATTTGTCGGTGCATTCATGCAGTGATAATATCAAAGAGAGGTGTAAATAATAAAATTAATGATGACTGAATGGTGATTTGTGCTGGCTTAATGAGACACTAGATAAGAACATAGTCATTAATGTTATCAATGCTTTTCCCACTATGACACCTCAAACTGTCTGCAGTGAAAAAACGCTCATTGTACTGTGTGTTTTATGCTTGCTCTAACTTTATCACCTTATTGCTAATTATGCTTAATTGGAAGGTGGTTGTGCATTTTCAGAATTATAGCAAAGGTGTTGCTAAATGGTCACTGATACATTGCTACCGTAGGTGGTTGCTAAATTGTTACAAGGGCGGTGCTAGGTCGTTGCAAATGGGTTACTAAGGTGTTTGTGGTGGTTTTGAGGGATTTTTCCTAAATTGTTAGTACAGGATTTGGTGTCTCACTTTGCTGCTCTTTAGCAGACTTCAGAGCTGATGAAAATTAATAGGGAAAAAGACGTTGAGTTTCCACATTTTCTCCAGGGTAAACATTATTTATTTCTCTAGACATCAAACATACCTAATTCTGCAAAATGATATTCTGTTAGATAAAAATATGTACATGCATTTATGTTTATGTTACACAGTACTTGACACCAATCAGCTTTATGGTATGGTAACTTAGTTCATGTTTACTCACTGATTAGCAATTGCAGATTTCACAGAATTAAAACAGTCCTCATAACAACTGCTGTGTAAGGTTTCACAATGCTGTCTTAATTAGATGTTTTCTATCACCCACACACCATATGCCAAAAAGTCATATGTGGGTGGATGTTTGGTTGTTTTGAATATGTAAGGCTATCCTTTTCCGGTGTTTATTTCAGTATTTATCTACTCTATACTTTGAAAATAAAACAAATGTATGCAGTTCGACTTTTTAAGTCTGTGTGCATCACATCTGGCGATAAAATTACTTGGTAGGTTACACTGCAATGTTTCAGCCATGGAGTGAATAAAACAAGATTTCAGCATAAGACTTGCGTTGAGGCAAGGCCACTGAACTGTATGCAGTGCTGACTCATTGCATACTGCACCTTTGGCACCTATTGATAAAATTATGTAATAGCAGAACAAGTTACTTAAAATGTCAAAATCAACATTTGTTCGCTATTAGTGTTGTGAATTTGTAACGCTAAGATAATCATAAACAAAGCATGCATATGGCTCAGATGTTGTTTGACTGATCAGTGTTGCAAAGAAACTGGAATATTTGTAGGCTACCACCATCTCATCTTTGAATTGCAAGAAATGTATATTAATAGAGAGAAGCCATTGCTCATAAAGTTTCCAGTATTCTGCTGCACTCTGCTGGTGGTAAATGACTAATACAGATTATAGAGCCAATGTCAGATGCTCTGTACACAATCAGAATTTAATCCTCAGACACAGAGAGGGCACAATTTGTCAGCTAATCAATTTTTCCCACTCCTTATATTAATATTCACCATGATGTTATGTTAGTGTTGGATCCTGTTTTAGCTTTCTTTGAATCATTCTCTGTGCGCTGAATTTTTGCACATATACATGGTTCTGGTAGCGAAATGAAACACACATGACGTTGGTGGCAAGGGATGGGTTTTCTCTTTCCATTTCAAGATAGCAGCCTTTCCTCTACTTGTTTGAGTCTTCATGCAAAACTTGGTTTCAAAAGTGGTTTCTTACATGTAACTGAAAAACATGGCCGTCTGTCACAAAAGGTTGACAGGGCGACCTCTGCCTCACCAAGTAGAGCATGCAGCACACGTAGGCTAAGTCCTTGGCAGTGGCATAGATTTGATTCCAACCTGTGGCCCTGAGCTGCATGTCATTCCCTCCTTCTTCCGCCTTTCCTGTCACTCTCTAGCCACTCTGTAATAAAGACAATATAAGCCCTAAAATGACCTTAAAAAAAGAATAGGTTGAGAAACATTGCCAGATAAAAAGAATATCCAGAGAAATACATTTTAGCATTTATTTATTCAACTATAAGCTACTCTATATAAGATGCACAGTGTATTGCTCTTTTATTTCTAAGAAAATAGAGACAGTCATGGTGAGTGACAATATGAGCATCATGCAAAAATGTTCAAGGCAAAAACTGCACGTTATATGTATGTATACTCTGTATTGGAGAAAAAGCTTAGAGTGAAAGGGTTGAAGGGAAAAAAAAATTAGTTCCCTGCGCGCCAAAGGAAGTTGTGTTGGCAGCATGTGATTATTACGTCACAGCATACTCGCTTGTCATTGGTGGAGACTCGTCTCTACTCCCACAACATCCGCGTGTGCCTTTCCCGCGAACGGGATGCTATAGTCTAGCTTGGTGCTAGGTGATGCATGGAGGTTCAGGATACCCTAGGCTCATCCCAACAAAACAGTGAAAACTGCCTTTAAACTCGCACATATGGCGAAGCAAAGCTCACTTTTCAATTTCTTCACCAAGTCTCCGACGGCGGTCTCCAAGCCGAAGCCGAGTCCCTCTCCGACCGAGGCAGACCTGCCGTCCTCCGTGGAGAAGTCCAGCTCCTCTCCCAAAGAGCAAGCTAAACAGACAGCGCAACAGCAACCAGCCAAGAGCAGCAAAGTTAAACCGAAAAGTAACGACAAGTCTGCAAAAGGGGGGTTCAGTAAACTATTTGGCGACAAGGCCTCTGCAACCAAACAAAGGTGAGTTAGCAATGATAATGTTGGGAGCAGTGTAATTGCTGGAGACACGTTTTGCACTACTTTTTCCTCTCTGCTAAGATTGTCTGCAAGGCCCCGAAAAGCTGATCGAAAGACGCAGCTCTTTTAGTTCATCGACTCATTCAAACCCGCATATTACTTTGCAACATTATCTTTTTTTTTCATTTAACAGTTGAATTGCTCGTGTTTATGATTGAAACTTTGCTTCAAATCACAAATGAGTTGATAAGTCCTGCAGATTATGCTTGCACGAGGTTTTATCATGGTCAAATCAGCACTAGTGCCTTTATATTAACAACCATACAGGATACAGTACCCATGACTGTTACTTAGCGTTTTTACACAATGTGGACTGAAGTTAGAGCCACGTGGGCTAATGCTGAGCTGTTTACTGGCTTAATGAACTCTTTGCATGGCGGCCCCTCCTCCTCTGCTCATCATTGTATTGCAAACATAACAATGCTGCAGGAGTCCAAGTGGCAAAATCGTTCTTTTAACATCAAACTAAATGTAGTAGTGTTCATAAAAAAACTTACAGTCAAACAACCCGCAAAAATAACATACATTATTACCAGAAGAACCTTTTTTTGTGTTCGTTTTTGTAGTCTTTCTGTAGTCTGTAGACTTTTTAAGTTAAATTGCAGAGCTTTAATTGACAGCTTGAAATGAGTGTTGTGCAACATTTCAGAAAATGTTTAATCTAAAATATGCAACTCCTTGCAAAAGAAATTTGACTTCTTCCTGTATAAATTTCCTGTGACAGAATTTCTTAAGTTGTAAGTCCGTTTAGTCAAAATGTAAAAAGCTTAATGGACAGTAGTTTGTTGCATGTAGATTTGAAGATGTGCTTTAGTTTGTCCATGAGGTTGCAGCGGTATAAGATCTGAACAGTACTATTACCATCAAAGAAAATCTAATGGCATACATTATCACACTATCATCATCATTATTATTATCATTTCCAATGGCCATTAAAGCAATGAAAACAGACAGGTTTTATTACAATTTAAATCTGAAACTTTTTTTTTATTGGAATTATGTCTAAAATGTCTGACAGCCAGTTAAGGAGGAGTTTGCCACAGTTTGACCTAACATATGACATATTACACACAATGGCTAGCAGCTGTAGGTTGAGGATTATTTAGGAATATCAGTAATGCAACCTTTCAAAGTTTCAACAGGTGGGATAACACTCTTAGTGGGGTGAATATGAGACTTTGTTTTTTCTTTCCTGCAGCAGTAACACATGCTCATTCAGTGCTGGTGCCCTTGTGTGGGCAAAACTCGAGGGACACCCCTGGTGGCCATGCATGGTGGTGCCCCAACCTCTGACTGGACAGCAGATGAGGGGTCGTGGTCGGGAACAACGCATACATGTCCATTTCTTCGATGAACCTGCTACCAGAGGATGGGTCAGCACCAAATATATAAGAGAGTACCAAGGTTAGAAATAGTTAGTCCATTAATTAATTAATTAATAATAATAATGATGTTAAATCTGTCTTTAATGTGCAATAAGCTATAGTTGGAGGGGTTATCTTATTTGTGCTGTTTTGTAGGCTCTGACAGCAGCGATGCTAAAACAGGAGGCGTGTTCTTCAGCGGCAAACCTGTAATCCGTCGTGCAATGGCGCTCGCTGATGAAGTTATGTTTGACAGCCCTGAAAAAAGATTAAAGATGCCTGTCTGTATGGATCCGTCTGATGAGGAAGAGGATGATGATGATGAAGAAGAAGAAATGGAGGTGATATATTCATTATTATTTATTGCTATGTTGATAATATTGACATTAAAGTCACTATTAATAATAACCATGTCATTCTGATGCCTCTTTCTAATCTCATCATGATACAGAATGGTTGTTATATCAAATCAGGTCAGTAATACAGGTTGCATATTTTTATTTTTAAATGTCCCCCTTTGTGCTTTTTTTAGCTTGACAAGTCAACAGTGACTGATGAAGAGGTCAGTGATGAGGAAGAACAGAAAAATGAGAAAGTGAAGCCGCCCAAGGTCGGTCGACGTTCATCCCGCGCTTCAACAGAAAAGGGAAATAAGGCCAAGCGCCGCCGCATAATCGTTGCATCTGACAGTGATGGATCAGATGAGGAATTCAAACCTGAACAAGCTGCTTCCAGCAGTGAGGATGAGGAGGAAGCAGCAACTGTAACCAGTGAAGAGGAGGAAAAGGAAAGCTCCCAAGAGTCAGAAGTGGAAAGCCCCATCAAGCTTGTAAAACGCAAACGTCCTGCAGAAAAGACTGCTTCTACAAAAGCAAAGATGCCTATTATGCAGTCTAACACCCCAAAACGAGCTCCAGCAAATATTGCGCTCGACACAAAGTCTCGTTTATCGGCGTTCTCTGCCCCGGAGAACTTTGAGAGCCAGACAAATGGATCAGGCACCAGTGGAAGCGCCACAATTTGGGACCATGAGAAGCTGGAGTGGTTGCAAGACGGCAAAAGGAAAGATGGCAAAAGGCGGCGACAGTCAGAGGATGACTACGATCCCACCACACTCTATCTGCCAGAAGACTTTTCAAACAGAAACACTCCTGGTATGCGTCGGTGGTGGCAACTCAAATCCCAGATGTTTGACACAGTCATTTTCTACAAGGTGGGGAAGTTTTATGAGCTGTACCACATGGATGCTGTGATCGGAGTCAACGAGCTGGGTCTAACGTTCATGAAAGGAACCTGGGCACACTCCGGCTTCCCAGAGATCGGCTTTGGGCGTTTCTCAGATGTATTGGTCCAGAAAGGCTACAAGGTGGCTCGTGTGGAGCAGACGGAGACCCCAGAAATGATGGAAGCACGCTGTAAGACCATGGCTAAGCCCACAAAATTTGACCGTGTGGTGAGAAGAGAGGTGTGCCGGATTATCACACGCGGCACCCAAACCTACAGCGTGTTGGATGGTGCTCCGTCTGAGAGTCAGAGCAAGTTCCTGCTGAGCTTAAAGGAAAAGGCTGAAGAGGAAAGCTCCGGTCGTTGCCGTACGTACGGAGTCTGCTTTGTAGACACATCTGTCGGTTATTTTCACGTTGGTCAGTTCCCAGACGATCGTCACTGCTCACGTCTGCGCACGCTCATAGCGCACTTCGCCCCTGCTGAAGTGCTCTTTGAAAAGAGTAACCCATCCATTGAAACACGCAAAATCCTCAAGGCCTCTCTGTCCTCTGCTCTGCAGGAAGGACTTAATGCAGGCACTCAGTTCTGGGATGCTCAGAAGACTCTGAAAACCCTTTCAGAAGAAGATTACTTCAGAGAGACTGCTGACAAGGATCAGGGGACAGGGAACAACGTCCTTCCTGCTCTTTTAAAAAAGATGACCTCTGAGAGTGATTCGCTGTGCCTTACCCCTAAAGAGGGCTATGAGCTGGCTCTGTCAGCTCTGGGTGGATGCATTTTCTACCTGAAGAAATGTCTGGTGGACCAAGAGCTGCTCTCTTTGGCCAATTTTGAGGAATATGTTCCTGTTGATGTTGAGCTGGAGAAAGCTGCTGGACCTGCCAGTTTCTTTGCCAAGACTCGTCAGCGGATGGTCCTTGATGGAGTGACTCTGGCAAACTTGGAAATCTTTCTGAATGGGTCAGGAGGAACAGAAGGGACGCTGCTGGAGCGCTTGGACACCTGCTGTACCCCGTTTGGAAAGAGGCTGTTGAAGCAGTGGCTGTGTGCTCCTCTGTGTAACCCTACATCCATCAAGGACAGACTGGACGCAGTGGATGAACTGATGGGAGCTCAGGCCCAGGCGACTGAGGTTTCAGACCTGCTGAAGAAGCTTCCAGATTTGGAGCGTCTCCTGAGTAAAATCCACAGCATTGGCACTCCCCTGAAGAGCCAGGATCACCCAGACAGCAGGGCAGTACTCTACGAGGAGGTCACCTACAGCAAGCGCAAGATAGCAGACTTCCTCTCAGCACTGGAAGGTTTCAAAACCATGCAGGAGATCATCACTGTCCTCGCGCCAGTTTCAGGTGAATCTCAATCCACATTGCTGCGTCAAGTTGCCAGTCTGAAAGGCGAAAAGGGTGGCCTGTTTCCCGACCTCTCTGCTGAACTGAGACGCTGGGAGACGGCCTTCGACCACCAGAAAGCTCGCACTACCGGTGTCATAACCCCTAAAGCTGGCTTTGACCCAGAGTATGACCAGGCTCTGACTGCGATCAAGAGCTGTGAGCGAGAGCTGCAGGACTACCTGGACAGACAGAAGAAGAGACTTGGCTGTAAAAACATGTCCTATTGGGGAACTGGGCGAAACCGCTACCAGATGGAGGTGCCCGACAGCGTCTCAGAGAGGAACATTCCTGAGGAGTACGAGGTGAAGTCTACAAAGAAAGGCTGGAAGCGTTATGTGACCAAAGAGACTGAGCGGCTGTTCTCAGAGCTGCAGGGATTCGAGGAAAAGAGAGACGCGGCCCTGAAAGACTGCATGAGGAGGCTCTTCTACAACTTTGACAAGAACTACAGAGACTGGAAGACTGGTGTGGAGTGCATGGCAGTGATTGGTAATTACATTCTTTTTTCTCTCGTTAATCAGCATTATTTTTGATTGCATGCACCAATCCATTTTTTCTAAGAGCAACACTTTGTGTTCTGTACTGCTTTTTCAATTTAAATATATCCCATGACACATTTTTGAATTGTCTTTCTAGGCCAAGTATGTGAACACATACAAGATTTTTTTTTTTTTTTTTTAAAATAAAATTAAAAAAAAATAATGCTTTCATTGTGCTTGAAAAGAAATCGGTTCCTCCAGGATTTTACCGGCTGTTTTGGGGATGGTTGTGGCCTGAGCTGTCTGATTTAACAGCACTGTGATACCCTTTCACATGCACAGATCCTCAACAGCAGTCACTGTCAGCAGGCTTGATTAGGCCACCTGTGCCTTGTTAGTCAGAGTGAAGCTCTCAGTTAGGTGTCTAATCTATTTTGTTTTTACTTTTGTTTCAACCCAGTTTATTGATGATAGTGATATATTTGTGGTTGCTGGCAGCCTTGGCTGGGGGGGGGGGGGTCAATGTGACTTTTTTTCTGCAGACTTCTGTATCTGAGCTTCTTTAACACATCATGTTGTTCACCAAACTCCAGCGCCAGCCAGCCACACAAAAATCCCACATTCATGTTGAGTTGCTGTTTGTAATCCTACAAGCACCCTTTTTAAAATTCCATTGCATGTTGTGATATTTTATGCAACGAAATTGTGGGGGCAAATGAAAATCACTAAAAATAGTTGCAATGCTTTTGTTGTTAAATTGCGATGATTGGATAAATTGCAAGGTCATGCAGAGTTCACACACCCCAGAGGGGACTGACAAATAGACATAACAGCTAGGGACAAGGATAACAAAGCTGAAGAGAAAGACGACAAAAGTATCATGTACATGATTCTGATTCAGAAATTGTGATGCATTTCAATTACTGCAGAACAAAACGGCGAGCGTTCTCATCTCATCCCTATAGTGCAATTTCCTTTGATTCTGTGGAATAAAAACTTGCTGCTGTCTTGTGCTTGTTAGTTTGCATTGCAGGTGTATGCTCTAAATACATTTCCTGCAGATGTTACAGATATGCTTCCATAATGTGTGTTTAAGATGGTGGTTTAAGATCTTTATGTCACTGAGTAATTATTCAGTTATTCCACTTGGCTGAGTTGACACTAATTAGTTTGTTTATCACTGTTATGGAAATCGTGCACTGGAGTTTGCTCCTGACTGAGGGAGAGATAATTGCGTAGTTTAATACGGATCTCTGGTGCAGTAAAATAATGTGCTTATAATGTGTTTTCCTACCACCAAGTCATCGCTCAGCAACAGGTTTATATTGTTTATATGTTTTAGTGTTAAGAGCTGAGCTGCAGAATCACCCCATGAAATGTTAAGAAAGCAGGTAGATAATCCTCTTCGGAGTTTTAAAGGATGACTGGTTTCGGTGCTTTATTTCTCTAAGTTTGATCACTAATGAACTGTCGGTTTTTGCCAGATGTGCTGCTGGCCTTGTCACGCTACAGTCAGGGCGGAGATGGACCGATGGCCAGGCCACAGGTGGTGCTTCCTGAGAGTGATGATCAGGTAGCACCCTTCCTTGACCTCATTGGATCCCGCCACCCCTGTGTCACCAAGACCTTTTTCGGCGACGACTTCATCCCTAATGACATCTACATTGGCTGCTCTGGCAGCAGTGACACTGATGAGGAAAAAGAGCATGCCTCTTGTGTCCTCGTCACGGGGCCAAACATGGGAGGAAAGTCTACTCTTATGAGACAGGTGGGTAACTTACACTATACTTACACTTAATGTAGCTGTTTACATTTTTGTTAAAAATTCGGCCAATAACAGACTCCAATGTGAGCTGGTCATAGCGTACAAAGAAAAAGAACAAGGAGAAGAAGTCTATAATAAACATGGAGGCCCTGAAGTGACTGTTGAGGGTTTAATTTTTAAATTATTGTGCAGTGACAAATGTGGAACCAGATGATGAGTAGGAGAAGAGTGAAGAGAAGAAGAAGTTTATGAAGTATTTTTATACAAAACAGGCACAGGCAGTGGGTGAATGAGACAAGGGCCTTGTCAGTCTCCACCTATGGCAATTCTCAACGGCCATGCGCAGTTTCAGATTGATTGGGCGACACACTGAAGAGAAAAATGGATGCAGACAGACAGATGGAGTTTACAAAAGGATGTTGATCTGGAGTGATGCAGAAGTTGCACTGAATTCTGATGCATGGATGTTCAGACAGAGATTGCATTAAAAAAGTCAGTGTCAGTATCTGATTTATGACTGCATATATAAGGGGCCCAAATCTGATTTGAAAAGGTCAGATTCCATGTGATTTGGGCTGTTCACACTGTCATTCCACAGTGTTTATGTAGCTTTATTGATATATAATGGTCTAACAATTATTTTAGTGTGTAAAACTACAAAACCTTAACAGTGACGGACTGGAGGTAATCTGAATTTCACGTGGACAATGTGCGGGTCTGTTTGAAGTCTCTGTCGGCCTGTACTTTGATACTGTGCTGGTCTTTTCTACAGTGCGGACTTGTGATCATCCTCGCTCAGCTGGGTTGCTATGTTCCTGCTGAGAGCCTGCGCTTCACACCAGTTGACAGAGTCTTCACTCGGCTGGGAGCCTCAGATCGTATCATGGCCGGTAGGTAACATGATGAACTCCTGCAATGTAACAAATAGGGGACAATGTCATCAGCTTTTCACCTCATCGGCTTGTACTTTCTAATATGTCTTCTTTAGGAGAGAGTACCTTCTTTGTGGAGCTCAGCGAGACTGCCAGCATCCTGCACCACGCCACTACACACTCGCTCGTGCTCCTTGATGAATTAGGTACGTCTTCGATGCTTACCAATGCTGATTCAACAGTGAACATCACAGGCGGTCTCCAAAGCGCTGTTTTGTTCTTGTCGTGTTTTTCGGAGTGTTGTCATTCAGGCGTGAACTGTTTGCAGGAAGGGGCACAGCCACATATGACGGCACAGCGATTGCCAGTGCTGTTGTGAAGGAGCTTGCTGAGAAGATCTGCTGTCGCACCCTCTTCTCTACACATTACCACTCCCTGGTGGAGGACTACGCCAACTGCCCTGCTGTGCGGTTGGGCCACATGGTGAGTACAGCTTTGCTGAACACCCTAAATACTGCACTGCAAGGGTGAACGGGAGCAGACAGTTTGGGAACGGTAAAATGTAAACAGCTTCATTGTAAAACTATTATTTGGTTAATCGGCTTGCCGCGGCAGTCTGTGTTTAACTGTTTTACACTGTGTTTTGGGCACAGACCAATTATGTAACTAACAACTTGCTGTGGCTTTTGCTTTTTCCATTGCTCCCTGCAACATTTTAAATTGATCAGGTTTCTATAAATGCCAAAAATGGCCTCTGTTTTCTTCTGTAGAAGCATTTGTGATTGACAGTGGCACTGCTAATCTCAAAAACACTGTGTTTCCTGGAACTACTTTATTATAAAAGTCAACTTGTACCAGATATATGCTTGAAATGTGAAGCTGCAGCAGGAGGAAATACATTACATGAGCAGGAACTTGATTCAGGGCTCTACAGATATTGAGATTAGTTTTTTTTTTCTTGCAAAATGTCACTTGTTTATTAATCGGTGTGAAAAATACCACAGCATGGCATCCCTACTGGGCAAATATGTTCAAAACTGTATTTGATTATTGCATCCTGTCTGTTTTACCTGATATTTTAAGGAACTGGAGTCAAAATTCTGTGTAAACAGACTTACTCATGACTTCCCTTTCTGTTATCAGTATATATTATAGTCTAATTTCTGATGGGAATTCACCTCTGAAGTCATATTCCTTGGTTTCATGCAGATCCTAGGTTTTAGGTAAATTACTACATAATTATCACACAATGTCTAACAGAAAAATCCAAACTCTGTCTAGCAATCAAAATGATTCTGCATCTTGTGTATTGAGTCTAATATGTTGCTGTTTCGTCCCTTTTAGGCGTGCATGGTGGAGAATGAATGTGAGGATCCAAGTCAGGAGACCATTACATTCCTCTACAAATTCATCTCTGGTGCCTGTCCAAAGAGTTACGGCTTCAACGCTGCTCGACTCGCCAGCCTGCCAGAGGAGGTCATCCAGTCAGGACACAGGAAGGCCAGAGAGTTTGAGAAGAGCACCATCAGCCTCAGACTCTTCAAGTATGTATGAGTATTTGGGTTAAAATATTATGTAGCGATATCCAAAGCAAGAATTTGAACTTGGTAATAACAAATGTCAAAGCTTAGTTGTGACTTTTTCCCCTTTTTCTTGTCTTGCAGGAAGCTCTGCCAGTATGCTGAGGATGCTTCACTGGGCAACACACACTTTGCATCACTCGTTCAGATGCTTAACACCCTGTAGTTTCAAAAGACGATTTGTCCTAATTTTGTTTTCGTATCAGAAGTTGTTTTCAAAACATGATTTGTTCTGAATTTGTTTTCGTCAGCGCTTGAAAAAACACTACTGTAATGATCTAATAAAGTTTATTTTTAAAAAATGACAATGTTTCATCTAGGAAATTAAACCCCTTTAATTCACGCTAGCGCCTACATAACGGTTATTGAATACTTCACAATATATTAAGTCTAGATGTTATGATACATGCATACATTTCAGTCTGTATGAGAACCCACAATCACCAGTACACATGAATGGGGAGGAGAGGGAGGGGGAGGGGCAATGGAAACCATATAGTGCTGTATATAGATACTTGTCTCAGCTTCAGTAGAGTAAAAGCCTTTTAAATTCTCCAGCAACATTGGCAAACAAGGGAAAAACACATCAAAATTAGCAGTGCTTTCACAAGACTTGTCTATTTTCCTTAGATCTAATCAAAGTGAAAAAAAATTATTGTTATCTAAAAAGAAAACGTATTTTAACAGGCCAAGAAGCAGCCTTTGTGCCTGTCATTGGAGACAAATACTGATTCTAACACAGGGCAAGATATAGATTATATAATCTACTTGACTGAAATTAGTGACACTTGATGTATCACTGACGGTACAACCATCCAAACATACTTGGATAACTTTTTAACAAATGCATAATAATGCCCTGACCAGCAATGTGTTTTTCAGTTGACAAGTATAGAAGAGGTTTCATCTTAATTACAATATTGCAGGTTCAACTAGATAAACAAACTTATTATACAACTGCGGCCTGGAGTAAAAAAGGAAAAAAAAAAAAGATTTTTGCCCCATGTCTTTTTTCCTGTGAATCAGGTCTTGCACAAAAGGCCAACACAAATAAAAAATAAACACAAAATATGCATAGATTATGTAAAACGGACAGTTAAGCTCCCTTACAAAGACAAACATTTACTATGAAGCTACTGTCAACAGATAAAACTATACAAGTCTGGTGAAAGCACATTTCAGCATCTATTGTTCGGTATTGCAAAATGTAAATGAGTCAACGTTGCTGGAGAAAATATTTAGTGTTTTTTCCTCTCTTTTCTCTGATCTCTTTCACAGAAAGAAGTTAGATACTGCGACATGTATAATTACAGCAATTCTAGGGTATAATAACCAAAAAAAATGAACACATTTAATAAAATAAAGACATTCAAGTACAGTAAGATTTTTGCATGAAAATACAAAACTACACAAAAAGCATTAAAATCAAATCTCAACATTTGTCTTGAGGAAAAAAAAAACAAAAAAAAGCTGAAGTGCTAGGTCATTTTTCCCGTACATATCATACGAGCACGTCGATTGCCCAGTGATGGAAGCATTGTTGTATTTGGGGCCTATGTTTTGCCTCCACGTGAGAAAAGTTGTGCCTCTTCTGACTGAGCGTCTGTCCACGAAGGGTCTGTACATGACTGCAGTATTTCGTTCTTCTGCTTCTCAAAAAGCAGGTGAGCCTCGGTGGCTTTTTGTCCATCTCTCACAGGCTTCTCTTGCTCGACCAAACCAACACACCCACAAACCCTGAGTCAGCTGCTCTTCCGCTCTCTCCCACTGATCTTTTTTTGTCAATAATTGAAGAAAAAGAAAAAGCGAGGCATCCATAATCAGACTTTTTTTTTTATCTAAATGTCTCCTTTTAGCATATTCATGTCTGAGTCTTTTTTGAAAATCACTGTATATGCTCTGTATTTTAGTTTGGATCTCCTCCGCTGCACAACTTAAAGTGTCTCGTGTCCGTTACTGCTGAAGCGCAAAGGGACCTCGGGTCTCGAGCTCAGTTGTGCTGCAGTGTATTGGACTCTATAGGAGGAGCTGAGTCATACAGTGTGTCTGTGTCGTGAGTTGGCTCTCCAGCTAACGTACAAGGATTTGACAGTGTCCCTGCACCACAGTCACAGAAGAATCTGTTGGTGGAAGCAAGCGGAGAAATAATTATGTTTAGTGAAATTCCATTAAGATACACAGGAAGAAAACATATCTATTTCTAATACTGCCCCTCCCTTAATTCACTTCTTCAGGGTTCCTACAGCTTCATGCGATTAGATTTAAGTCCATTTTAATGCCGCTTTGAATGCGATTTGAGACCAATTTTACAACAACCAAAACTGACGTCAACTGCTTAGGGACAGTTTTGTCAAAATATGTATTGTAACATAAAACATGACTTTTTGGTGACATTTATCGAGGGGATCTTAGCAGATTGCATATATTTAAAATAAAATATTTTTAAAAATGAATAAAATCAAAGATGTTAACCAGTTACTTAAATCCTATTTCCAATACATTTTTAAGAATTCTGAAAGATTTATTTAAGATATTTTAATACCTTTTAAGGTCTTATTTGTACATGAATTAATTCAGTGCCTTTGAAGACTATTTAAGGATCTGCGGGAACCCTGCTTGTCTGTGTAGTGTGTGTAGTACTTTTGTTTTTTAGTAATATGGGTCAAAAGAACTGACCTATCGTGTCTGATGAACTCCACGTCGTGTCCTTGGTGACACTTCTTGATGCAGTTCACACAGATGGCGTTGCGGTCTGTTGTGTTACAGGTGTGACACCTGCAGGAAGTCAAATTGTGCTTGTTAACAACCATACAGACAAACTGACGAACGAGAGTCACCTTGACAGTGAGGGAAAGCATAATTTACCTGTAGAAATCGTGCATTGGGTAGCTGGTGTAACTTGAAATCTTGTACAGGCACTGACCTCTGCTCACAGCCTTTTCAATGGCATCTTGATTGTTCATTATTTTATTATCTGGAGGCAAAGGGAAAACATATATCAGTAAACTACAGGCAACAGTTTTGCTAAGTGGTATCATTACCAGGCAATTCAGGGTTTTTTTTAAGAAAATGAGTCACAATCATTGTGAGAGAATATGAGGTTAAAAAGAAGGAGAGAGTACCTTTCATTGTAACATTGACACCAGATGCAAGAAACAATCCCCCGAAGCGATTGTTGAAGATCTGATTGCCCTCTAGGGTCGCTGTGGCATGATTGGTGATCTCAATACCTAGTAGTCAAAAAAATATATATAAATAAGTTAGGCAAACTGGGTCCCATTAAGGACTATTTGTTTACACAGACATATTTGTGAGGATCTGTAAATAATGATATTGCAGCCTGCGTAAAGGCGTCACCCACCTGCCGCGAAGCCGTCAAATATCCTGTTTTTCCGCAGTACAGGGTGGCTGTTGGTGCTAATGAGGACTCCTGCTTGGGCATTTCTGAAGATGTCGTTTTCTTCTAACAAACCTGGAGACAGAAAACAAACCCACAAATCACTGACGTGAAAATTTAACTGTACAAATGTCCTACCCCAAGGATTACTTTTACGTATGTTTGATACTTTGGCCACATTTCATATGAACATCTCACATTTTAACTTTAAATATGTATATGACAGAAAATAATGATAATAATTCGAATACACCTGATGAGTTTTGGTGAGAAACACTGAATCTAAACATCATTTATGTTTCTTTACAAGAAATCTCCATAGGTCCCCCTTCAACAACATTGATAAGTATCCTCCCATTTCCATACAATAAATTATTCACCTCTTCCTCCGTTGAATATACAGATCCCACCGTCTCTCCCGTCGTGGATCTTATTCCTCCGCAGAGTGGGGTTGCTGTCTGTCTTGATCCACACTCCTGCCATAGCATTATCAAAGATCTCGTTGTCCTCGATGAAGCCTAAGCCTGAAAAACAACAAATTCATGTTTCGTTATTAGGGCAACAAGGGAGAACCGCTCATCGTCAGATTTGTCAAACTGTTAATTAGCAACAGCCGCGGAGACTCTAAGGTCTCAACGAGTAGATTGATTCAGTCTTGGCAGAAAACAACCTCTTGGAGGGAAAAACACTTTAGAAAAACCAAACAGAAAAGATTTCTCTGCTGCTCACCTGAGTTGTAAACCAGAATGCCTCCATTCTGGCCTCCCCAGATCTTGTTCCGCCTGATCTTGGGATTGCTGCCAGTCCTGTCAAAAAAAGAGCCCACACAGGGCAATTGATCCACTGCCTCACTAATGCTGAATGCATTTCCTCGTTCGCCTTACCATCTTAACATCAAGACAACTAGCTCGAGGCTGACTTTATTGGGACATTTATCTGAGAATAATCCATTCAAACTTTCACAACACACAATAAAAATAACATAATTCATTGTCTTAAGGTCTTAAGGTAAATATTTGAATATTATAGCCACTTTCCACAAACCTAATTTGAACTCCGGAGTACATGTGATTGTAGATATCATTGTCTTCCAGGACGCCATGGCCGTTGTCATAGAAGTAGACCCCGACCTGGTAAAACAACAGTGAAAATATATATCAGCTCTCATTTATTCCTGGTACTAAAATGCATTTCATGAATTTGTATCAATAACACAGAGCTAACTGCATGAGATTTGGTTTTAGTTTACAGACAATGCCAGTCTGACATGGCAGTTTGTGTTCACATATATGTCATCATCGGTATAAAAATGAACATACCAGTGTAACTGCATCCCACCAGATAACAGTGTACATCTCATGTTTGTCACTTTCCATTATTTCTTCATCATTAAACTTGTAACAAGCATGTGATGGTACCTGCTTCCCGCTGTGTATCCTGTTCCTCCTCAGCACTGGCGTACTGCCCGTTGTCACCCACACTCCTGCCAGCGTGTTGCTGTACACCTCGTTCTCCTCTATGACGCCTTGTCCTTTTTCATGCTGCGTGATACAAAACCGCCCTACATCACTGCCATGTTTCTAAATTATAACATAACAAAGCTGAAGAAGTGAACAGTTTAAGATGTGAGACTGTTAAGGGGGAAAAAAGACATTGCTTGTGTAACTTTATGGGTTCATATTTACCACATAAATACCGCCATGCTGGCCGTCATGGATCTTGTTGTGCCTGACGATTGGACAGCTGTTTGTCCTGATCTGGATTCCTGCCAGGGCGTTACCGTAGATGTCATTTCCTTCAATGAGGCCTCGACCGTCACCGAAAATATAAACGCCACCTTGGTTGCCATTAAAAATGGCATTGCCCCTGTATTTGAAAAAAAAAAAAAGAATCGTTTTAGGACATGACACAACTGTGCTTAATTGGATACCTTTTAAATAACACTTTCAGTTTTAGTATTTGACCTTTGAAAGCCACGCCGCACTGACCTTATCGTGGGGTCACTATTAGAGGTGATCCACACCCCAGCAAAGTTATTTGCATAGATCTTGTTTTCGATGAACTGGCCGCGGCCCTTTTCATGCACGTAGATGCCCCCCGTCTGACCATGATGGATCTCACAACGAACCACTGTCGGATTGGCGTACGCCTTCACCTCAAAGCCGGCTATACGGTTCCTGTGGATGTTACAGCTTTCGAAGTAACCCTGGAAACGATCATGGAAATATAACATTACTGCAAGTCCTATCAAACTAATTTTCAGTCCATGAGCAACAACTCAGAGAACAACTAAAAACCGTGTGTATTCAACCCTTTACAAAACACTGCATACACACCTGAAAGCATCATATAATTGCGGGATTAAAGCAACAGCACACACACATCCACCATTAGTTTACTGTATCTTACCATGCCGTGGTCGAATGTGAAAACGCCGACGTCTCTGCCATGGTGGATGTGATTCCGTCTGATGATTGGGTTTCCATGGTTTTTAACCCAGATCCCAGCCAGAGCGTTGTTTGAGATCTCATTGTCTTCGTATATTCCCTGAATGACGAACCATGAGTAGGTTTAAGGCTTTGAGCATTTTCGTGTTATACTTTTATTTTATCGTACTATAACTTTAACCTTGTGTGTAAAAGTCTAGTCTAATCTCATTAACTGTTCATGACAAATGGAGAAAGCTGAGCTCTGCTGCTGTTGTTCAATTAGGTTAAAAGACCTACTGTATAAATATTACTGTAATATTTTGCAACATAGGTGAAAGGTGTATTTTACCTGTGCATGGTCAGTGATGTAAAGACCAACATTTTCACAGTCGCTAATGTTGCAGTGCTTGATTGTAGGACAAGCACCCTGACCGCTGACACAGACAGCCGACCCCACTGAAACAAGCAGGACAGAGATGTATTAGTGCGCAAATATGCCGCTTACAACATACAACAAAAAGAATTTCTGCCCCGTCACGGAAACATTTATTTCAGCTCAAAACATATCCAGTGATCACAACATGAATTGAAGGTCTGCCGGCATAATATAGAGCAGTGATTTTTGTCCTGTGAGCGCTCACAATGAAGGAGTGGCTTCCTGCAACCTCTTGTAATAAGTTTGATTTGACTTTGATTTTATTCTTCCAATCTATCCCATTATTCATTTCAACCCATCACATTTATCTTGTGACCCCTTTGAAGGCTATGAACCACAGAAGTAGATCAAAGGAGCTGCAGACATACCTGTGCATGTGCTGCGTATGATGCAGTGGTCGATGATGGGGCTGCAGTTGACTGTAATCTCCAGGCAGTGGTGTGCATTGTGGTGCTGGGCGGATTTATCGTCAGGATTGAACTGCAGCAGAGACAAAAACAGCTCTTTCATACAGAGTAAATGTACATACTAGCCAAGTTTTTTAAACAAATGTATGCATTATAAATGTAGCCTTTATAAACCCCCAAAAAAAACAGAGAAAGTTATCTCACCCTGATGGTCATGTATCCAACATAAGCATCTTCTGAGCCTTCCATGAATACAAATGTGGAGTCTCTGGTGTTCTCAATGATGACTTTCTCTGCTACTTTTCCAGGAGCTGCAAAATGATCCGAAAGGTTAAAGCTGGAGTGCAGAACTTTTGTCTCCCCCCTCTGGCTGTGAGAATAATTACACAAACACTGTTGACTATGCTTGCAGGTGAACTCACTGCATCTCTCTCTTCGAGTCTTCCCGTGCAATTATTTTGACTTTAATAAGCATTGTGTGAACTCGTTTGGCAAAAGCTTAAATGTAGCAGGCGATCATATGTAAAAGTCCCAAACCCTAGCTTTAAATGAAAGACAATACAATGAAACTGTAAACACGACTTCGCACACGTACCAGCTCCGATCATTGTGATTGGCGATTCGATGTAGATCCATTCATCTGTGTAGATACCAGAGTGGACGAATATCAGGCCGTCAAAGTGAGGCTCCTGACCCCCTCCAAGAGCATCCTCAATGGTGTCGTAGTACTGGACAAAACATCACAAGTCAGTTAAATGACTGGAGCATTAAAATAAAATTAAAAAATTAAAAATGTTTAGAAACAGTTTACTTACAAACATGTTATCTCTCCCTTTGTATCTGGCAGGATTACTGTAGAAGTGTTCTGCAAAGCCCGGCTTTACATGTGCTCCTTTATACTGTCAAGAAAATATTCACATGACAATTCACACATAAAGAACTAGAATAATTCATAATCAATCATTTGAGACAAGACATTGCACTGACATTGCATTTCGGACAAGATGAGAAAACTGTCACTAGAAAAAAATGCCTGAGAAACTTTGGTCAACAGAAAACAAACCTAAAGGTCAATATATCGCAAAGGAATACAATTTAAAAACAGTTCTCCTCTATCCACTGAATACTGAATGTCACCATTATGGCCTGTGGTGTTGCCCTTTCACATGACATTAGCTGTCGGTACACGGGAGGATTTAAAGTCGCACTGAAGCAACTTTTGGCAGCAAAAATATCGAAAAATATTAAAGGAAAGCGGACGGTGTAATCTGTATCTCCTGAACAGAACACTCCCCTCTAAAAGTTGATCAAGTACTGTATCATAATTTACTTTATATGGGAGCAACTTATGGTTAATGGTTCCACCCCGCATACCTTAACCTTCTAATAAATGTTCACATCAGTAGGTTTCATTATTTTCTAGTTTTGATATTTTCAAAGTGTGATATTGTTTTCATGGCGTCCTTTATTTAGGGCTGACGCTCTGGAAATAGCATTTGCCTCTTCTGGTGTCTAAAATAAAGGCCATAATAACAATCAAGAGCAGAGCAGTGTTCTGTATGCCAGTGTCTAATTTGTTAATGTAGAAAACTGCAACAATACAAAAGGTAAGACTTCAAACAGGTGATTTGGTGAATCAGTGAGCCTGCAGGAGCTTCCATACCAGCTGCTGAAAACTCTCCTTCCACGGGTTTGGCTGTTCATACTCCTCTGGGTTTATCTGGTAGAACTTCCCTGCCTCAGGGTGCATCATGGGTCGTGTGTATTCAAACACTTCCATGTACAGCCTCTTCCTGAAACGTGAAGGCACAACCATATTTAACACCAAATTCTCCTCTCATTTGCGTCAGAGTTTCTCATTCCACAATACAAAAGCTCCTGTACAATAGACTCAGAAGTCAAAGGTCATGTCCACATTAGGGGCCCCGACACACAACGCAGATAGTCAACCATTTGCATCATGGTCAGGACAGCCGAAATGACATGGTAGGCTGGTTTGCTTTCACTGCGTGTGCAAAATGTTTTTTGGATTGAAAAAACAGACTAAATTTTTTAAAACTCTTCTTTTTAAATCAAGAAGTTGTTCGTTCTACAGCTGTAAAAGAAATCTGCTCTACTAAAATTGATAAAGGAAAATCAAGTTACTATGCAAGTTATTTTGATATACTACAAAATAAAAAACAAGTGCCCTAATGACAATTTGACCAGTGTTTTTTTTTTTTTTTTGAAAGGCTGTCAATGGCCTGGCAGCATTATTTTGTTTCTGATCAAGGCAAAAAAAACAACATACATCCCTCTTGATTCAGCTGTCAAATGTGGGCAACTGTTTCAAATCAGATGCACAACATAATCAAAGGCAAATTAAAGGCACAATCAAAATCGATATAAATTGAAGAAGCGGCTGAGGGACTGTTATTGTAAGTGCCCTCAAAACTTTTGAACTAAGCATAGATTAACATATTTATAAGATACAAACGTTAAAGCTGCTGTTATACCATATATTAAACACACATAGTGAACGCAACAGTGTACTGGTCAAGAGGAAACATCATCTCACCAGAGGATGGGGTCATTGGCCAGCTCACTGAAGCGCTTGCACACACATGCTGCGCGGCACAAGTCCTGCTCCAACAGGTACGAGAAGATCTTTAGCACCACCTCGTCTGGAAGCTTCTCTTGCAAATACTGCTCTGCTGGAGCTGCTGGGAGGAGGACGACCAGGGAATTAGAATAAAATATATTCAAAGGACAGAGGTTTGGGTGGGGTTAGACAACCACAGTCATACAAGCGTATTTATAGCAAGATCATGCAAGGAACTAAAAGTATCTCTCAAGTCACAAAAGCAACACGCTGCTGCAGAAATGATGAGGACTCCATCTGAATATTAAGAAAATGTGATGATCTGAATTGCCGGGCATTATCCTAATTAATTATGTATACTAGTGTATTTGTTCATGAAAAAAAAGCTGCTATTTGTGTGAATTATTGCATCTAGCGTGCATCTAGACAGAGATGAAACAAAAAGACGTATTGTGCACATTAGGGTCATATTTGCTGTTAGGAAGAAATTTTGCTTTTTAAACAGATCACGTGGAGCTACTGGGAGCGCAACACGAGGCAATGTGACCATTTACTCGGACACCACAAAGCCATGTATGATGAATGGAAAGCTAGAAGCAAATGCCATCTAACAAGGCAAACATCTATTTCAGATGCTTTGGCAAGAGCTGCACCGTGTGAGAAAGACTCCAAATGCCACAAATAACAGACTCTATAATTTTTACTTTGTGAAACTCATGGTGCTACTTCATGTCTTAACCAACACGCATTTTAAAACGATGATCTTAACTCTTGAGAGATTGATACTCTTACACTTCTACTTTTCCCAGGTTGCAATCCCCGACATTAAGCAAAAGCCTGGACTAAAGGGTGAAAGTAGTTTAAATATGGTAGGACTACATAGCGACAGAGCCATGTGGTATATTAATAAACACATACTTTCTCATGCATTTGCAGATAAACAAACTGCCAGTGCCTGATAACTTTACTCGTTAGACATTTCCACCGGCTATTAGCTGTATGTGCCAATAGACCAGACTGGCACATGCGGTCACTTTGCAAAATGTCAAGGCCATGTCCATTTTTGGGCATCCTACAGATGTTTTTATTTTTAATGGGTGTTTGGGTTTTAATTTTGACAAGTTTGTATGTATTTATTTCTTGGTCAGCATACATTTGTTTTATAGACATGTCCAATATTTGCTTTGTGTCCTTGCCTGAGCCCAAGCATACGCAACACTTTGATACCTTTTTGTGAACATATTTTACAACAATAGCCAAAACAATATACATTCAAAACATTTTGTTAATTCAAATTAACCATTTCCGGGCCCGTGAAAACAGCTATTCTAATTTCATAACTTTTCTAGGAATTTCATGACCGTGGGAACCCTGACATTATATAAATCGGATACATGCAATACACAGACCTGTCATTACAACAACATTAAAGCAAAAGTGAAACATTAAATTTCACAATTTGAAAAGGAAAAAGTTTTCAACTATGATGCATTACTGCCCACTGCTAACTAACAACAGTGACTAACTGCATTTTGCCCTGATTCAGTATTTGATGAGTCAATACACTGCTCTCACTTTACTTATTGGAAAAGTGATGATTCCTTAAACCAACCCCTCACAACTTGTGGGAAACACACATCCACTCACATATCAAATAATGCGTTCCTAATTACCTGGTAAATCTTGACACTTTCCTGAAACTCTCGGGCGCTTGGGTCGGTGTCCAAAGTTTTCTGTGGTTGAAGTGGAAGCACCCTGTCAATAGACAAAAAAGTCAGTGAGACATTTAAGCATCAGTCATTTCAGTGCATTATTCTCTTGTAGGCATTTATATTATCTTTAAGGGAGCAATGGTAAAAGCACCTCCATGTTTGTCTTTGTCGGACACACTGTTCTCTTGGGTAGAGACTTTCTTCTAAGTTGGTAGGGACTATTCTGAGCTCCTGGACCGGATTCTTCTGCGACCATATCTGCAGGAACGTCCTCATCTGCATAGAGTGGAAAAGAGGAAAAAAAATGAACTTACAAAGCTATTAATAAAACCAATTCTAAACACAGTATGATATGCAACAGAGGGAATTAGATGAAAACCATGTGTTTTTGATGTGTTGTTAATACATGACATAGCATTTCAAATATGCTCATCAAGAAAGTGAGAAAGCAACTGGATATTCCTGAGGTTCGCTCATTAATATGACTAAAACACTGTGTATTCATTTAATCAGGTCTTTGATTGAACAACAGGCAATTTAAACTATCTACTTATTGTTTACAATGTATTATTAGATTCTGAGCCATCAGACACAAATAAGCAACAAACTATAACAACACATTAGCAGAAACAATTGCCTTAACAACAGTATTTGTCATCACAGCAAAGCCCAGAAAAAAAACAAAAGCAGGGTTTTTTTTTCATTACTTGCTCTGTATGCTCCAAATTGATTACATCCCCTATCAAGAGAGGATTCAATCAACAGAAAAAGAAAACAACCACAGCATCACTCCTAAGCTCAACCCGACATCTATTTGTGTGGCTATTCACCATGGTATGATGAGTTGATAGCTACCCCAGATGGGAGATGCAAACTCTTGTCTTCTTGTTGCTCTGGTTGCAGGGATGATTCTCCCCGGCTACTAGACCAGTAACCACTACAAACACTGTCTGTGTGACAAACTGGGCTGGTTAAAACAACTTCTCTGTAGTTGTAAATTGGAGTGAATTATAGGATTTCCTGCCTTGTTTGACTAAAACAAACAAAATGAAGACCAGGGGTGTATAAATGTCACAGCAAATGTACAGTGTAGTGTGAAACTGTCGTCAGTCTGTTACCAACTACACCATAATTTATTAATTTGATGTCATCTTAAAATGACAGCGAAGCTATGCTGTGGACATTTGTGCAGAGGGAAATGGGTACCATGGCAGGTCATGGCTGAACAAATTAATTGAGAGCAGGAGAAGCTCTCTAAATAACAAATGAGCAGGCCCTCCTCAATTACTGTTTTACCATTATGATCAAGTCATTACCTTAGTTTATATGTTTATAACAAATGTTGAAAGAACCACCAAGAGTTAATATTCTTCTGATGATTGTCACTCACTAAATACAGTGAGATCCAACATCACAACATGTCAATAGCAACCTAATAACGTTGAATTAAATTCAGCAACCAACCATTACTGTTTGTGATCGGTGCCCTCAGATTTCAGCCATGGAAACTATGATTACAGAGCATCCCTAGCTAATGTTTACTTTGAAAAATTGCAGTCAATATTCGCTTGCATTACACCGTCTGCTGTCACACAGCGTTACGGTAGAAATAAACATACTGTGAGTGAATTGTGACTGTAACGTTGTTACATTAATTACAAGCATAATGTCCACACACATTGACATTTCACCGTTGCAAATACTATGAAGAAGTGGCTTTTTTTCTGAAAACGCCAGGACGCAGATAGCTAGCCAAACATGCTAATAATAACAGCTATGCTAGCACAGGCTACCTCCAGTTAGCATGCTACGACAACTGGCGAAACCACTTTGTGTACCCTTCCCCTGCGTTTGTCACCCATGAACCAATCTAACCGCTGACTATCGCCCGCCATTTTCACCACTAATGTCACGTTAGCTGACGAAAAACAAAACTCAGAAGAGATATGAGGTCAGATACGCAAAAGACAGGCCGACTCGGGGCAAAAATCAAGCAAAAACAAAGCGCGGCCTGAATGCTAGGTACAAACACAAAAGCCTCGGTGTTTCCTGGCTACACAGCGACCCGTGAAAACTGCTGTTAGCTCCCCAGTGTCTTACTGAAACGACCAATACTCTCGTAATGCACGCATTACACATGGACACACATCCGTCCAAGCATGTAACACAGTTCGTCCCTACAGCTAGTTGTTTGACAAGCCGTCCAGTGATGCTAACGCATTACCTCTTTCCTGGTGGTTCCTCTCCGGCTGCACCGGGCGCGGCCTCGAGACTCGCCTAGGTCTTCTGCTAACGTTACTTGCTCTGACGGAGTTCATTTGGGGTGTTGTTAATCTTGAAGAAATGTCGAAGCCTTCACAGCAGAAGAGGCGACTCTGAGCACATCGTCTATGTCTTTTTCTTCAGCATTGCACGATCTGCCATCTTTAGCCGTGGCACCTGGAAAAAACGTATCGTTGTGTGTTATTCCCGTTCCTCCGCACTGGTGTTACGTCTAGCTCCGATCTACTGTAGCAGGAGGAGCCATAACAGACAAGCACGGTCCGTCAGGCCACAGTCACATCACATGGGAGGACCTCTCGCCGTCACGTCGCCTTCCCTTTCCACGGCGGCCTATTCAACTGTGATTGCATCTGCTTTCACAGATCAACCAGTCAACCATCTATCATGAGAGCAGTGGCAGGGTAAGTATTCAGATCCGTTACTTAAGTAAGAGTACTACGAGGCTATCACCCCGTGGAAATGCTCTGTCTCAAATAACAGCCCTGCATTGAAAATGTTCCTTGAGTAAAAGTATACTAAGTATAATCCGGAAAAGTAGGCTATTAAAAGTAAAAGGACGCAATGCGAATACATCTTAAAAAAGACTCCCCAAAGCTCAAAACTCTAAATACACACACAGAGACAGACAGACAGACAGACACTTAGATAGATAGATTTGTAGATGGATAGAGGATTCAAAATTATTATTTCATGAAAAATATAAAAACACCCCCAAACTCAAAATATAAAAAAGAAGAAAAAATATCATCATAAAAAAATCAAAAACATTTTAAAAAGAAGAAAAAAACACCTCCCAAAACTCAAATTTATTTAAAAAAAAATAGAAATAACTTAAATGTTTAGGTATCACAATAGTTGGTAATGTGAATTAGCTAATCTTTGCAGCTAATTTAACTCATAATAAAACATCATATTTTATAAGCTCTCCCTATGTTTTTTTTAAATGCAAAACTAATTTGTAAAGATCACCAGGGTGACTGAGAAATTTGAACCTTTGAGGAATTTGAACCTTCTTCAATGTAACAGACTGCCATCAGTGTTTTTGTTTTTACGAAATAACATACAGAATATTTTTCATGCCCAGACAAGAGTTGGCCACTTTTATCTAACAAAGTGTAGGCCTTGAAAAAAATGTATCTTTAGCCAATGGTGGAAATACCTGAAAGCCATGCTCTAAAAATATAGACTTCTTACCAAAAAATGTCCTTGGTAGAAGTCACCTATCAGAATATTATTTGAGGAAAAGTTTTAAAGTATCTAATATTTTCTCTACTTGAATATCAAAAGGAATGTTATTATATTAAATTTACTTGAAAGTAGGGCCTACACGAAAATGCTCTCTTCTAATTTTGAGAATTATTACGTTTATTTCTAGGGGTCGATGAAGTACCTGAAACCCACACATGATCTGATATTTACTGTAATTTAAGTATCAAAAGTATTTTTATGATGTTAAATATACTTACATTTTGAAAGTAAAAGTACAAGTAAATGGTATGAATAAAAAAGCAAATGGTCAGAATTCTAGGGATTTATGTCTTTGTAACATACGCCATGCTAAAATGGAGTTTACATTACTCTTGAAAAAAAAACAACAACAACAATTAGGTCTTTTTCAAGTTGAAGGATTTAAAGAACAAAATCCAGTTTCAGAAATGTAGTAGAGTGAAAATGAAAGTTTACAGAAATTTTAAAAACTCAAGTGAAAAACAGATACTCCCCCAAAATACTTAAGTACTGTAACAAAGTATCATTACTGTGTACATTACACGATTGTTGATTTCTATGTAACATGTACACCACCACAAAAATGCAGCCTACATTACACTTGAAGAAAAACAAAGCCTTCTTCACACGATTTAAAAAACAAAATCCAGTTTTTCTTTCCCTCCCATGTCTTCATTTGTCTGTCCATCCCTTCCTCCCTTCCTTCCTTATTCTGTACTAAGTAACTAAGAGGCACTGTGGAAACGTATTGAAATAAAAGTATACATTTTATGTAGGAAATGTGGAGTAAATGTGAAAGTTAACAGAAATATAAAAACTTAAGTACAGATACTCCCAAACAATAGTTAGATATAGTAATAATGAAGTGTTATTACTCTGTTACATTACACCACTGTTGGTATCTTGATCGAATAGCAAAGTTAAAATTTGATTAGTAATCAATTTTGCATAATTTGCTAAAATAAATAGAAAATAAAATTAAGTATTGATCTGTTAGAACAGATTGGTCCCAGTGGTGAGAAAAGCTGTCCTTGGCAGTGAGTAGGAACTAGGCTACTGAAAATTGAGCTCAGAGAAGAAGCAATTAAGAAGATAATTTCTCCTCTAAGATCAATAAAGTGTGTCATGATTATTACTATGTGGAGTACTTTGCATGAAGTGATGAGGAAGCTCTCAAAGCTCTCACTCGCATAATCTTGCACGGTGACTCAGAAAATTAGATTTCAGATGTGAGTGGCCAAGGTGAGATTCTTCATGTGGCCGTGTCTGTGTTTTGAGGACTGGAACTGACTGGGAGGAGAACCATGAGACCTGCCTATACATCTCAGCATCTTTGGCTTGCCATTTTACAGGTGTTACTGTGACCTGAATAAGCAACTAGAAAATGGATCAAAAATGGATGATTGATCATTTTATGTCAGTCAAAAACATCTCAGGCTCTGCTGCAGGGAACATTATTCACCCACAGCAGATATGCTTTCTTTTTTTTTCTCTCCTGCTTCACACAAGTTCATACAGACATTCAAACCTTGCAGTGTTTAGCTTGCAAAATCATAATGTTGAAAAAAAACAAAAAGCACAGTGTTACTGTAATGTACATTGTATAAATAATGTGATCTACACTGAACAAAGAGAGAGAGTGAAGTGTGAAGTTGTCTTACAATGGCTGAGTATTGACCAGATCTTTTTAGTTGTTAAAACAGTAACATCTTTACAGAGACCTTTCCAGTTTGTCAGGAGAAATAAAACTCAATGACCTCACAAGTCAGTGAGCCACATATCAAAATCCAGTGAACATAGTTTCCCTCTTGGTATTATTCCCAGTTTTTGTGATTTGGTGCAACCTTGGTTTACACATCATAAAGTGAGTGCATTCCTCATGAACAAGTTGATCTGATTAAATGATGTAAATATGAAAATAATAGCAAAACCACAATAACCAAACCTATGCAGCAAATGAATGTGTACAATCTAAGAATTCGCAAACATGTTACTGTTGGTTGAAATGGTACTTTGCATTTTACAATTTTAAAATCTGGTGTTTTATCAGATGGTGGTGCTATTTAGCATAACCAAAGGATCACACTGAATACAGTCTCACATATATATTTATCCAGCCTGAACAGCATGCACAGTAAGTAAGGCGTTATTTATATAGCACTTTTTAAAACACACACTTACAAAGCACTTCACACACACGTACACACACCTAAAACAAATGAATGAAAGAATAAAATTACAATATAGAAGACAGCACGATGAGAGACGGACAACACCAAAACAAACAAAAACATATCACATGGAGATGCTCTACAAAAAATGCTTGCCTAGAGGCCTATGTAGTTTTTTATAATCTATCAATTTTTGTTCATAAATTTGGGTTAACTGCCACTCTCCATAGTTTACCAAATAAAAATAAACAGGCACAGGAGCCTGGTTGTCCACTAGATGTCTCTTCATCTCCACTTTAGTGGAGAGTATTAACTGCATGCTGTGTAGAAGATGAGCATCACATGATACTTTCCCTCTGTGGTCTGTGTGTTTTTGTCTCTTTGTCTAAATTATGCCTCACCTTTACCATTTGTTTTTTCTTCTTGCTAGAATATGATTTTTTTTTTCATTTTTATTTTTATTCACATGCATCCTGAGCAATCACTCCTGGCTGTTACTTTAAATTTATTCTTTCCCGAGCCCCTTGCCCACAGGTTGTTGCCATGGCAATGATGTTGTTTGTCATACTAATAGCGTCAGATTTCCAAATATACTGAAGAATGATCTCCCCTCTGACAGACTGGAGCCTCTGTCTTTTTACACAGCTCAGCATTTTGATTATGCAAATGTTTGCTCGTAGGATATCAATATGTGCCTGTGGTGACAACATGGTAATTAGTTAGCATATTTTTTGGCTGCTCTAAATGAAATACTGTTGCACTGACTAATTAACTACCTACAGCAAATGAGTCACACTGAGCTGCACCCTGCGTCTGCCTTTAGGTGGCAGCATCCCCACAACTGATGCAACATTTTTCATACACATTTATATATTTTCTGTTCATGCATCTGTTTACTCTCACAATGGTTTGTTTTATGCCTGCAATCAACTCCGGGCCTATCAGCAGGACCATCTGTGATCTGTTGCTCGGTGGTCATTGACCCATCTGTGACTTTGTCTGTCTGTCTGCCTGATGAGGTTAATGGTGATTGACCTCTTGAAAGGAGTCATCTGAGAGTCTCGTGTCGGACATTGTACAAACGCCAACATTAGCTGTCCCACGAACTAAAGGACTTCTTGTTGTAGTTTTTGTCTTGTGTCTTTTATTGTTAAATCTGCAGTTATGTGTCTAGTTAATCACTTTTTTCTGAATGGAGTTGTTTTGCCAGCAGTAAAAAAAAAAAGAATGACAAACCAATTCTCTTTGTGTTCGTGATGCACTAGCTGTTGCCCTGTGATGATAAAATGGTTGGACTCAGTGTTGCCATGGCCAGAAGGAACATTTGCAACCCGTCTTATGCAATCTTCATTTAGGTATGTCTTTTTTTACTTGCATTTTTTTTACATACTGAATCACCAATCCTCTTAGAAAAATACTGCTTTACCTAAACCTGCAGCATGGGGAGCTTAACTGTCAAGATATCCGTTGTTTTCGACACTAATCTGTCGGAGATATGACAGTGAGGCACATGTGTTGGCTTGGTAACCAATCTAGTATCCAGTGGCAACAGAGGTCTATTGAATGCTGGGTGGCTCTGTATTGGCTGCTGTGCCCACCACTCTCCCATGTCACCAAGTCACAGACGCACATCCATATAGCAGCTCTGAATAATGGTAGGGTTCTGTAATATTCAGCTCAGGAGTCAATATTGTGCGTGTGTGTGACTGGGGAGGGGTCACCCAGGCACTGATATTACAAATGCTCTTTGTGTTCAACAACTTAATGTACTGACCTGGAGGTGGTAGCACTTTCTGTCTCTGTGTGTCACTTTATCTGTGTCTCTCCATCAAATATGAATATACACAGTTTATCACCATTTCAAATGAACTCCCTCCTGATGCATTTAATGTCCTCACTAAAAAAAAAAGGCATGGAAGCATTTTTTTTTCTTTGCCTTTTTTAATTTGCTTGGGGCTATAATAACAAAAATTGTTGTTGTTTTTCCTAACAGATCCCCCCAACTGTTGGGATGGCCCTTCATGAAAGGTAGAACAGAAAGAAAAATCAAAATTACAAATCATGTACTGTTATAATGCTTGTAATATATTAGTATACCAACATTTAACAATTTGTGACTATGTCATTAGTGGTATTACCAGTACTGCTATTATTCTATGTATGTATTATATATATTTGCCATTACAGTACTTTGAAAACATCTCAGAAGTGGTAGCACTGATATATTTTGTATGTAATATAAAATGGAATTACAGAAAATATATGGTATTAAGAACAGTAAATATTCATGCTCTTTTTATTTCATAAAAAATGTGAATTTATTATCAAACATCAATACCTTTACAATAAAAATTAAACCGGTTGAGCATGGCTTTAGACAGTAAAAAATCATACTTTTGAAATTAGTTCACTATAAATATAATGGATAAAACTGAATGTATAATTTAACAACAATGAATGATCAGAATGTTTATTGTTTTTCGTAGCAAACGGTCGATATTAATGATATAAACTTAGCTTCACTAGCTTTATCATAAAAAGCCAATTTGGCCCATTTGGTAGAGCATGTTTTTAAAAAATGATTTAACCTTTATGGGACTTTTACTTTTTGTATAAAATGTCATAAATCTGTTCATCAAGACCTCTGAATTATAACGTCGAAAAAATATGCCCACCTTTGAAAGCCTCAGCACACAGAGCCCCCATGTGTAGTGTGATCTTATTAAGGCAGACACAAGACACAATGACATCTAGTGGATTTTTTTAGTATAATAATCATAAACTGAATGGTAGAGATAGCTCAATCAGTTAAATTCAACACATTTTTCTTTGAGATATAGTGAATCAAAATTTGCTGTGTTGAGCAGGGTGTTAAAGGGTTATATTATATTCTCTGATAAAAAATGTCTCCGTTTTTCGTCATCACTGAGTGCTATCCACATCTGAAGGCATCCGCTCAGGCAGAGGCAGACACAACAGGATAAGCGTCTTTGTCTCAGACTCCTGTCTGTCAGAGACACCCCCCCCCTCCCAGCTTCTCCTCTATTTGGGCGGCTGTTACAGAGAGGGCAGATGGCTCATTACCATAAATAGGACAGAGAGAGAGAGTGAGTGAGGGGGCCGTGCACACCGACCAACAGGACCATGCCGCCCAAAACCAAGGAAATGGGAGGCCGTTGCTAGGAGAGAGGAAAGACAGCTTTATGGCAACACAAAGCTGATTCCCCCATCCGACCTCATCTCGCTCCCGCCCCCTCGTTCCCTGCTCTGGGGACCGAGCCTTGAATCTGCTGGTCGGGGACAGATGGTCGATGGGCCCCACCGTCTATACAGCTGGACATGGGCTACACTGACACAGTCAGACCTGGCAGGACTGAATCACACCTTATCCTGTCCAACCTATGAGAAACAGGAGCGGAGAGTGCTGAAGCCCAGGCCATCAGCTAAGAATAGATCCACACTTGTTGCCCACAGGAAATGTGTGGCTGCACAATAGATGATAATATGTTGAGAGTTTGGCTTTGTAGTAGGATGAAAATCATTCACTGAGGATAATCACAGGTTTTCTCTTGCATCTCTTTTGCTGCCATTTAGTTCCTAAACAATTAATGGCAATGATTTGGTCAATCCTTGTATAGGGAAGTACTAAAATAATACACCCACCCACTCAAACACACAATATCCCAACATGACTCTGATCTGACGTAAGTGTTTTTTTTTTAGCCACACCTCTGTTATTTTTAATCTCTCTTGTTTTTCCCAATCTGAGCATCCCCATTTGAGTCACTGACCTTGTTTTTAATGACTGCCATATTTGTTAAATGTAGCCAACCATATTCAAATATAAAGAGTGCACCAAAATAAAGGAGTGTGGGGTGAGGTGAAGCACTCAGGAAGTATATCAGTCAAGACACCACCTCTGAAACAATAGCACATCTGCTCTCACTAGACCTCGGGTTGAAAGGGCAAGAGCAGCCAACTGTCTCACAAACAAGAAGGAGGAGAAATCAATTGAGAAAACGAAGAGAGTCTAATCTAGATCATTTCCGAAAAAATGTATCATATTTACGTTGATGTAAATGCTTCACTGTGCCAGTTACTGAATGGTTGTTGCGTCATAGTTTGATATGAGATTACACACAAAAAGCAGCTTAATTTCTTGTAATTTGCTGTGATAATTAATGTTGGTTGATTAGGTTTGAGACATTTCACAATTCCCAATTTGGGAGTTGGGGTGGGATGTTTGACAACATTGCATTCGTGTGCTGGAAGGGAAGAGGGATAGGAAAAGAGGGCAAAAAGGACAACTAACCAGAACGAGCAAAAGAAAGCGTGGCAGCAGCATGACAAGTAAGCAGAATAGAGGCGGTCCTGCATCACCTAGCCATCCGCCCTGGTTGCATAGGAACACGAGGGCCATGCCTACCCTGCAGACACACTCCTTTCCTCTCTCCTCTGCCACGCTTCATTACCCAGTGCTCAGCCAGGCACAGAGAGGCACTGCACCACTTTCTCCACACTACAGCCGTGTGCCCGCTCACAGCCTCGCAGCCAGGCTCCCCGCAGACCCGGGCAGGGTATACGCTGCCCCTCAGGCATCGGGTCACACTCACTTTATATGCATAGTGCAGAGACAAACATTTGGGAGGTCTGCACTGGTATGAAAACTAAGCAGTGGTTTCCAGCCTTTTTGTCAGATGTACCGCCACAGTCCTGTTAGATGAATTTAAGTATCCCTTCATTGACACCACCTGTCATGTTACAAATGTATTTTTGAATCAATTTTTAAACAACATATTATTTAACTAATAATAATATAAAAATGGATGTTCAAATAATTATTTCATATTTGAACTGTTAATGTTTTGTTCAAATAACATAGTGCCCCTAAAAATCTCTCATAGGGGTGGTCAAATTTTTCAGGGTGGCACACCAAAACAAAACTGAATTTCAGGAGCTCTATTATTTTTGCTCTTGAAGAATATAGGCTTTGAAAAACTATGTCTATGTGACAGCTAAGGAATCACATACTGAAATACTCTACATATAATACTCTGTTATTCTTAAAATTGGCTCAAGGTGTCCTTTTTTCCTAAAAGAAAGTTTAAGTTTAAGTCTAAAGTTTAAGGCAGACTCGTGGCTGCCCATAGAGCTAATTTTTATTTAGATATCTTAAGGTGAAAGTTCAGGGGACTAGACTACAATTTAGTCTAACTTTGGAGTGTTATAGCCCTTTCTTGATAAGCTCTGCTGACATGGTTAGTACAAATGGATGCTGGTGTCACAGTCTGCTCTGCATCTCTCCTGCTGCTGTGGGACTTTTCCACTTACTCCGCCCCCACCTCTCTCCCCACCTGGGCACTACCCCTCATCAGCCTCATCACCTCCACCTGGTGCTCCCAGCTGCTCTTCAGCTCCAATCAAGGCAGTATTTAAGCATTGTCACTCCACTCGCTCTTTTCCAGATTGTCTTCGCTTTCATGCCTGACCTTCCAGTACTCACTCTCAGACTGTTTTCCTGGTTTTGGCTCAGCTTGCCTCTGGTCATCTCTCCTCGTCTCTGCCCCAGTAAACCTAACAGCCTTCTGTCTACGACCACGAGTTTTGCCTGTGCACTTCCTAGTTCTTGTCTGCCTGTGGCTGTGTGGTGTTGTACTGCTTCGGCTCCCTAGAAAAAGATTCTTGTGGCTGTCTTCAGAGCCTCCCGCCAAGTGAAATATCTCCTGTGTGAGTGCCGCTGGTGTTTGTTGTTTTGATGGTATATCGATTCCCTGCCTGTCCTCGTTGATCCCGTTTCCTGCTCCTACTAGATTTGTCTGCTCTGCTGCCTGCCTACCTGCCTGATGCCAACTCTGCTTCCTCCTTGACCACAAGCCCTGCCTGCCCCTCTCTGGAGTTCCCGCTTTTCCCACAAGCTCCCTGCTCTAAGTGTTTCTGCAACTTACCTGATACATTCACATGCCAGTCAGCTCCATGTTTAGAATTTCCCCACTCAAACTCTGAACTATCACCTGTGAACGTGAACTCACCCCAGTCTCTCTACGAACTCTGCTCAACCCATTAACTCTGCTCCACCCCAGAACTGATATCTGTCCCTACTTAGCTGCAACCTGATTATACTCACCTTTGCTCTATTCAACCTGCCAAAAGAATTAAATAAAGCTCTGTTATGCTGCAATTGGGACCTACCACACCCTATTACAGCTGGTTAGTTCAAATGAGCATGCCACTTGCTCCCCTAGCCCCCCTTGGAGGCACCACTGTCAGCTCCGTTTGTATTTATACAAGCTGCCAACAGGACTGGCATAAGCTTATGTTTCCCTTCATCTTAGCTTTAGCTAGCTATTTCAACCATTGATCTGTTTTATGTTTTTCAGCTATTTATCCCTCACTTTTAGGAGTTCAGTTCTTTATCCTCTGCTTAATTTGGCTAACTGTACTACAATTTCCCCTTAATTTTATCCAACTGTTTATCCATTAATTTTAGATTTTTATTTCAAAAAAGAGCTATTGACTGTTTTAATTGTTTACACCTTAACTTTAGCTGTGTATTTTAAATGTGTTTTATTTTAAGGCATTTCTTAGCTTTTAGTTAACTAAACTGCTCACTTTGTCAACTGTTTTCGCAATAACTTTATAACACAAATGAATTACGACATTGTTCAGATGTTAAGACGAACTCAATACAAGTATACATATATGTATGAAAATCTAGTCGTAAATTCTAACATTCTTTTTTTTTCTTTTTATCCAGACAGTTAAGTTGATTCACAATCTTCTTTTGTACACTCTGGCAACTACATCAATACTCTCTTTGCTACATGTATGCCTGGTTGGGAATCAGTGATACCAGATTATGAATTTATGGGTGCATTTCTTTTTCTTTTTTTTTAATCTGGTATAATCGTTTTAAACTGTAGGTAAAAAAAAAGCATGTAATAGTTCATCTGTGTATGATAATTACAAAGCTGCACACAGACTGATTATTGCAGTGTATTTACATAGCACACTTATTCACACTGCGAGAAGAACGTTAGCAATCCCTCATACGTGTCATAGCCCACTATGGAGCTGGTAGTGCCAGACAACGCTGCTGGGCACAAGACCATCATTGTCCTACAAGATAAAGTGCGTTTGTGACTGAGGCGGGGAGGACCCGATGCTGTGAAAAGATAGGAGAGTGTCACAGAACAAAGCTTTTGGTGTTGTGTAGTTGTTTACAGTGAAGCCATCAGTCGAATGTTACTGCAGACGTCTCGACTTCACGTTGCTGATGGGAGTATTTTAAACTCTAGGTACATGTCGGAGTGGGTTGCCTTTCCTGTATCCTACTCCTGCTTCACAGTTAATTGACTACAAGTGTTCATTTGCCTGCAAGGAGCAGTCATTAAGGTTGAATAACAAAATTTAGCTCGGCAATAGAACAGCCAGGGATCAATGGGTTAATTCAATTGCCCCTGCATGTGGTGTTTTGTATAGCAGGGCTATTTGAAGGCCTTATTATGGGAGTCATGCCGTTTTAGTGTGTTTAAAAGTGCAAAGAGATGGCATGGATATTGGTCAATAAAGAGGGGAAAAAAAGCACCGAAGGCAACGACATAAAAAAAGACCAAAGTTCAGTGCTGTGTGTTTGGTGACACAGTCAGATAAATACAGATGACTGAAAAGGCAGTCTGTCATTCATTTAGTCATTCATTTCATTTTTTGTATTTCAGACAGATTTTTTTAAACTACAGATTTTACTCACTCCAGAATCTTAAAAAGAAGCCATAATGGCCAAATCAAGTTCATAATGACTTTTTATATCATGTGGGTTTCTTTTAGCCTCATCTGACCTTTTCAGTGACTAACCATGTGACCATTCTTTTATGCGACATTACTGTAGCTATACAATGTAGTAATCCTTTATTTCCCAGACAGTATATTTTGTCATTTTTGTGGGTGTGGTAGAGGCTCTCAGCAAAGGGGGCTCTCTCAGATGTAAAAGGGGGTTTGGAACTAATTATTCAAATAAAGAGTGGGGTGTGGGGGGTGGATTCATTTTTCTAAGGGGGCAAGCTTTTCTAGCTACGCCCCTGCTGTGGTTCTTTAATATGATTAGAGCTAGTACTCTTGCTTATGTCTTTGTTGATTAGTGAAAGAGTGAATTGTCTTCATTTCAAATTGTTTACCTCTTTGTTTACTGAGCACTGATTACTAATATGAACAAACAAAATCTAGTAGGCAAAAATCTCTTACACTAAACATCTATTTCCCTGTCTCATTAAACAGCTCTTTATCATTTAGCACTTGTAAAATTTCACCTATTGTCCATAGTTCACGCTGGTATGCTTAAGCCCCCGCTGGAACAACCCTGATACTTGTGCCTGTTTATACAAGCGTTTACCCAATCTAACCTGAATAAATACACTGAATCAATACAGAATTACAGGATATTTGTTGACTGTTGAAAGGATCATTCCTCCGCCCTACATGTTGAGCATTTTATTGCCTGTGCATTAAAGGAGGCACTTATCAGCTGACAGATAACAGACAATCAGCACACTGCTGACACAATTCATAAGACCCGGTTAGCAGAAAGGATTGTCAAACAAAGGCTTCTGTAGGCAAACACGCTCTTTAGTTGAGGATAACTGCAGGCTAAAGCTGGGAGAACCTCCAGGGAAAACAAACCTGGAGAACAAAGAAAGTGTTGCATTTGAAACAAGTTGACCACGCCTGGTTGCTCTGCTGACAGTTAGAGGGCGCGAACAAGTAACATTGACAGTATTTTAACAGCAAACACATGAATGTAGCATATGTAGCCTTTAGGAATATTTAAAGGTAAAAATGAGATGTCTAACATGCTTTTTTGTGCTCTCTTCTCAAACAACAGTGGTTTACTCCTTTATGACTTGTCCTGACACTTTACGTGGCCTCTAGTAACTCCACACACAGTTAAGGTGGCCCTCTTGTCCTGGACAGAATGCAAAAAATACCTGTTCAAACCTTTAAAACCAGGAGTGACATCACTTTGATTGTGCTGCTTTCAGAAATGATTTTTTAAAAAGCTAGGAAAAAATGATAAACCAAATTATATATTAAATGTTTTGCAGACTTATAATATTTAAGCAATTTTCTGTCTTTAATTTTAATTTTTTGGGCTGTTTTTTTGTTGTTTTGTTACTAATTTTAAAGTAATTTTCTTGTTCTTTGGGGCCATTTCTTTTGCTGTTCATTGAATTCTCCCTATGTTTTTGAAAGAAATAAAGACAATTTGCTCAAATGGTTAACTGACCACAGTTGTCTAGGAAAATGAAATACCATAGAGCCCCAGTGCATCTGAGTGTGCTCTTGCATGCTTGTCTGTGCATGTGTGAATGTGTGTTAGCAACACGCTTTAATCTACGTCACAATTCTCTTGATGAGTCTTTCACTTCCCATTTCAAAAGAGGTTCCAACTAATTAGCTCAGGGTGCCAGTTGTCTGTTGGTCTCAGTCCCATAACAACTGCAGGTGATTGTTCCAACGTGTAGATCCTCTACAGCAACTTTACTTAGCACACTCTGTAATGTCTTCACCTGTCCCAGGTACATAAAATGGAACTGAAAAGTCCCAGAATCTCTTTTTCTTACACAACTGCATCTATTGTGTTTGTGTGAGAGCAGGCAGGAGAAAGAAAGATAGAACAGTACCTGGCATGTTTCTAAGAAACAGTATGCAAAATCTGTGTGTGACAGAAAGAAAAAGAGACATTTTGCAGCATAAAGCAATCCCAGAGAGTTTTTCCTGCAATGTGATTTATCCTTACTAGTTTCCACCTCTTTACTGGCTGTGTACCAAAGTGTCAACATCTGTGTTCCCACTCCAGAAACCAAAGTGAGGTGTAATGAGAGAAAAAAAAGAAAACAGAGAACAACAAAGGCAAGAGGACAGATTGAAAGAAGAGCAGCATACAAACAGGGGTTGTCACTAATAGAGAGTTTTATGAGCTCCAGACCTGCTGAAATGGAGTGCCGTGCGTGTGCAGCAGCTCTTATCGGCTCACTGGCAGTAAGGGGAGGGTGAGAGCTTCCACACTTGCGCTCCGTAAAAATGGTCTGATTCATTTTCCGCATGAGAGGGTCTCACTGGGGCGGCATCAGACCAGCCAGTCCACACAGATTTATGGACCATTAAAGCAGCAGGCCTCCTGACCGCTGTGCCACCATAGGCTGGCTGCTAAGACACACTGCACCCTCATTCATGCTCGGCCACTGCTCCCCATCACAGGCTAGCTTCCTCATTGTTCATCCTTTCATCAGCACCACTTTTACTGCCTTACATGAACTCCTCTCATAGTCTGTAATCCCACTAATCTTCACCTCACTCCCTTTGATACAAAGTGAGCTGTTTACTGTAATTATTCTCCTCCATTGTTAAGTTAACACAGTTCTCACAAAGACTTTCTTTGTTATTCTGTCGTGTCACAGAAAGGATCATTCCTAAAGTCCCTCATCAGCACCATGGGCAGACAACACGTTATATGGTCCATAAAATGCTCCAGTACTGTTATGAACATCTCTGATGGTGGTCAGTGGGGCATGTTGTTTTAGCCTAACAGCTTTTACAATCAGATTAGCACCATTGCAGGCACACAGACTAATGGCTCTGTCTTTTCAAGGCAACCTCAATCAACTGTTTCCCTGTGTGATTAATGCATCTTGTGCTCCTCTCTTCTCATTTGCTAGCTTTGCAACTTCATCATCCCTAGGAGTGATACTGGAAAGAAAAATGGGGCAGAGTCTATGCTGCTTGCTGGCCCTAAGAATAGCTCAGTGCGCAAGGAAATTATGCCACAGCAACCTGAGCAAAGGCTCAAAAACATGAATGAATGAATACAGTATAATGGTTGTCAAAGTGCTCTCTCACCACTGAGAAATCACTTAACGTACTTCTTTGTTGGATAAATGAGTATTAACACATTTAATACCATTCTTTAGGTATAAAATATATCTGAGTGTTTGTATTAGTAATACACCTTAATAACCTAACACAAGACAAACTTACTGGAACACCCTAATGATAATTAATTAATGATATAATCTAAGCCGCAAATCAACAACACTTTCCAGAGTATTGCTAAGGTATTCACTCTGACACAAAACCACCATTACAGCATTGCAAAGCCTGTTTGTCAAGTTGGAAGAAGGGGAAAAACAAGGGTGTGCATCGACACCAGTGCAGAAGTATTTACAGCACTGCTGCGTGGCCAGTATTGGGGTTTAGGCACAGTAAAAGCAAACAGTGAAGCTATTAGATTAGTCCACAGAGAGCTACTCATGTAGGCTACACTTATGAAATGGAGTGACTGAGATGAGCAAGGTATCACCATGATGTGAAAGTTACAGTGTGGTGTGAAGTCAGTTGGCCAGTAAAGCTGCACTCAACAGATAGCCTGGAAACGGCACAAAACCGACCTGCTGGTTGTGTGCCACCCTGTAATATTAAAGACATTTTTTGTTTTTTTGTCACATTATAAAAGCATTAAAGTATTAAAGATGACGCAGTAAGTCCATGTCAGCGACAATAGCCCAGAATAAGCCATAATTGTTACTCACATGCAAGCACATATGTCCACTGTGGACAATATGGCACCAAGGTAACAGGCAGTGAATGAACAGGGGACAATATTGCAGAAAAGTTGGACAGTCATTTTTAAATAAATAGCCACTGTTTACATGAATGATCTGATGATTTGATTCAATCATTTATAAAACTAACAAACATCACTCCCATTTTACCTGAACATATCATCAGAGTGAGGCAGGGGTTCTTGATAGAATAGAATAGAATGCCTTTATTGTCATTATACTGAGAGTATACAACAAAATTGAGTGCTATGTCTGATCAGGTGCAGATTTAAATAGATAAAAACACTCAGTCATAGATTAGCAGACACACTCAGACATAGATGAGTATAAATATTTGTTAAAAAATACACTGTATCACATATTGCACATCAATACTGGATAAATGTGCTTGAAGGTCCAGTTTCCAAATTATTTTACATGGCAACATATTTCCATTATAGAAATATAGCAGAGATCTATAACAAGCTCCAACACTTAAGGTAGAATTCAGAGTTTTATGGGTTTTTATTTTTTATTTTTATAATTTACCAAAAAATGTCTCAAATGACCTGACTTCACGCTACACTTTTGGCTCTATAAACCCATTTGAAGTAATGTGAATGACAAGTAGCCCATGTGCAGCTTGGATTTTTCACACACCTATAGAGAATGAGTTTCATCTAGCCTACAAATGGCAAAAAAAAAAGTGCAGAATCGTGCCCTCTTTTTCTCCCTATTTCTTTGCTTTGTCTAAATCCTCAAGCATCACTCAGCGTGTGTCTGTTGTATATGTACAAGTCACGTTAGCTCCTTGTATTATCGTTTACTCTGGGAGGGGCCCTGTTGAGGGTCCACTATCGTCATGAGGCTGGGTGTGGTGACACATCCTTTCTCTCCGCCCCGAGGTGTTTGTGTAGCCTAAATAAGGCGGGAGTGTTTGTGTGGGACCCGTCCGGCTTGATCACTCACACACTTTATTCTTTTTTAATTTATCCCATGACTGTTCCACTATATACCTTATTATTCATTATATGTGTTTAAAACACTACAAAACCCATTTCCCTCCTCTATAAGCAGCTGGCGATGAAAGTGAAAGCACATTGTACAGGGCAAAATAGGATGGCGTGCGCGTTCGCGGAGCTCCTGCGCTGCGGCAGTTGCCAGGGGAGATAGGAGGGGAGGGGTTTTGATTGGCTGAAGTGGGCCTGTTGCCATGACGACGGCAAGGGGTTTGGTAGCGTTGCCGTGCGCTGTGTGATCCGCGCGCTGCGTGTATGGAGGAAGCAGCTGCTGATCTGATCTCTGACATTGTGTGAGACAGACATCTGAATAAACTGCGCACAGACGTGTCTTTAAACATACCGCACCGAGGCACGCCGTGCATGATTGTGAGTATTTGACCAGCTTTTTTTAAATTTACGTGTAATTGTGTGGTGTTTGGGGCGGATACGGGTTGTGTTTCGAACAAGCGAAAAGTAAATGTGGTCAAGTGACTTTGCTTAGAGCAGCCAGCATGGCAGAACAAGCGACAGCATGTGGCCAGCAAGCTAATGTTAACGTCACTTCTTTCTCTTCTCCGGGCTCGTACTTAAAACACAAACGACTGTATATCGTTTAATGTATTAGATAGACTTACTATCATATTCTACAGGGTTAAAACGTTATGCTAACGTTAGCAGTAGATTTACCTTCACTAACCAACCGAGCTACTGCTAACGCTACTTTGCCTCGGTTGGACTGCTAACGTTACAGCTGGTAAACGCACTCTTAATTAAAGGTGAACCAAATGTAACTAACCGGAGATAAGTTACTTTCGTAACGAGTCCCGTTTGTCGGGAAGTGTTGTGCAATAGTCCACGTCATTACGTGTAACTTTGTATTTCTCGTTGTGTTACTGGCAGCGGTCGCTTGTGAGTGTGGGTCCGTGGTGATTAATGCCACCGTCTAACTAGCATTAGCTACAATGCACATTAGTTTTCTTTGCTAACAGCACTTTCAGTTGACGTTTCACACCGGTTTCGACTCTGTATTACTCAATCTCTAATGCTGTTGCGTGATTTTTGAAGTTGTAACTTAGCAATATTAAATCCTTTTTTTGTTTGTTTTTAATTTTTAGACACAGACAGTACTGTTCAAAAGTCTTTGGCCACCATTAATTTGGTGTTTTGGCAAAGTTTATATGCGGATATATATATTTATTTTTCAGTCTCTTTGTTAACATACAAAGAATACAGAGAACATATACAATGCATTAAAACACCAAAAAAGTCAAAATGGCTTCTTCAAACTGAGGTCAATATTTAGTGTATTACATGAAATTGTACAACAAAAGGTAGCTCAAACAGTCAAGGTTAAGCTGTGGACATGTTTGAATGCAAACTGGTGTAAATACACCAGAAGATTAGTACTGTAAATCTCATATTGTCTGTCCAAGAGAGTTCAAGACATATAAAATAAATGCAAAGGTAGGTCACACTAAATACTTGCAACTTTAGCCTGTTGAAGTTGTTTTAATCTGAAATATTTCCGTTTTTAATACTGTACACATATTTCCTGTGTGTTCTCGTGTATTTTAGTAAAGAGGCTACTGATAATACATATGCATGATCATTATAACCTTGCTAAAATAACAAAGTTTAAGGTGGCCTTAGACTTTTGCACAGTGCCATCTGTCTACAAATATTGAATATTTCATGGTATATATAGATGGGACCAGAGGTTGTGAGGCTGGCTAGCTAAGCACATGATGTAATGGATTATCACAAGATTGTCCCAGATACAGAGTGCTCTACAAACAATGTCAGAGTGTAGAAAAATATCTCTGTTTAATCCAGTTGGATATTCTTTCTATGTTGAATATGTCTTCATATGCTTCATGTTATGCCATGTGTCTGGTGTTGTCTGCCCTTGTTGTCTCTCTACCTGCTGCCTGTCAAGTGTTTTATTTACTGCACTGGACAAACCTCATCTAAAATTCATTTTGTGCTCTGAGGTTTCTGTGTATATTTGGAAAAAGTGATGGCAACATTTCTTTTCCTTTTGCAAGGTTATGACATTAATGTAGACTGACGTTCCTTTCTTCTTACTTGACAGTTGTTAAAGCCCTAGTGATAAATAGAAGACAAAGGCAACAGGAGCTTTAGGGACAGAAAAAGAAACAAAAAAGAAACAGATGTTGTCAATCTGCAGTTATCTTTTTTTTCTGCCAGAACTTCCATGCTCATGTTGTAGGTCAAACCATCTGTTGTCTTTGCTGTTGTTTGTTGTTCTTGCATGTATCCACTCCTGTACACGCTTGTATGTACAGACGCCTCTGAAGGGTAAGGACTTTTGCCTCCCAGAATAGATGAGGCTCTGCTAACTTTACTGACATTCATTACTATAAATAAGACTTGTCCTAACCCAGTGATGTGGTTATTGCTGTCATGAAATTGCTTTAATAACTGCAGGGATCTAGTATTGACAGTACAGTGGAATTATCTTTGGTTGTGCACCGTTTTAGGAGGTATTTGAATCCCTAGAACAGACCTCTAAAACACTGTAGTTACCACATAAATATAATTACTTCAGTGATTTGAGGTACCTTTCTACTTCAGTAAGTGGTGAAATACAGGTGAACCAGGAGGTAAACTGCCCATTTTTTAAGTATACTGGCCTTTTTTTCGTAGGCTATGGCTCTGCTCACAGTGCACAAATGTAACTAGCAGACTTCAGAATAAGATTCTTTTACAGATAATAACTTGAAACTAAAATTTACAGCTAGTTCATGTGACAATCAGTTTCATGAGTCATAGTATAATTTCTGTCATACAATTCAGATGCTAAACCCCGGGGCATTAGCCTGTTTGTTAAATTCATTTAATTAGGATTAGACATTTTGTTCTGATTTAAAAAAAAAAAATCCTATAAGTATGCCTTGATCAGTCACATGTTTCTATGTATTGCTCAATGCCCAAGTTCAGACTACACATACACTATAGACACACTGGCATTGAATATATCTAAAGCTTTTTTAAAACTCCCTTGAATGCCAACATTCAATTTTAAAGCGTAGTTGGTGTCTCTTTTCTGAGAAGTTGCTCCACTGTACTGACGACAGAACAGGAAGATGTTCCTCAGAGGAGGATGTATCAAGTAATGTGACAAAAGAGACCACCACAGAACAACATTTCTATCAAGTCAATTTCTAGCGTGTAAAGTGTTACCCAATTCAGTCATCACAACACAGCGAATATAAAGTACATAACATCTTAATAGGGAAATGACATGGTCCTGGATTTCAGCTTGTAGCTTGCCCCCCCCCCCAGCTAAACAAGAGTGCTGAAGAATCTGCTCTTCAAAATGGTGGTGTAGCCGTGCAATCAGTCTTATCACAGAATTGTGTACTCTGACCCAGAGTAAATAAAAGGTTGCACCCTCTGAAATCCACCATGTCCTTTGGTAGGTATACAAGTGACTGTGGTTTTAAATTCATTACGAAAGCCGTCCCGTGTGGCAGAAACTTTTGGGATTGCTTAACCTGGTTTCTCGTGGATTGGCTCAACATGAAAAGCTCCAAGCTTTATAACCCACTGTTCTCTGAAAACCCTGTAATTACCGAGTCATTTCTGACTTTGATTTTCCTGAGTGTTTTAAATCATCGTAATGGAAGAGGTTGAATAATTAGATGATTGGCAGGGTAAGGAAGTTGACGGTCTTTGTTCACTTGAAGTAACTGTATTCCCGTAATTATGTTGTTGTGTGCATATTGCAGTGTTTTTACACATTCAGCGTGTTAAATGATTTAAAATAAATTAACCGCGTGCTTTGTAAAGGGAGTAGAAGTAGACAGTCTTTGCAACTTCATTGTCAGTAGTATATTTTTTTAATTATCAGCCAAAGAAAGTCTTCATGAGCTGTAGTTTCATAAAGAATGTGATCTCCTTCTACCTCCCATTATGAGGGTCTATTGTTAAATTGAACAGCCACATATCTATCTGAGATCAGTCACCAATCGGTGAGCTCCAGCTCTAACTGCTGACGCTGGCCCGTCTGGCTTGTGGAGTTTACTGCTTCATGCAGTTTTGTGGTGGTTGGCTTGAATAATTAAAGCCGCACATGTGTGTTTCATCACCTGCTCACACCCCCCGTGTGTGTTTTTGAAGGAGGGGTATCCCCAGGAGTTTGTAGTCTTGGGCCTGTGTGACATTTTGCTAATCAAACATAGGTGGAAGCTCTGAATTTGAGATGCAAATGTGAACGCCTGTAGAGGCATGTGCTGCCTCTCGTCTTTTGTTTTCCTGTCCTGTTCAAATTGTCATCTTGCCTGTTTTTGTGATGTTTCACATGCTTTAAAGATCAGGGTTCATCTAAATGACATCTATTTGTGCTTCGCAGCTGTCACTGTGTAACAAACTGGGGTCAGTGTATTGTAGGTAATGTCAAGACAGCAACAAAAAGGCAGAACAGGTCGAGACCTGGTTCTGCAAATCTAAAATTGGACAGAATTTGAATGTTGTGGGTTTCTTCCTCAGTTTTTCCTCCATGTGCCAGCCTCTGGGTGTGTGTATTTACGGAAGTTGCATATGGGTGATGTGTGTATTCCTGTTGCGGCGCCCCTCCGTCTACTCCAGTTATTGTTTTACATCTCTTGATTGGTCTCAGTGGTTATGCGCTGACTCTTTAGTGCGCAGCTCCCCCTCCTCTCTTCCCTGCCACTTTCTAACCCCCTGACTGTCCCTGGGCCTGTCTCATTTCTGACTGGCTGGACTCAAGACGCAGCCCATTAGGATGAGCCTCATTGAAAGCAACAGTGATGTGACCCGTTTCCTTGATTGAGAGAAAGAAAGACGGAAGCAAGCCTGTGTCCCGTGTCACAATGGGTCTTTGTCTTGTCAACCCTAGCTGAATTAACGGGATTTATTTAATTGATGGCATTATGACAACAACGACGCAGGCTGAGCAGCTTGTGTGCAAATAATCAGAATCTTCTTGGGTGTGTGGAGCTGAATGGGGGCTGTAGTGACAGTTGACCAGCATTTTGTAACCAGTGCCGCCAAGGAGCCACAGTGGCACAGCACTGGTAAAGGGCTGCTTAGGTGTTTGGGCAAAGTGAAATGTGAGAATAAAACGGATGCATCATACCCTGTTATTTGATTGAGTGTTACACTGGGCTCTGTACTTCAAACAGCTCAATCCATGAATAAGCACACAGCTCAGTTTACTAGAGCATGTCTAGAGCTTTGCTATTTTTAAAAGTCTTACATTGTCATCAGATCACCATGGTGATTTGTTGGAAAAAAACCCAAAAACCCTTCAAATTCCCCCTCCCCACAAAAATATGTTTTTCTTATGTTTCTGTTTCCTAAACTGCCAGACTTTGACTAGTCTGAGATGTATGTGTCCAGAGTTTGTCTCTAGAGCGTGATATTTTTACATTCCTCCATTGAAGGTGGCAAAGTCTGTGCACTTCCCTAAAAAAAATCTGAGATTCAAACGTAACCCTGGTAAACTACATCAGGTGCTGCATTGGCATGGTGAAAGTTTTGACAGCGAGCTGGAGGAGTGTACAGTGTTTGGACGTAAACAGATCAGTGTGTGAACACGTCGTAACATTGTAGCAGGTAGCGTTATATTTTTCACAATCACTCAAGTTGTGTCTGTAAACTAACATGCTAACAAACAACATGAAAGATGCTAACTACCCGTACTGTTGTGATCATCAGTTAGTTGTGGATTCTGATGTACAACAGACGCCTCACTGAGTCTTCATTTGACTGAGGCTCCAACGTGTACGGCTGAATCTTTCCAATGTTTCCTTTAACGCTAATGCGAGGCATCTTGATGCGAATTGTGTCTTCATGGGTCGACTGGTCACCAGTCTAGCTTTGGTAGCACTGTGCCCGCACTGGAGAAAGTGGAAAGGAAAACCTACCACAAGTTTACTTTTACTTTATTTTTACATTAACTGGTATTTCTATATACTTTCAAATGTGTGCGGAGGGGGGGTTTTAGTAAACTGCGTAGGTAGGCAGAAAATTGAACAGAAATCATGTTCTTGGTTGGCGCCAAAATTTGTACACACTCTTTATAACAAGTAGTTTTCCTCTTAGTTTTGCAACTAATTTTCTCCAGCCGCTGTGGAGTGTTGTACAGATAAAGTTATGTCTGGGTGCTATCAAATATCAAACTTTCTGAAACTTTTCTAGAACTGAGAGTTGGTACAAATGGACCTACTGGAAATGTTCCTGTAGGTCTGTTTATTTCAAGACACAAAACATATATTCTTTAGACTTTATTTTATTTTGTTCAATATGATAAAAGGCAGAAAAAAATATAATTATACTAAAAAAACAAAAGTACTAAAAAAGTAGCATTTTGGCCCTAAAACTCAGGTGCATTACTATCCCTAATTAAGAAAAGAATTTGAAAATTTGTTACGTATTTTTTGTACCTGAACCAAAAATGTAAATATGCAGAAGCTGCTGATGTTGAATCAACAGATGTGAATGAAAGACATATAGAATATGCTGTAATGTTATGCAAATAGCCAACCAGTCAGTGCTGCCAAAAGACGTAAACTTGTTGCCTATCTTCATGTTATATTACCTCTACTTAGCGCATGTTTATCTTTTTCTGTGTACGCACTTCAGTTGATTTACTCACGCCAGAAACTTCAGTAAACATTGTCATTCTGTGAAAGCGATGTGCTTCCAGCTGTCTTCATGCTGTTTGCAGGAGCCTTGTGTTCCCACTTTATTTCATACCCATAAAGGATTCCATTAGAGTTTATATGATTCAGGATTTTGCACTTGTTGTACACAAATTCACAATTTCATTTGAAAATGCTTGTAGTATGTACACAGAAAGTAATCTCCTACAGAACAAATCCCTAGAAAGGCTTATGTTGAAACTTCACCTGAACTGATAAAGGCACATTCATGCCTAAGGGAATATTTAAAAAAAATATAGAAAAATCTAACAATAAATCTCCTTTCAATCATTTATTAGGAGTATTTTAACCCTAGTGTAAAAGCAAAAGGACTGGCAGTAAGTGCTGTTTTTGGTATTTGGAAGTATATGAGGTTGTTGCGTATGTTGATTGGTGGTGGGTGTTTGTACACTGAACTTAGAGCCACATGACCCAAGAGATAAGGTTTCAGTGCAGGCCGGGGGCTGGCATGTACTTTTGAAGGCCTCACCTCTGTTGACAGTCAAAGTGCAGTCCTGTGTGTTTGAGTTTAAAATCACTGTGCAAAGTTGATGTCTCTTGTGAAAATCAAAATGATTATCCATTGTTTTGTTTGCTTGTTTTTCCCCCTGACTGTTAACTGATTGCATCGGTCAATACGTTAGGTTCAGCCTCGGTGTTTGTCAGCAGTCTTTAAGCTTCGTGCTGGTGGAATTCATAGATTGCCAAAGTAAATACTGCTGCTTCAGTGAACGCTACCTCTCGGCCTCTTGCTGCTCGAGTCCACTGTTTTGGTGTAGAGCGGGGCCTAACTGTCTCTGTGTGAAGTCTGAATTTGTTTTCTGAAAATGAACTTCCTCAACAGGCAGGAGGTGTTTCCTTTCCTCCCGGTCCACTGTTTAAAACTGTGAGGTGAATACTGAGCACTTCTGAAACATGACTAGAGCAAAAACAACTGCTCCTTTGTATGAGCCGAGTGTGGGGCCAATTGTAATGCTTTGTGCAAGCTTTTTCATTCGCTTTCACCTCGGGCACTGAGTAGATCGTTTTAATCCATTGAGTAGTTTGATTAGAAAAAGTATCATTCAGACATAGCCTGATTAGCCTTTGCATTAATGGATGCTTTATTTGTTATTATGACATCATTTGACCCTCCTGTTCAAAAAAACCCACTGCCACTTGGATACCTCACGCTGGATCACGCTCTCTCTCTCTCTTTCTCTGTCTCTCCCACTCTCACGCAGCCCCCCTTTGTCTCATTCACATTTTCAGAGCTCCAGCCAGACTGGGTAGTCACCTAAATATCAGTTAGGGTTTCAAATAACAGCCCTCGCCATGGGGCTTTGCGACACACCTTTGTGTATCTATGACAGAGGTGTAACAGGTTTGTGTCAACTGGTTTATTTCTTACAAGAAGGGTGTGGCGCGAGCACATGCATGAACTCACGGCAGTTACATACATAAGTTTGAATGTTTTTGTTGTCAGATCTATTTTTTACATTAAAATAATACGCGGTACATCATTTTTTACATAACAAAATAGCTTTTTGGTGCCTGGAATGGGTAATATAAAGTACGCCTTCATGGCACTAAGTCAGTTGTGCCCTGACATCCAGGTTGGCTGTGGCCTTTCCCATAGCTCTTTGTCAGACAGGTTTGTGGAGAACAGCAGCAGACTGCTGGCCTCAGCATTTTCCGCCTGTATTGATCTCCCCACATTAGCTCTCTCTTCATGCACAGACATGAGCACAATTGCTTCCCTTACAACATTGGCTGCCGTGGCAACTGAGTCCCGATCGTGAGATTCGCTCCCAGAAAACATCTCCAGCCAGTACCTCTTCATTTTGATGCCGCCATCATCTCCTTTACATTCCCCCGTACATATTTGACACATCAACAGCTCTGATTTGCCACTTAAAGCTATCTCCATATGTCTTTGTGTATTTTTGAATAGGCTAAGTCCTTAACAGGATAAAAGAGCAGTTTGAAAGGGGGGGAAAAAATGTGCCTTGGCACCTGCTGTTAGTGCCTGCCTGTTTGCACATGAATATGATGAGGCTGGCAGTGCGCAGGGCTATTTTAACTTGCAGATGAGCCACCAGGTCAGCACCATTGCAGCTTTGGTGTATTTTCAAGGATGCTGCAGTCAACAGGCCAGCCCGGCTTATTAGCTCCCTCTCCCCTCTCCACACTAGTGTCCCATTATTCATTGCATTCCCAGCCGCCTCTCTTTGATGCCTTTTTATAAGAGCAATGATAACTGCGATCATTGCAACACCAGTGGTAATTGACCAGCTGCAGTCATGGTAAAACACTTCCTGTGTTTGGCTGGATGCAAGGCAAGCTCTCTAATTTGTCCAGCCTGCCTCTGTTGATATTCAAATGACGGTCTTCTGGAGGAGATACTCAAAAGAGGATAAGCGCTCTCCAGGACCCAAGGGCCCAGCTGAGAGGTCATGGCTGTGAGGATGGACTGAGGTGACGCTCTCTTGTGCCTTGAGGTTAATCAGTGGTCTGACACTACACCCAGGCCATGACTTCTTCTCATTTCCCTGCCATAAAACTGAATCAAGTTTACAGGCGGCCATGAAGAAGAAAGAGCAATCATGAGGAGTGTTTACACTTGACTCTAGAAAACACTTTGACCACACCTTTTAATCAAATGAAAGACCCGATGTAAGGCCGTTTTTGCCACACCTGTGCTGGCTTGTTTTACTGTGAAAAGAAAAGAAGTGTGTAAAACTTAGGAGGATTTAGTGGCGTATAGCGGTGAATTGTGGATTACAACCAGCTAAAACTAAAACTAGAATTCCTTCAGTGTTCATCATTCAGATATTTTTTATCAGAAGTCAAATTATCCACAGAGGTCTCTTCCTCTCCAAAACAAACAAAGCAGGCATTTAAAACTGCTATCAACACTGAATAAAGCAGTTTCACATTAAAATCAGTAAATCTTGGTCACGGTTTGGCATCTCGATATTGGCTGCTAGTCAACAACATGCTCATCCCTTTTCTCTCGTAAGTTAATGTGTGCTCACCTTTGTCTGATCCAGACGTTCAGGAGGTTTTTGTGGCATTATCCATAGAGGTCTGTTCCCTTTCAAAACAGAGCTGGTGATTTAAACTGATCAAAAAACAAATAAAGCAGTTTCACTTTAAAAAAATCCATGTATTTCCAACGCACTTTGGCATGTTACTGTGGGCATGCTAATGTGAAGTCACCTTTTTTCTCTCGTGACTTAAGACGAGATGTTCAGGTGGTTCTCACCAAAAGCCGAATTATCCACAAAAAAATCCAAAATAAACAGATCCTGTGATATAACCACTGAAACACTGACTTAAGCACATTCACGTTACAGTGTAACTCCAGTGCTGCTCTTTGCAGTTGGGTTTCTTACTACGGTGCCCTTCACAAAAACGCGATTGGCTGTATCTGGAGCCAGCGTTAGGTTTGACCATTCTGGGCTACTGTAGAAACACTTGCAACATGTCAATCTCCACAAACCAGGGACCTGCTCCTGATGTAGGTATAAACGGCTCATTCTAATGTGAGGAGAACAAAGCAATTCCTATTTTCAGGTGATTATACACTAAAGAAAACATACTATAATATTACGTTCCATTTCTGCCAATATATCCCCCTAAATCTTAAACACTGGTTCTTTAGTGTTTGTCATCAGCATTTGTTGGGTAACGCTCTCATGGATCTAGACTTGACTTAAACTTACAAGGAACAGCCTAAAGTAGGGCGTCATAGAACAGCCTGGGATCCTTGTCAAAAAAAACCCAAAACTTTATTTATATAGCACCTTTAAAAACACAGTTTACAAAGTGCTTTGACAAACAGAGCAAAGACGAGGCAGTAAATGCCAGAGTTAATAAAACAGATGAGGTTAGTCAACAATGCTGAACAAAGGCCAGACGAGAGTTAAGGCAGAATTAAATAGGAGATTCGAGGAAGGGACATATTAGAAAAATACCATAACAAAAAAAAAAGGCAGTAGACACAGAACATTGATAATAATAATAATAATAATAATAATAATAAGCAGGATCGGGGCAGAATAAAGATAAGTAAAAAGATTAAAAAAAATTAGATTAATAAAATCAAATTTAAAGATAAGTTAAAAGACAAATTAAAGGGCACATCACATAAAGGCAAGTCTATAAAAATGTGGTTTAAGAAGTGATTTAAAAGAAGTCACTGATTCTGTGGCAAATCGCATCCTCACTCATCCTTTTTTTTTTTATATATATAAACGCTTTGTAAAAAAAATATGCCCCTAATTTTGCCCAAACATTTTCAAAAGTGTTAGATATTTGGCCTGTGCACATAGAAAGCCTAATTCTGAAATTATTTTTTGGAAGGATAAATGATACTTTCCTCCAAAACGGCAGGCTTGTCTGTCTGAACCGTCCCCCTTTTCTATTTGTAAATTCATTCAGAGTAGGAACCTGTCATGTCAAGAGATATCTTTCTGTGTTTTGGTCTCTTGAGCAGAGATTTTCTTTTAACACAAATGGGCAGTTCTCTCGCTGCCTGACATATCTGATTGCTCTACTTTGCTGAGAGCTGTGATTCATCCTAGACTGAGGATAACTTCCATAGCCTACCTCACTACCACTGAGTCTCAGCTGGCTCACTCTCTCTGTCCTCCTCTCAGTCTCTTGGACTCTCTTTCTGTCTTTCTCTGTCTGTCTATAAAAGGATTTCCCGATTATTGTTGTGTCTCTTCCTATGTTCGCTCTGCCTGTCCCTTTACCTTTGGCCTGGAAAGCTCTTGACTTACTTCCTTTTTGGCGTTGATCAAAATCGCAGAAGCGTATGCGGCTGACAAGCGAATTTCAATGTGCTGACAAATTTTAAAAACATAGACAAAGAATGCAGGCATAATGCAGGACAGAATGTAGCCGAGACGACGTCACCCATAGAGCAGACAGGATGTACTGTTGTGACAGAAACAAGTATGCTTTAAAGACTGAATAAATCATGTCCCTAGATTCAGAAGTCGCTCTACACCAAAATAGGATCATTCAGCTATATGTTTATGCGCTCATTGGGAGTTGAATGGTCATTTTGTAAATGCACTAATGCCTCCTCCTTCCCCCTCATGTCCTCGCTGATTGGCTTTGACAAACTGATTTGTGTGTGTGCGTGTACACTCCCTCTCCTGTCTCACCCACTGTGCAAACACTCGCCAGTTTGACCCAATTCTTATCTTATCACAGAAATGAAAAGATATGCCTATCCACCACTGCTCTCTGTGCAGCATTACCTTTTCAACCATCCAACTTTGCACCCATTTCGGTCTGCATCCACATCACCCCAGACCACCCCCGACCGGGGCATCTGGTGTCCATCCAGCGGGTGCAGCATAAGTGTTTCGTCACAGGGTGGCTGGCAGCATGGATTGTTATTTTCTTATTGTATCTGTATATCTTGTTTGTGGGATGCTCATAATTGAAAGGAAGGCATGGTTGTCATGGTGACACCCAGGACATAAAGCTTGTTGTGAGCTGAGCTAAAGAGTGATCTCTTTGTGCTCGTGGCCCCACCAACTTAGCTTGTGTTTTATGGGTCTTACATAGGGGTGGGAATCTTTAAGCACTCCATGATTTGATTCTGATTCAGAGGGCCATGATGGGAAAATAAAATGATTATCTATGCATATTGATGCATCGCATTTTTTAAGTTGGATACATGATTTGCCTTCCCTCACTGTGTGACTACATAAAACATAACGTATATGTCATGATCCACAAAAATAAGCAGGTGAATTTACTTGCATACACTGCGGCTCTTGTCGAGGTCCTTTTTACATATGCTTCCATACCTAGCTTGCACCAGATGTGACATTATTTTTTAAAAAAATTGGATTTTGGTTACTTTACAATGCAACTTAAAAACAAGAAAATACTAACATCATCAGCCATCAGTAATCTACTTCAAATTCACAATGGCATTAGGTGTTTTCCCTGAAATTGAATTTTGGTCACCCAGTGTCACCAGCTAAATCTAACCAAAATTCAGTGTTGCACAAGATGACATGCCAACAATAATTTCCTCTGAGCCATTGTAAAAAAACATTATTTTCCTTTTAAAAAGGGCCCTTTGGTGAATTGATAAATGATACAGGGCTCCTGGCAATATTGAATTTCTTAGTGTTGTTAAATAACTGACAACTCCGGGGCCTGTAGCCTCTTTACACTACTTAATCTGGCATGTGACAAATTGAGACTTGATCCTGACTGAATGCAGATCAGTCTGTAAGAGCCATCCACTCTGCAAGATGGAGGCCTTCCACTCATTCCTGCAGTCCTTGGAAGGTTTCATGCTCATTTACACATAACGAGCAGCTGGGTCGCGTCTGAAACGAGGTGGGCGTCGAGGAGTGGAGCCTTGAGTCGGTTCAGTTGCTTGAGAGGACCTCCTTGAAAGGTCCTCGGCTGGAGTTAAGAGGGGGGAGAGCTGAGAGCCTCTCTGTCCTCGCCAGGCGTAGAGGAGAGGGACAGTGAGAGGGGCAGGAAGTGCAAATAGAGGTAGACAGACACAGCCACGGGGGGTGTGCCCCCCGGGACGACTTAGGAAAACAAGGTCAACGCTTGGAAGAGCACATCATTCCATCATGTCGCATCCAGTTATTTCATATTGCCAACTTTGTTTTGAAATCAGTTCAGCACCAAAAACTGTGATTTCTCTCTGCGTGTGTTTAGCTGTCAGTCATTAACAACCTCCTCTCTCCTCTCTCTCCAGACCTCTTTGATTTAATGGGTCCAATCATTGGGATGTCACCAGATAAGAAAACGGAAATTCCGGGTATGCAAGAGGAGCGGACAGGGCTCAGAGGTGTTTGTGGTGTGGGGACACTGCCCGAGGCGGAGTGTGCGTCCAGTCCACTGGCGACCAGCGTGGATCGTACTGGAGGTACTGAGGATGAGGAGCTCACCAACCTTAACTGGCTGCACGAGAACCTGCTTCAGAACTTCACTCTGGGAGGTCCAGAGGCTCAGCCCAGCGGCAGCCCCTTCTTTGACATAGAGGGAGACTTCGGGTCCAGCCAGGGCCCGTCATCCTCCTCCTCATCTTCGTCACACAGCAGAGGCAGGGAGCGGGACTCGTTGAAGTCTAAGCCTCCTTTTTCGTTTTCTCTCCTCATCTACATGGCCATTGAGCAGTCTCCCAGCAAATCTTTGCCCGTGAAAGAAATCTATGGCTGGATTCTCGAGCACTTCCCCTATTTCTCCAATGCTCCCACTGGCTGGAAGAACTCAGTTCGTCACAACTTGTCCCTGAACAAATGCTTCCGCAAGGTCGAGAGGAGTTTGGGAAAGGTAGGTTGTTAAACTGTCTCTCACCATTCACTTCACAAAGATTTAAAGTTATAAAACTGCACAGTGTAGATCAGTGGTTCCCAGCTGGTCCAGATTTCTCTTTAGTCATTAGTTCAAGGTCCGCAATTAAGAGAAATTACAACAAAATGTAAATAACACATGGGCGTAAAACACAATGAAGTAAAGTTATTGCAAGTGCACTAAGTGCAATTAGTTTGGACGATTTTTTTCTTTTAAAATTTGGCTTTTTTTTTCCTCTAAAATGTTGGGTCATTTAAAAAAGAACTTTGGTATTTTTTTCCCTTTAAAAATGTATTGCGTTTTTTCTTTAAACATTTTTTGGTGATTTTTAAAATATTTTGGCAATTTTCTTTTTCTCTAAATTTTTTTTGTAATTTCTATAGAAAACACGCCTTCCAAACTGCAGGCCTGCTGAAATAAAACTTGCCAAAATGACACCATTTATCACAGCCAGAAACTTTAAAAATCGTTGTATTTCAAATTTCCAATGCTCCTTGAACACATCATGTGGGACGAACACTTTCATTTTCCCGAAGTCACTCAGAGAGGCTCAAGGAAAAGTATTCGTAATTTTAGGGAAGGTAAAAAAAAAAAAATTGAAACCCAGACAGCCCATTTTTCCCCAATCATGACAGGGTTGCAAGTCACTTTCGCTTCACTCAGAGTGGACCCACTTTTGGACTGCAACCGACCAGTTGTGAACCAATGTTTTAAATTATGCTTCCTGAAGCTGTTGTAATTGCATCATTTGATTATGTGGTATTAAAATTACATCGGCCAAAAATGTGTCTGCTTTGTTTAGCAAAACACTCTTAGAACAATGCTTTGCAGTGTGAAGCTGCAGTGTGGCTCGTGACAGTGTCCAGGACCGTAACACAGCCGCAGGGACCTCTGACTCTGCTGTGATAAGGGTGGAATCCAGTCAAGGTCACAGATACTCCATCTGAGGAAATGCAAACACAGCACTCTAAGATAGGACTTTATCTCCCGAAGCACTACAAGGTAGTGCAACTGTTTCAACCAGGGAGAGAAGCATCCCACAGTTGGAAACCTCAAAGTCACACTGCGGGGAGGAAGCGAACGTGACCTGAAGTGCAGAGACGAGTTCGTAGGAACAGTCTTTGTCGGCCTGGTTCTGGCAGAGTGTGTGTGACTTGTGCTCATTTATGTTTGTGTTCCTGCAAGAGGAAAAAAAAGAGAGAAGGTGACCTTCTCATATGCACATGCTTGTAACAAAAGGATAAACACATCCTGCATATCCTGCACAAACACTCTTGTGAACTGAATGAGTTAAACGTTAGCTGTGACATTGTTCATGTACTTCCTAATGGTTGTAATTTCCATGTAGCTTTCCAACCTTTGTGTTAAAAAATGTGGTGAGGAACAGAGAAGGTACAGAAGTGAACTAAAGAGGTAGCTCCTGTTTAAAATCAGGACTGAATTTTGACAGGCTTTCCTTTGCATTTATTTATTTGAGGTGGCCCGCCGTGATTGAATTATCTGGAGCTGGACCGTTCATTAGGAGCGCTGGAATATAGATATGGTCCAGTTATTCATTACATCACACTCTCTGAGCGCATAGCTCACTTTGGGCACAGAGGGAGCACTAGGCGCATTGAAAGTGAAACTTAACCATTCATTCTGCTGAGTCCATAGGTTTGCTTTCCCTCACAGTAGCTGTTCTTTTTATTCATTGATTTGATCTGATCCGATCTGATCTGAACGGATCAATGGATCAGGTATCCAACCTGTAAGTCACAAACTGCTGCTGAGGAAAAAAATAACTCAGCAAGTTCTGCCTTCGCTGCATTCACAGACTTAATAAAACCTCAGAATGTAGAGAGGGGACCCAGACACCTTGTTTAGGCCTGCCATCAACATGTGTCTCGGATGAGCTGATCAACTGGACAGCGCTAAATACGGCCACCAAGATGCATTTCTGATCCAATCACTTGCCAAGGTGGTCGTGGATGCCTGGGACCACATACGTATAGTGGTGTAAAAGCCGTCCTGATGTGTCTCGGACCAGGACAACGTCATCAGTATAGGATGTGGTAGTTGTTTTGGTCATTTTATGTTGAGTTGGATAAAGCGTTGCATGACCATCCCTCATTTCGCCCCATGGCAGGAGACATATTGAATTCTGCTGACAGCGAGATTTCCAGCTGTAAAGACACAACTGCTAATGTGACAAGCAAGCATGCTACAGATCAGCTCGCAAATAATATCAACTGTTCGCGGCACAGTAACCAAATCTGGACACAATTGCTCCACTGGAGACGCATGATAGGCACAGGTATAAATGGCAGTGTATCTTGGCTGTCCAGTTGTGTATTTAAAAAAAACACACAAACAAACAGGTTTGCTGTTGTTGTCCTTGCCTGTGGGAAACACTGTTTTGAGTTTCTGAAAACATGGCTTATGTACATTTATGCACCTCTGTAACTTTCAAAATAAGTTACATAAATAACAAAATTTTCATGACTAGATGAGCAACACTCAAAGTTAATGAAACACATCTTTGGTGTTTGTTTTTAGGAGTTTAGCATTCATAAAGTCAGTTTGTCTGCTTCATCGAGCCTGTGGGAGTGTGGTTTGATCAGATTTGACTGACAGTGGGTTGGTAAAATGAGCAAACAACCCTAAAGCTGTCATCAGATTTTTATTCAAATGTTGCCAAATCCTGATAATAATACTTTGTAAGCCTTTTAATCCCTGTTTGGTATACTTTGCATTTGTTGCTCAACTATTAGAGACAGACTACAGTCAGACCAGCGGCAGACGCAACTCAGTTTGCATGTTACTGTACAGATCCAACACGATGGCAGCCATATTGAGCTCCAGCATGAGTTCAGACTTGTGACCGGTAGAGCCTGCCATACCAAGGCTGCGCCTGGCTAAGACGTCATATTTTCCCACCATGGGAGGGGATGACGGTTAGCACTCCGCGAGCACAAACATAGAGCGGTGCAGGTCGCTCAGCGTGCAGGTGCACAGCGTGAAGCCCTTCGTCTGCTGAGAGACCAGCACCAGTTTCACATGACACTGGCTGGTGGTTTCCGTTGCCATGGAGACATTTCCTTCTTCCTGCATCAGGGCTGGTTGGTAATCTGAGTCAAGGTTATTCTCCTCCCTCCCTCACTGCCCCCCTCACTCTATTCTCCTCCCAGACTGGGCAATACGCCGCCATCAGATAAAGTGACAGTTAACATACTCCCGCACACATCACCAACAGACAAATTCATTCCTCACGCAGCGCTGTGGAGCACTTATTTCCTCCTTTTGTTGAGGCTGTTGAGGAATTCTTGGTTATACGTTTGCTGTTTTCCACTGCTTTGTTCATGATGTAGTGCTCCTCTGAGAACAATCGCTTTAACATTTTTGCCATTTTTGCAAAATGAGATTCATTGTAATGAAATCTGACACATAAATATGCTGCATTTAATGCAATCTGCTGTATGCAGGGCTCACGGGTTTTTTCAGCTTTCTGGAAGTTAGTAAATGTAAGCCCATTGACAAATAATTCTGTGTATCCTTTTAATGGAAAAATAGATAAAAGTATATTTTTTAATATTCAAATTCATTTAAATATTTCACGGACCAACAGTTGGTAGTAGTATCACACAAAGAAGCATATCAATATCCTATAAAGGGCAGTGAAAAAGATTGCAAGCTAACAAACATGAATATAAACAAAGCATTATTTTAAAGAAATTCTGCTTTGCTAATACATCACAAGGCAAGAAAAGTATTCATCACATTTGTCAGGCTGTTTGTAAAGTTTAAATTGTAGTGTGAAAAACTAAATTCAAACATAACTTTTGTTAATTCACAAGAAACCTCCTCAGAGGACTTTTTGTTTAAATATATGGGCTTCCTACAGCCATCAAAAACCTGGAAAATATATAGAATTTCTCAATCTTGTTTTTCAGGCCTGGAAAAGTCATGGAATTAGTAAAAATCATTGAAAGTTTTGGAAAAGTCATGGAATTTTGTTGTGTGTAATGAAATTGTAACATTAATCTTCCATGGATAACCCTCTATGGAATGGAATGTAAAATTTATTTTACATTACAATTTTCAATGCAACGTAGCTCTAATGAGTTTGAATATGATGTTTGAAAAATGCCGAGCAAGTGGAGCAAGATTTTTTTTTTTTTTAGGTCCTTTAGATGTCATGGCAAAGTTTATAAATTATGTCATTGAAAATGTGGGGGAACCCTGTATATAATCAAAGAACCAAGCAGAATGGCTTGGTCAGGAATCACAACTTTACTTCCTGTCACTGCCACAAGCTTCCAAAAAGTTTCTTAATTATGTAATTTGGGTGTAGAAGTTTGACTGTCGCTGCACTTTCCTGCAGGCCAATGGAAAAGGTTCTCTCTGGTGTGTTGACCCCGAGTACCGCCCCAACCTGATCCAAGCCCTTAAGAAGCAGCACTTCCCTGCCGCACATGCCTTCTGCACACCACCCGCCTCCCCACCCAGGTAAACTGTCATTAGTTACTCTCTGTATGTTGTAAATGTATCAGTTCGTATTGACGTTGATGTTGCAGCTCTGTCTCTGTCAAATCATTATTACCATATTTCATTTATTAACTGGGCTTGGCATTAGCAAAGCATATCTTAGCAGGTTTCTTTTATTTTGGAGGTCTGTATTTCTATTTAAAATAATATGCTTAAAGAATTAAATTTGACCTGTCCTTGCATCCTTTTTGCAAACTCAAAATCTGACCTTTTTTTGCCTTTTGTTCACCTTCTGCAGTGCCTCCTCACCCCCTCGTCATCTCTTTCTACAAGGCTGCTCATTCAAAGGTGAGACTGATGCAAACTTATGTCAGTCTTTAAGTTTATGTATGTGCAATAAAAGCAGCCTGTGCAGCAGGAATCTGCAGATGTATATACATTTCAATCAGTGCAGTTTTTTTCAAGCTTGTGTTCGTGCAGTATTTTGATTATGTTGCCTGTGCACATTTCAATCCCAGAACATTCAGCATCACTGTGCTTGTATCTTCAACTCTTGGTTTGATTTGTTGCTTTTGAGTCATTGATGCCTCACGTACACCATAATGTTGAGAGCTCCCAGTCGATGTCTCAGCCTCCTCTTTCCCCCCTCTGCCTCTTGGATTTGTAACCTTGACGACAGGCAGAGGTTCTGCTGGTGCCGAGCACTCAGTCTCACTGTAATCATTAATAATTTAGAGCCCCAGAAGTGAGCTATGAGGCTTTTAGACACTTTGTCAGGTCTGAAAAGATCGGATGCAATATCAGTGGCTTCAATTCATCCTCTGGTTTGTTTTGGTCAACCTTCTGCACATCCAATCCATTCAGTAAGCATTGATTGGGTCAGTATGTCTCTGGTTTAATGATGGAAGGAACCCATTCCTCCCAGTCCTAGCAGAGATGCCATGCTACCATGCTTTCACACCTCAGGACTGACCATCATGCATGTTCTCTCCTCTTCCAGAGTCTGACATTGATGCTGCCACTGCCATGATGCTCTTAAACTCTGCCCCCGGGCACCACGTTGACCCATGTAAGAGAATCCACAAGCAGCCATACTTTCACCTATTCTTCCAACTCTTTGTCTCCTACCCCCGACATACCACCCTGTCATTGCTAACGTCTTCTTTTTTCGTGTGCTTTATTTTGTGGTGTGTACTTCACCTGTTCTTAAAAACACTGTTGGTTCTTGCACAGGGATGGTTTGAAGAACATAACTTATACCTAATTGCATTTTTTTCCCCTGCAGACATTCTTTTAAAGACATATTTAAAGATAATTTAACATTTACATTATTACATTAACATTTAACAAGACTGAAAAAGGGGGAAACTGCTAGTTTAACGGTGCAAAAACCCACCTACAAATATCTCTAACACTCATTAATTAAAACCAGAAAGCAAATGAGCATTTTTCCCATAATGAATGATTATACCTTTAACATGTAATTGATTCTAAAAGTTTTCTGAAGAATATTACGCCAACTTTTATGTAACTTCCATATTCTGGTACTCGCATTAAATAAGTATAGAGCACTCGAGTACACACAAAAAAACCCTCTAATGTAGGAATAGGAATGTAAACTGAACAGCAACAGAAAGGAAGTGCAGCTTGAAATTCGTTTATTGAAAAATGATGTCTACAAAGCCAGGAATTCAAACTTAACATAGGAAAAATCATCAAACTTTTTGTCATGGTGTTAATGTTACACAGGTTAGACGCAGCACTGAAGGACTATTTACCCATTTCAAAAAAGAATATATATAAATACTATATAATGTTAGAGCAATCTGTATGTTGAACTAAAACTGATGTCCAAAGTACCCAAGTACTCAGACCAGTCCTTAGTTTCTATGTGACTAATAAGTAATTTCATGTGTCATTAAATTGTTGTTGTAAGTGTTGTTCTGATTTTTTAAATCAAACTTATTGGCGGTTATTGCTTATATTTTTGATTAGATCATTATTAATTTAACCTCTACCTAATTAATTTGATTCAATGACTGCAGAAGCCCTCCAAGGATCACTTTAGTGTGATTAGGTTGTGCTAATATTTGTACTTTCCCCATCAACGGTCTGATTTAACATGCATGCAACAAGATATTTTTAAGTCAGATTTTCCCTCTTGGTCTCAGTTCTGCTTTACACTTGTAAACAAAGTGAGCCAAAGCTTTAGTATATGGTTCACTGTGTTTGGCTTTTACTTTTTCAGATAAAAAGATCTGCTTAGATTTACTTAGTATCAGCCACAGCCTATTTAAAGCCAACTGAAGCGAGAAACTTAGAGTCTTTAAAATGAGTTTTACATGACATGCAGTATTGAGAACATTTGTCATGCTTTAACGAGCCTATAAAATAGTCTTTTGCGTCTGATCGTACACTCACTCTTTCCATCTTCTGCTCTCCTCAGGCAATTCTGATGGCCCACTGGACCTCTCCCGACCCGACTCTGTCCTGGTGAGCAGCGACCCAAAGCAGGACCACAACTACAGCAGTGTCGCCCTGCAGCGCTGCTCCTCCCGTTCCTCCTCTTCGTCCCTCTCCTCCCTGGACGAAGGAGGCTGCGACCGCAGGCAGTCCCACCGCGCCGGCAGCGAGGGCTTCCACAGCGACGAGGACTCCGACCTCTGGGACGAGAGGGGCGTTCACCAGACTTCTCGACGTCCCCCCGCCATCAAGTGGCCCGCCGGTAAGAGGGCACGACGCGAGATCAAGCCAGAGCTGGATGAGGAGCTGAAAGAAGCCGCCGGCTCCTTGCTGCACCTCGCTGGTATACGCAGCTGCACGGAGAGCTCCAAACGCACTGTCAAGAGCACAAAACTTAACAGGAAATGAAGATTATATTTGCCTGCCCCCCATCAGACTCTGGTCCCTGTGAACCCTAACCTTTGACCCCTGATCGTGTGTCCCAGTGTGCCTCCTTCTCCTTATCTGATCGTTCATTGGCCATTTTGAGCCCTTTTTTTGTTTGGGAATATCCCTGTCCAACAAAACAAATGGCAATAGTATCGTTCACACAGGAGAACAAAGCCATATAGAGACTTTTGTAACTCGGGGGTGACTGCTGGGGGTGGGTGTTTGGGCTTATGGAGAACCATTGAGAAACCTATCCAAAATGACCTGCCTGCTTCTGTCGGATTAGAAGATTGTGATTCAAGATTTTTTTTTTTCTCTGAGAGACAAAAACGGGAAAAAGCTGAAGGTTTTATAACTCAAAGCGTTGCATGCTTCCTCCTCAAACCTGTATCCTCTTCCAAGTGAATCTATTTATGAAGCGAATGAGTGCATGTTTGTAACAGACAAAACCTAACCTCCTGGTGTTATCAGTTTCTCCTTTTTGTGCTAAAGAAAAAAAAAGCCACTGTTTTGAAAGGAATTCTCGCTCCACAAATCCTCTTGTAAGAGAGATGCAATAATTAATCCACAACCTTAACTTTTTTTTTATTCATGGTGGCATTTTTCAGAGTCGAGTAGTTCAACTTTACAATTAAGAGAATGAATGAAGTAGTACTATGATCTTGTTATGCGATAAAACTATTACACACGAGCTCTGGCTCTATTTCAGGATTAGCAAGATGTGGAAATAGTATTACTCTGCCACTGCCAAATTTAGTTGCAAAGTTAGCTATACTACTTCGCTCAGTTCTGTGTGGCCATTACAGTGCTATACAATTTTATTTGTTTGCAAATCCACCGCTCATACTGTCAGTCGCTATCATTCATCAGTGTCTTTTTGACATTTATTGTGCGAACATATATTCACATTTGTTGACGGCCTATGCAAAGTGAACATCTGCCAAAACATGTTGCCAGATGTTCACTGTGTGTTCATAGGTTTATCCTCCATAGATTTTATTTTATTCTTGTGTGTGTGTATCTTAGTGCATGTAAACTTCCGCCGAAACCTGAGATGGCAGAAAAGAGTTTGAAACGGTCAAACACTGCTGACAAAGTAGTTGTACTGCTCCGATGAATGTGATTTAACGACAGATCTCCCTGCTAGGGCTGTATTGGAGGGCTGCTCGGTACTCTGCTTGCATCTGTTCCTTTTGAATGCAGAGCTGGTTAATAGTCAGATACAGGAGTGGACAGTAAATTACCACAGCTTCTCGCTCCATTGTTTGGGTTTGCTGTTTGATTATACCTCCGTGTGTTCTCCTTGCTTTATTAATTTTTTTGTTTCGAAAAATTACAAAATTATACAGCTAATTTTCTGTTGGCTGATCCTGTGGCAAAGTTCGTTCACAACTCGAGGGAGGGTTTTCTGTTCTGCTCCAAATAATAAATGAAAGCTCATAGTGCTTATTCAAGTGTAAAGAACGAGAAGGGGACAGTGTAGTCACAGCCAGAGAGAACTGGACTTTGTATGTGCAGTCGCTCGCAGGCGAGATGTTGAAGACCTGTGCTGCTCTCATGTTGTGCCCTCAGTTCTGGCTGCCCACTAGTGTTTCGTCCCCGCTCTTCCTCGTTGAACAAAATAAGGAAGTGCGCGCTCTCTTCTCAAGCTGTGAAATGGAGTGTTTGTCAGTTGATTGCATGCAGTTCACCGAGGGGAAGTTGTGAGCCAGTTGTGTAAAAGGCCACATCTCTCATTTTAGCTTTTAAAAAAGGCTGCATGCTCGCAGCGTATGATACAAGGTAGCATGGAAGCTCACAAGGGTAACAAACTGAAAATGATGCTCTTTCTTCCCACAGATCACATTGTTAGTATAGCATGCATGATCAGTGCCAAAAACATTTTCTTGTGCCACTGATGTAAAAATGGCCATGGTCACTATATTCCCCCCCGCTGCCACAATGTAGTTGTGATTTAAGAATAACAATGTGCGACTTTTCTGACTCATCCGCACAGGAAATGGGAGAGGACTCTGGTCAGTACAGTGACTTAACCAATCTTTTGGTTTATTTTTGTCGCTTCAGAGTGGGAACTGCTCTTAGCAGAGTGAGCAGAAGCTTCTCAGAAGTTAATACTTGCATACACTGGTCTTGTTTAGCTGTGAAAAAAAGAACAAATTATTGTTCGTTAATCATCACCTTATTTATGACATTAATTTATGGGATTATTGAATGCATACTCTATTGAATACTGGTCATTTGAAACAAATGACTAGGCACATTTATTTTTTCTCCCTCTGTGAACTCCTTTTAATAAGTATTTTTGTTTTTCTCCTTGTTTAATTTTATTTTAAAGCAATACACCTTTTTTTTCTTTCACTATGTTATAGTGATTAAGTATTTTGCCAATGTCTTTTGTCTTTAGAGCGGGTGTTTTTTTTTTTCTCTCGATTTAACCATGACTGCCAGGTTTTCTTGATGTTTTGTTTTGCTTTTTGTTAGGCTGGATAGAAGACAGTTTATTAACACTGATCCTGAAACCTTTTGTTGCCAAAATTGATGTACAGCTGGGGGTTTAAAATTCACAATGGACACATTCCCCACGTACTGTAGAAATTCTTTGAGGATGATTGAATCATTTTTTATTACATTTGTCTCATGTTTATGTTTAGATATAAAGACTAAGTAGTCACAAATTGAAGATTAGCTCTCGATCTCATCACAGATTAGATTAAAATAAGACTGCCATTCATAACTCATGCTTCCAGGTATTTTTGTGGGATGTTGAAATGTTTAGAGTATCAGTGAAAACTGGATCAGACTCGGTCCCTGGGCTGTTGCTGCGTAGCTTCAGACCTACATTAAGTATCGGGACAACTGCAGAGAAATTATAGAAATGTCACTCATTTTTTCTGTAGCACTTGCAAAAGAAACCTTATGTAAAGTGACAGTCAGATCTGTGGATGAACTACCTAAACATTTTGGGGTCCGACTTACCCGACTCAAAACCCAGTTGCTTTATCGCTCAACAGCTGTTATTAAATATTGATTATGTGATTTTCAAAATTCTGTTCCTAAGGGTATATGATGAACATTTTGTTGCATTTGACAAAGCTGCCAACCCAGTATCAGTTTGTGTCAGTTGTCTACAATGTCTATTGGACCGACACATCTTTTTGGTTTTTGTATGCTAACCTCTGTTGATAAAATGTTAATAAGATTTATTTTCGCCAAAGATATGCAATTGCATTATATATGGTATTACAAAATATTAATAAAAACCTGTTCTTGTTATCACTGTGAGCATCTTTTTCATTCCAGCAGAAGCGCAACTTCAGCGTGATGTTACTGCAAATAAGACTTGACACATTTTTTTGCCCTCCACACTCCACTACACAAGAATGCCATCACTTTACATTAGTAGCCTGCACTTGCTACATTTTTGATCAACATTGCCACCTGCTGTGACGGCCACACGATCTAAATTCTAACCAATAATAGTCTATTCTTTGGAGTAGCTACCTCTCCATGTGGCTCGTTTCTCAGTTTTCACATAACCATGTTACAGCTGGCAAATATTTCCCACCAAGACCAGCAGTTCAGAGCTGTTTTGACTGCACAAGCTGTGCTCAGCACTACGTGTGGCAGCTCCACCACACTTTCTCTTTTTCTCCTGCATGTCTTCTGAATGCACCAAACATGGCAGGCTGCCAGCAACGCACCTCACATTAATGTAAATTCCAGGGCTGTGCCAGTGATGGATGCATCATCAGATGTCCTAACGACACTCTCCGCTGTAAGTTAATTAGTCATGGAGGACTGTGGGATGAACACAGTGTGACCCTGAACAAGGGCTTGTCTGACTAGCCTCAGGCCCATTGGCACAGCTCTATTGTTCAATAGAGTCCTGTGTGTCGACTGGAAGAGGGGGGCTTCTCCCTACTGACTGCCTCAATTCAGCTGGAAATCAGAGCAGCATCACCTCCCCCCCTCCCACACGGCCCTAGCAACCACGCCACGCCGACAGTTGCCAGGCAACCAGACAATGCTGGAGCCACTGGCTGTGGTGTGCGTGTCAGAGAGTTTGTGTTTTGCCTGTATGCATTTAAGATCAGGGATAGTGAAACAGCAGCAGAGGAAGCGTCTCTCTTCGGCGCAAAACATTCAAGATGAATCCTTGGTATGAATATTTTGCATGTTACAAATTTAACAGCTGATAAAATAACTCCACAGTTATGATTTCTTTAAAGAAATAGTAGAACTATGTGGTGAAAATATAAAGAGATTATTATGGATTAGGTGAAATTAATCTTGTAGGATTTGAGCAGTGATGGCTGCATTAGCAACATGTCATTTCACTCCCAGTCCAAACGAGGTCATGTGCGTTTTAAGGGGAAATCACAGAGTAGATCTTTCACAGTGCTTCAACCCGCTTGTGATTTTTGACTTTGTTTTTGTTAATGCAACCCACCGCACTGAAATTCAGTAAATAATTTAGCAGTGACATCACAGCACTTAATTGTGAATGGCATTAGCTCTAGTTAAAAGGAGAGGAAAGGATGTAATAATAATAATAGTAATTCATTTTTTGTCCTACGAATATCATATTCAGATCTTAGTATATCACCAAACAAATGAACAAATGGTTAAGAATAATGCTAAAAATTAAGTCACGCCCCAGTCACCCTCCTCCTCTGATAAATAAAGAACAGTTCTGAAGAAGGCTATTAAAAGTTCATGTGTACACGTTTCAAGTATTAAATTTATGTACTCATAATGCATTGTCCCTTTCACATTGCCATAAAAATGTATAGTTTAAAAACATTCTGTCAGTGCTTAAATTAAGGACATTTGTGCATGTAAAACAAAAGTTTGGCCCTGAACCATATGTGTTATCTACGTTTGTAGAAACCAAAGACACTTAGTTCTTTCTCTGATCATTGAGGCTGGGCGGTTCAAAAACATTCTTGAAGAAAACAGAATGTGTGAGTAATTTGGGTGAAGAAGAAAGTGACTTCCAATTTCTCTCATACTGCACAAACTATGATGACTTAAGAGGGAAAATATTCCACGAAATGGCTTGTCTAACCCCTGATATTTTCTGGTGCTTAGTGACCAAAAGCTAGAATTGTGAAGTTCGCCAATGTTGCTGCAAAAGCCTGGGAGAGAAGGCAAGAAAATGTGTTTTAGCATACTTATTCTGACTTTTCTTTCAGTGCTACACAGTAAAAGTTTCTGTAAATGATCCACGAACTCCATCCTACTCAATGATGAGTTGATTATGTACAATGCTTTGGTTGCCCCATCTTCTTTCCTTTAATGCTGTTTGGTATGTTTACTGGACTCTTGTCCTGGCAAACTTTGATGTTATGGTGTCTTGTACGCCCATGCAGACTGGGTATAATTGTTTGCATAACATACTAAAAAATGATGACTTAATTCATTAATTAATTCACTCACTCTTTGATTCATTCATTCATTCATTTTATTATATGTTTCTTTTTGTCATGTGTTTTGTATCTGCTAAACCTGCAAGGTAAGCTATCAGTCAATTCAATTCAGTTCACTTCTGTTCAGTTAAATTCAGTTTAATTCAGTTCAATTCAAACAACTTTATTAACCCCACTTAAGAGAGAATAATAATTATTTATTATATAACTGTTATTTTGCCACTACAAACAATTACACACAAAAAAACATAATAACGTAATATTAATATCAATATAAAGCACAATATGAATACAATAATCTATGTATGTATTTATCTATCTTGCTTTTCGACCACAGCGCTAGAGGGCGCCCTGTTTGCAGCGGCTCACCTCCTCTCTGCCTCCTGAACTCTGACCTCGGTGCTTGGGTCTGTGGTCGGATCTCATTCGAGGAGGATTTTGCTGGTCAGAAAATGAAAGTATTTATCCAGATGAATGGGTTGTCAGCGCTGTTTGACTAGCTTAGCAGTAGCTACACCCACTCTGTAATACGATTTGCAGGCGCAGCGGTTCACACGGATGCTGTCACTTAATATGACCTACATGTGTTACTCGGTGTCGGGATTTGTTTTGCTACATAGCTAATTAGCTGTTAGCTTGTCAGCTAGCTAGCAAGCAAGCTAGAAAACCGTTGCACCCCGGTGGCTTTAGAAATTAGCGTTCATCAGATGACCACCAACCACTTCTTTTTCCGGGACTCATGACTGTCCTTTTGTCACAATGTTTTTGAGGGTAGTTTTACCAAGTGATAGCGATACTGATAACAGTGAACTAGCTAACCTGAGTTAGCCAGTTTAAAGCCCACCGTGTCGTTAACATTTGAAGCAGCGGTGAGGGACAAGCTAACTGTACAGCCATCAGACGGGCTAGCTAGGATACCGTTTTCTAGCATCAGGGGTTAGCGACGTTTCCAGCGACAATGGCTAACGTGACAGACCTGCAAACAAAATACAGCAAGCTGGCACAGGAGTACTCCAAGGTAAAAACATGTCTACGTCCATTCAATGATGATGAAGTTAGTTGTCATTGATAAATTCACAGTTATTGACCAGGGTGGAGCCCAGAACTTCAGTGGGTTGTGTTAGCCACCTTCTTAAACTGTATCACTGTGCATCTTTAATCGACGAAAAATGCTATTTAAAAGTATTCACACATATACGATACTGGGATTTATTAAAATGAATACCATAGTTGAAGCCAGCCTTATTTTATTGCAAAGAAATACACTCTACTGGGAATTTATTACACTTAGCAGATACTAATTATGCTCTGTAATTGACACTACAGCCCTTCAATAAAGTCTGCAATCATGAAGGTTATATTGTTTTAGAGGTGTTGATTCAATTGTGGACTTAATGGTTATTTTGGGATATGTAGTGGTGTGGATGTGTGGAGATGTAGTGGTACAGTTAAATTTTATTTACTCTTAAGTTAGACTGATCTGTGTATGTTTTTTTAAAAGTAAAAATAGTAAAAGTAAGTAAGTATAACACTGTACAATTCAACAGCACCACAAAGTACAGCCTCCACATCAACAACAACAACAACAACAATAATAACAATAATAATCAACTTTTCTTTATAGTACACGTTTCATAAAAGTGCTTCATCAGAAAAATGCAACACAGAAGCAAAAAAGACATAAAGCTTCAAATCAATCCACAGACAGTCAGTGATAAACAAAATGTAAAAGTGAAGGTAAAAAGTACAGAGACCAGTAAGAATAGTTAAACTGAGAGAATTGATACAAAATATTAATTACAAGAATTAAATTACCTCATTGTTCAATAAACACAACTCTATGAAACTGTTGTAGCAAAAACTGAACATTATATCTGTCATGATTTAATTTAACACAGAAGGTAGAGAAAGCCAGGTGCATTTTTATTTATTTATTTTTTCATTATTTATTTATTTATTTTATTGTCATGCCTTTTGCCAATCCCGAGTGGGTTTGTAAGAGTCTTTTTTAATACCCATTTTCCAGTATGTACATCCAATACAAAACATGTTGAGAAGGAAAATAAAAGAAACATTTAATAAACATGTAGGCAACTGAGCGTATGCTGATATGATGTTGAATTACATGATCAATGTAATGTAAAACAAGATCATATGTCACAGGTTTTGGGTTATCATGGTGTGTTTTAGCTTGCGTGTTTTCAGTTCACAGCAATATGTGCTACAGTTTTTACATGTTCAGTGGGTAAAAATCATGGTGTGTTCAAGTGCTGTCAACACTTTTGAAGGTTAATTTGTTAACAAGTGGCAGTTAAGAGACAGTCAAGCCTTTGAGTCTGCGTTTTCTCTTGCGAGCTGTTTGTGCCCTTTGTTTCTGTGTCAGCTGACAGCACGGGGAGCACAGGCTCTTTCCTGTTCAACTCTGATCTCCCCGTTAGCCAAGCACCATATCCTGTTCAGGAAGTGCTGACAATGTAGCTGTCACACATATTGCTCTTCTGCTTAATGAAGTATGTGTCAAAAGCCACAAGCTGAACAGTAAAGAACGCTGAGTATTTTAAACATTTGGTGTTTGTTATGCAGAATAGGATTTAAAAAAAAGCAGCAAACACATTTGACAGACATTATCTGTGTACAGGCAGATGTGAATTCACCTGAGGATGCTGCATACATAATGCATTTGTCTTTATTTAAAAACTGCTTTTGCACCTCAATCCTGACCACTAATAAAACATTCATTTAACTAGGAAAGCACTCTGAGATTTAAACACAAAACAATGAGATTTAAACCTCTTTTACAAGTGAGACTTAGCCAGACAAGACAGGGTCAAAGACCGTTTTAAATTGCATTTATGTTTTATGTCTCAGCATTTTCCTCTGTGTGTTTTCACAGCTCCGCGCCCAGAACCAGGTGCTGAAGAAGGCGGTCGTGGATGAACAGGCCAACTCTGCCTCATTTAAGGTAAAGTCACATGTTTAACAGAAAAAAAAAATAATGATCCACAGCTCTAATACACAATTTTACTCTTGATATAGGCCAGACAATGAAGTCGCAACAATTTTTTGTGAACAACTGTATGTTCATATTTGCTAAATGAAACGAGATGGTCACCTAATCTGACTAGTACTCATTGCAGTGTTGTAATTTAATAGGCTGGAGTTGCACAATAGAGTGTTGCAGTAATGAGTCTTAAAACCTGGAGCTGAGTTAGCATTTTTGAACTTCTGTTCCCCTCATCTTTAAGTCACTGTTTTTTTTAAATGGGTTATCAGTTATAAGCCTGAAATAAGGCCTGTGGTTAACACTAGCTTAAGAGATTTTGTTCTGCCACATAAAATATGTGAGTAAATACCCCTCTTGCAACTTTTGCAGCTTTTTATTGTTTGGCGGTTGCCAAAAAGTCCCAAAATGAGACCACAGAGCTTGAGGGAGACAACAATGCCAAACAGTCTTAACTGCCTCGTGGTGGCAGTGACAATAAAGTCATGCCACAGTGGTGTAAATACTTTATAGCCTAACATTAGCTTTTAACTTTTGGAGATTGCATTTACGCTTCAAAAATCATAGAAATAGCGTTACTTTGTGAAGATTATCTCACTGAACAAAATACCCAAGTATCATACACTTTTGTTTGCCGCAGAGATTATTTTCTGGTTTGATTCAAAATCAGATTGAAAAATCCCATTGGCTTTTTGTCGAGGGAACCAGATAGATGCTGACTGCAGAGTTGTCCTACAAAAAAAACGTCACCGCTGCAGCACTCTGTGTGTGTCAGCTCTGCCATATTTGTCAGGGAGGTTTTTTGTTGTTGTTGTTGTTGTTGTTTTCACTATGCAACAGTGCATAGTGTAACATTGTCATGATTTAGAGGCAGGTATTTGCTTAATGTGTGGCTTTGTAAGAAGACATGTACAGCAAGTTTATGCCCAACATGTGTCTTTATTATCCTCATCAGGAGCAGCTGAAGCAGAGGGACCAGAGTCTGAGGAAGCAGGAGCAGGAGATGGACAGTCTCAGCTTCAGGAACCAACAGCTGGCCAAGAGAGTGGAGCTGCTGCAAGAGGAGCTAGCTGTCAGTGAAGCCAAGGGCAAAAAGGGGAAGGTGATCATGAGGGGGAATAAGGGAGAGGCTGCACAGTTGGGTAGAGGGAACAGAATGTACTCATACAGTCATGAAAATTAGTCTGACAGATTAAACATTAGTTTTAAGATTGATTATGAAATAATAATGATTATGATTAAAAACAGTAATGTTTGTAGAGCCAAAGGATCACAATTAACAGCTCTTGTTTATCTCCACCTCCTCAAGAGTAAAGCAGACTCTCCGTCACAGCATGGTCTGGAGACTCAGAATGTTTTTGATGAGGACCTGCAGAAAAAGATAGAAGAAAATGAGCGACTTCACATCCAAGTGAGCAGCCGCACCATGTTTATGTGGTTCTGTTAGTGCTTCGTATATACTGTTAATGTACAGGGGAGGCTATGTGTATGATGACTCTGTTTTCTGTTGTATGCTCATTAGTTTTATGAAGCAGATGAGCGGCACAGGAGGCAGGAGGCCGAGCTTACAACACGACTGCAGGAGCTGGAGAGAGACTCCGAGCAGCACCAGGCTGTTGTGGACGGACTCACCACGAAGTACATGGAAACAATTGAGCGGCTGCAGAGTGACAAAGCACGTTTAGAGGTGAGGATGAGCAAGAGGAGATTGAAGTACATTTTGTGATTGTCAGTTTTAATGATGTTCATTAAATGGTGTTTATTTTTTTCTTTTCCTGATAGTTGAAAGCACAGACCTTGGAGAGGGAAGCAAAGGAGTGCAGAATGCGAACAGAAGAATGGTACGCCCTCCTTTTTATTCACAGTTTCACAATAATTTTATTCATTAATATATATTATCAGGAAGCCAAAAGGGCAATTTGCATATAGGAAATACTCATACATTACAAAATCTGTGTTTAAAAGATCTGGGAAATTATCACACACCAGTATCCTCATTATGTTTTTTACTATTTGATATTAACCGTAAGCAATGTCACAGGAGAGGGTGTGCTTTAATATCATTTGTGATACGGCAGTGAAGCGTTCAGGACTGAGGAGCTCATCACTGTCGTGCCACAAAGACTTTCGTGCAATTTTGCTTAAATATACATTTTTGTCCACTACAGTTGAGATTATTATTGATTTAACAAGTAATACTTTGAAACTTGAGCATATCGGCGTGATTTCTTTCAAAAAACAGGTAGAAGATACAAGTTACAAGAAAATTACCTGAAATTTAGCAAAAAGTAGTCCGTTATAATGATTAAAAAATATAAATTTAGTTTTCTGGACATTTTTTTTTCAAGTGTTTGTTGTTATTATCTTCTAATAATCTTTCTCTCTCTCTCTCGCTCTCTCTCTCTTAACTCTTAAAACTGATTTTCAGGTCATTTTCTTATCTAATGTCTTGTAATTTTTTGGGACACCGCTTGCCAAGTTGCTCAGTGCCTTTTCAAACATGTTTCCAAAAGAAATCAAACCAATTTTCTCAGTTTTGAATGCATGTAAAATGCACCTGAACACAGCAGAAGAAAAAAAAAATAGGTCATTCCAGGTTTCAAAGGGTTAAAATGCATTCTTTAATCTGTTTAACTCTGTTTTTTGCTCTCTCTCTCTGCAGTCAGCAGCAGTTGAGGCGATGCCAGACCGAGTTGAACAGACAGGTGAAGCAAAGCAGCAGCGTTATCCAGGAGAAAGTGCCCTTTAATGACACCAGTGAGTATCTGGCATTGAGCCACAATCTGCTACAGAGCAGACATCTATTTGAGAACGTTTATGTCTTTGTCACTGATACCATAACACCATTCTGCCCTGGAGTAAATACTGTAATGCTACACCAAACTGTAATATTGCACCCAAGGAGGCAGCAGGCTAAAACATTTAAGCTGTGTTTGTTGAGTCAATAAAGTTTAGTTCAGGGACTGAGAATCTGCTCTGGTTTAACTGCCTCTCTCTTTTATCCTACAGAATTTAGTGACTACAACAGCCTAAATGTGCCACCACACAATCGGAGACACCAGGTGAGTGAGGAAACAAGCACATTTTTTAAATGGGTTTACAGTGCACATGCATGTCATCGGTCTAAAGAGAATACTTGTGTCATTCTGTATCACAGTTTATCTACTGTTGTCTAAAGTCAGAATTGTATTTCCCACAACAGATTAAACATTTACTCTTTTCTTGTTTTAATTATGAAAACTACCAATATTTTATCATTTTAAAAATTTGAGAAAATATGTACATGTTGTAAATTAATCAATAACTGTGGACTCCAGCAGTAATGCTCAGCTATTGTCAGATACTTCTTCAAATACTTCAAATATTCTCTTTGTTAATCAAGAAAAGAAAAAGTGGTCAATAAATATCAGGATATACTAAAAGGTGTCTTCTGATGCCTTGTTTTTCCAACAGATCAACAGTCCTAAAGATATTGAAATGACTGTAATGAATAGAAAAAAAACATAAATATAAAATGCGCATAATTTAGAAACTCAAATGTGGTATTATATATATATATATATATATATATTATATACACACACACACACACACACATATATATATAGTATAGTGAAAGAGTACCTTTGACCACACCCCTCATCACTTGATTTGTGATGCCTCACAAAGAAGCTAATGGCACATACTCAGCCGTTTCACAAAAGGTCCGTTTTCGGCAACCTGAAAAAACAGTAGAAAAAGCCACGATTTCAAATTATACCCATGTATGTGTCTACAAGACCTAAAATGGTGAAGTGTGTGTATTTTTTTTTATTTTTTTGTGGTTTTTTTTAGCTGAAAGCACGGGACTTGGCTGGTCAGGCTCTGAGCTTTATTCAGGACCTGGTGGCTGCTCTGTTGAACTTCCACTCCTACACAGAACAGAGAGTGCACATCTATCCCCTGGACTCCTCCATCGAGCCCATCTCCCCTCTAAACCAGAATGGTGAGGCAACTACACACAGTAATGTCAGACTGCCTACCATATAACAGATGCACAATAACGTCATCTAAAATATATTTCTGTATTCAGTGTACAAACTTAAATGCATAATTCCTCTCTCTTTCTAGTTTTCTCATTATCTACATGAGAATGCAGCCTATGTGCGCCCCCTAGAGGACAGCTTTCTGCAGTTACACCAAAGCATCACAGAGGACACTGTCACAGTACTGGTGAGAGGTTTTCGGACAGGGACAATGTGTGGGCTTGTTCATGATGCTTGCTTAGAATGAAACCGCTTATTGTGTCTTTTTTTTTTTTTTCTTGAATTTAAGGAGACTGTGGTCAAGCTGAAGAGTTTTGCTGATTATTTCTCTTCATACACCCACTTTCTGCAAAAGATTCTTCCTTACCAGCTGAAAAGGTCAGTGCTGTGTGTGTGTGTGTGTGTGTGTGTGTGTGTGTGTGTGTGTGTGTGTGTGTGTGTGTGTGTGTGTGAGTGTGAGAGGTAGAGAAATGAAGTGGAGGAGGATTTATCGATCTTCTCCTTTCTTTTCAGCCTGGAAGAAGAGTGCGACGCACCTCTTTGTACTGCTGCCCTTACTGTGAAAAACCAGGAGTTGCAGAGTGATATGAAGAGAGTAACTTCGGTGTTTGAGAAGCTGCAGAGCTACATTAACCTTTTGGCCTTACCTAGTAGGTTAACATATGCAGAAATGCATACCATATCTCACAGATAAATCCATATAAATGTCATTTTGTCTCAGAGACACAATGAAAACATTGAGTCTGTGGCTTGTGTGTTTGTGTAGTTTTAGCTTAAAGGGAATTTTCTGTATTTTTCTACCCGGACCCTATTTTCCCCTATTTTTTGGGTCTAAGGGACTAATGGAGAGAATGATTTTTAAAATTGATCCAGCACTGAGACATGACAGCTGTAGTGGCAAAATGGACCGCAGTATATTCCTTATGGGCAATTGTGCGCTGTCAATTTATGTCCATTGACAGGCTCTTATTGTTATTATTTTGAAGTGTCAACATTACGGCAAGGACCCTACAAAGAAATGGAACATTTTTCTTTATCTTTTGCTGGTCTGTTTGTTAGTGTGACCATGTCTTCCTCTGGGCACTGGAAACCTTTTAGATAACACAAAGCTTTCTGTTCTCCAACACAACAAACTCTTTCGAGCGCTCCTTTCTCAGACTCTCTCTAATGTTTCTGATGTTTTTTTTTCCTGCAACAAGTCACCTCTTGCTAGATTTCCGAACGAGCCTTCTTCTCAAGCAAGACTTGGTCACAGTAACAAACAGACCAAAAAACAAACATGTTTTGTTTCACTGTAGGGTCTTTTTGTAGTAATGCTGACACTTTAAATAACAATCTGAGTCTGTCAGTGTCAAAAACAAGCAATTTTTTGGATGTTAATTAACGGTGCACAGTTGCCCGTAGAGAACACATTGCAGCTTGTTTTGCCACTGTGGCTGCAGCTGTCTGTCTCAATAGTGGATCACTTTCAAACATTGTTGTCTCCATTAGTCAGTTAGACACACAAATACAGGAAAAAATGTTCCATGTTGAAGATAGCACAGTTTCCCTTTAATGTAGCAGATCAGGCCCTGAGCTTTATTCAGGAGCTGGTTTTCTGTCTGTTATCTCAGTTAATATGTGATAAGAAGAAATACTTTGCAAATTATTGTAAATAATCTTTTTTTTTTTTTTTTAAAAGTAATTTGTCTTTATGGAAAGAATGGGTACTGTGTGTAAAATAATACAACGTGCTTGTTTTACAAACGTGTGCTATGTGTCTCAGGTGTTCGGCAGGATGCCATGCCACAGAGCAGCACCTCAGCTGTCTTCACCCAGCTGGCTGCCTGCCTGCACAGTCTTCACGATGCCATTAAAGGTGAGCAGCACTGAGAGCCATTTATTATCCATTCACAACCAGCACGACGCCACACAACAATTCCCTCACGCAACCACCCAGCTGCTGTTACCATTCATAAAAGTTAGACTCAATTTTCTGTTTTCATGGTAATAACCACCAGCCCAGTCTTTGAAGAGTAAATATCCAGAGGCTTTAGTGAAGCGTCTATCACGCTGTGATGCCAAATGGAAGGATAATTTAGTGCTCTCTGGCAGAGAAGAGTCACTTATGTGCACAGCTGACACATTTGGCTCAGTGTGTTTGTGTAATGAGTAACTTTATCTTAGTTCTTTTGGGGACTGTGATTGCCTGTAAATCTGTCACATGCCATTTACCCACCAATCAGTAAGGGAGCATCACAAAACAGCCATGTTTTGGGGGTGCCCAGTAGCTCACCTGGTTAAGCAGGTGCCCCATGTACAGAAGCTGCGTCCTCACCGCAGCGGCTGTGGGTTCAACTCCAACCTGTGGCCCTTTGCTGCATGTCATCCCCTCTCTCTCCCCCTTTCATGCCCATTCTGTCCTATTAATAATAAAGACAAAAGCCCAAAAAAACCCAGCCACCTTTTGATACCAAAAGATGAATAAGAAAATAAAAAAATGTAGCTAGTAAGGCTGTAGACGGGACTCAAAGCCAACACATTTTTTAAATTGTCTCTGCTGCTAATCTGTTTCCTCTCTGTGTGTCCAGAGATGTCAAAGCACTACAACCAGAAGGCTGGCTTAGAGAAGGAACTCCCCACCGTCACCCAGAAGCTCAGCACCACCACAGAGTGCCTGCTGGGATCTTTGGGCTCTCTGACCAGCAGCACTGGCAAGGTACAACCAACAGGGGGCAGGCATCAGCCAGGTTACTTACTCCTATATCATATGTTCAAACAGTGTGATATTTATTAGCTGTAAAGCACAAAAGCTCAATTGTAAGTTACGGTGAGATTTCTCTGCTACTGGATCACTTTGGTGATTTTGTGACCACAGAACAACAGGACTCAGGTGGGCAGCGGTCAAATGTTCAAAGATACCGTCCAACTCACAGTTTGTACAGCTGCTCCCCAGTCAGAGTAAAGGGATAAACGATTTTTCTTTGTGAGTCAAGTGAAGCGTTGGCTTAGATGTGTGTGCTGATGGGAGGCACAAGTCCGGTGGGTTGCAGCGTTGAATAACACGCTGGCACACGATGTGTGGAGCGAGCTGCGCTTTCAGAGTGATCATCTCTGCAGGCAAAAGCTTAATTGCTCAGACATTTATCATCCTGGACACTTGGTGGTGTAATCATCTCTCTGCTGTAAACACACTGGTTAATTTGAGGCTTAACAGAATGCTGAGTAGCTGCGGTGAGATATGTAGGCATTAATTAGTGTTCCTTTAGCTAAGGAGGCTGCAGAGATCTCTTTTATTTGAATGATATGGGATATTATGTCACTATTTTGTTGCAGATTGCCACTTTCTTCAGCAACAACTTGGACTTCTTCACATCATCGGGCTACAGTCCAAAAGGCAGCACAGCAACACTCAACCCCTTGCAGGCAGAGAGTATGCTGGCCAACAAAAAGAAAGCAGCTGCCTATTTCCATGCAATCAAAAAGGTTAGTGTATGCTCAGATATGCTGGTTATTAGCAGGTCTTTACTCATCACAAAGAGTGACCGAGCCTTTACAGTTAAAGCAAAGTTTTATAGCTGCTGTAATTTATGACTCAATTTCTTTTCTTTTTTTTGCCTTTATTCCTTGTTAAGAAAAGAATACAAATAAGTAAAATATGAATAAAGAAAACTGTATACGAATGTAGTCATTACAATTACGAATGCATGTTTTTAATTAATACATGACTATTTCCTCACTATACTTCTTTTGTTTCTTTGTTCAGGCAAGGCCACAGTCTGTTCCATACAGAGAAGCCCTGTCAAACCGTCGTATACTCACCAGCTCCACCGAGAGCAGAGAAGGTCTCACTCAGCAGGTATGATACAAAATTCATTAACAATTGATTAATTTATGAAACAAAAAAATGTTCTCATCATTTTGGAGGATAAACTCTATTTTATGTGGACAATGTGACCATGTATGAGTCAGTGTGGCAGCCAGGTTTGGTTGCCCTCAAGGCAGTGGCATAATAACACAGAGATAAAGTCAAAAATGTTTCCACATGCAGTTATGTCTGTTGTAGCAGCAGGAGCAACACTATCAATAGTTCCTCCGAAAATGCAGTAATATGGAATATCTAGTCATAACAACACAGAAATTCTTTAACAGGTGCAGAAATATCAGTCTTAAAATGTTGCAACACAGTTATGTGATATTTCAGACGAGTTGCTCTTTAGGGACAGGGAGTGAGATGGCTGGCCAGCAAGCGTCTGCATGTTCTGTTCTGAGCAAGCTCAAAGTGTTTTCTCTTTGTCAATATTTCTTTTGGCCGGTGTATGTGTTTTGATTTGTATTTTCAGCTTCAAGTTCACTATTAAATACACTAAGTCACTAAATGATTGTGTAAAGGCAGAGATTAGTGGGCCTCTGCCATGTGAGCTTCCAGGTTTTGGAAGACCTAGAAGCTGAAAGACCTCAGGACTTTCACATCCCGTTGAGGCTAGGTTTTGATTTGCGATGTAAAACATTTTCTGAACACTGTCCTCTTACTTGCAGTGAACTTTATTAGATAAAAGAAAAACCATTTTGGTCATTAGCGCTTCATCAAGTTAAGATTAATTAAGGTTAATTGCCCTGCACTAAACAAGGACTGATGAACTTATAATGACTTCCTGTGCATGTATAATGTGTTTTATTATTGTATTATTTATGATGATGTATGTTGGTTGTGCTGACTACTGTTGTGAACCAAATTGCCCCTCTGGGACATTAAAGACTTCTAAACTAAACTAAAGTAATCTGGTCTGAGGACCATGGTTTATCTACTAAAGTTTATTGCAAGTAACAGGACGGTGTTAAGGAATTCCCTTTTCTTGACTTTCTGACAATTTCCACCTACGCACCTGTCTACAAGTTTTCGAAGCTGTTCAAGAGCCTCCACATTTCTGATATAAAGCCATTAAAGTATTAAAAAAGTGACTTGACCTCATCTGCTACAAAAACAATTAAAAACATCGTCTGAATTCCTTTCATTCGATCAAAAAATGTTTTTTTAAAATGCTTTGCCCAAATATTGTTTCATTGCAGACTGTTTTGTTATATAGTTTCCCCATTTCTTCCTTAATACTGCCGCCCTTCCACTTCTCCCAACCTTTGCTCAACCCTCTTCCCACAAGCTCACTGTCCAACCCTCTCCTCTCCCTGTTGGCCTCCTGCAGGTGCAGCAGAGCCAGGAGAAGATTGCTCGGCTGGAGCAAGAGAAGGAGCACTGGCTCCTGGAGGCCCAGCTGGGGAAGGTGCGGTTGGAAAAGGAAAACCAGCGCATTGCGGAGCTGGAAGCGCAGCTCGCGGCAGCTCTAGGGGGAAGTCCAAATTCACAACCAGCCACAGCCAGCACGCTCGCAGAGAGCCATGAGGAAGCAGAGAAGGAGCAGAGGGCTGCTGGGAAAGAGACTACGCTGTGCACCAGCCTGGTACAGTCACTCTGCTGGCTGCTGTTAGTTTTCGCTTGCAGAGGATGTTTTCTGCCCATGGCACTGGTGTCTGATTTGCTTCAACAAAGGGAGTATTACCGTTCTTTTCTCATAGCTCCCACGCTAAGCAAGTTTTTGCTTAATAAAACTCAGACTCCCAAATGTGCTGATGTGGCAGAATAGATGAATACTGTTGTTTATATAAGTCAATGCAGAGTTCACCGTGCAGTCACAATCCAGGGCAGTTTGACTCATCAGTCTCTGCTCTATTTGGGCATCAGCTTTTGTTTTAATTATCTCTTGCTTGCTAGTTTGTCCTAACAGGCCTGTTTGTGCTTGAAGTGGATTTTAAAACATCAGATTCATGGTAAAGTTCATGTTAATGTTTCCTCTCTTTTGTCTTTTCACCAGGTTGGCATGTTGTGCACAACACCTACAGTTGAGCATGTGAGTTGTCATGCAAAGAAAATATGTTTAAAAACAATACCCACTAGAGGGAAAGAAATCTTATCTAGCTGGATGTTGTGTCTGTGTTTGCAGGTGGGAGACGAGGAGTCCAGAGAGCAGCTGATAAAGACTCACTACATGGCCAGAGTAGGAGAGCTCACCACCCAGCTCCAGATTTCAGACAGCAAAGCAGTGCACTTTCACTCAGAGGTAAGGCCCAAATAAGCTGCTTCTTTTGACATTTTGTTTATTTGGTTTCACTTCGCAGCCACCATCATACAATCATCAATTAAGTTATTTTACAGAGTGAACCAAAACTAACAAATAATTAAAAAATAAAACATATCAAAAAAAAGTTATCACATTTAAACAAAAGAAGTGCTTTTTGGGGAAATATACATTTTCCACTTCTTCCAAATTTCTTCAAATTTAGTTTCCTAAAGCCTAATTGAAAAGGTAATTCTTTCCATTACAAAAATTTCATAAATAATATCATACCAGTTCTCCACAGATGTGGCATCTGGCTGGTGCCATTTCCTTGTAACTGCTTTTTCAGCAGCTAAACAGCTAATTGTTATCCCAAATATAGTCACTGATTCCTTACTAAATCTTGCGCCAAAAAGCATTTACTTTTGGACAGGCCAAAACAAATGGTAGTGGTCGGCTTCCCGGAAGCCACACTTCCTCCAGCAGCTGGAATTGCCTGTGTGATGGGGCTTCTGAGCAGGTGTAATAAAAAATCTGCAGAGGCTTTTCCAGCCAAAAGTCCTCCATTCAGTTGAGCTCGATATCCTCCATTGAAATTCACAATATTTCTTCCTAACTTCTTCTTAAATACAACCATTAGATTTAAACTGCTTCTTATTGCAAAGAACTAACCTTTCCATCGCGCACAGCCTCTCTAACATTGCATGTCATCTGGAAAGAGATATGGAAACTTTTACAACCTCCACTAAAACATCCAAAAACACTTGGTGCAGAACAGTCACTTGCCCTGTCCCCTCATGTGCGCTATTTTTGTCTGCTTCTTTAATTTGCCTGAGAACTGAGAGCAAAAAGCTGAACCAGGAGTTAACCTTGTTTCTGTTCTTTCCTCTTTGTACGCAGGAAATGGTTTTTGAGCTCCATTATTACCATGTGTTGCCTTTTTTTACTGAAAAACTGACACCTTTTATTTTTAGTATTACTGTGAGGCTTGATCTGAATGTGGATACTTTTCTAAGTGACTAACTGGCATGTCAATCATCCGCACTTTGTGTCGTAGCAACAGGAATGCACCTGATCTTAAGTAGGTGTCTCAGGTATTAAACTGTCACTTCTTCAAACTGTGCATTTACCTTTGGCACTGTCCTCAGATGTACCCATTACTCGAAGAAATATCTCTCTTTATTGCAGCTTTTGAACAAGATCTGTAATATGGGCAAGCCATGCATTAAACATATCAGGGGACAGCGGTTGTTTACTTTCCTTTTTCCCTCTCTAGTGTCGGGCTTTGGCCAAGAGATTAGCCATTGCAGAAAAGTCACGGGAGACTCTGAGCGAGGAGGTCAAGGTGGCTAATCAGAACATCACACGCTTGCAGGTAAAATGCATTCTCATTACCAAAGAGCTTCTGTTTAGGTATATACACTACTCCACACTCAGGACATTCTCAACAGCTTTGTTTACATGCAGGAAATATTCAGTTTAAGCCCTTTTTGGGGAAAAAACAATATTCCTTCTAAGCTGTTAACATGGCTGATGGATGCAGCTATGTGCACTACGATTAAAGTGCCCCGATGTGTCCTTAATCACGTCAAACACAGCCTCCCTCTTTCATTCCTTCAACACTTTCCCGAAAAGGTTAACATTGCAGTATTAGAGCATATCTAAAAACCTGCTGACATCCAAGTCTTTAAAAATGTTAAAAGTAGGTGTGTTTCTCTTTACCACCAGACTCTGGGCCTTTCTTTAGGGCATGTATCTCCATCCCAGCCTTACAAAGTGTCGTGTGTGTACAGAGGTGACTGTAAACAGCTAAGAGTGTCACAAACTGCATTAAAAACCTAAACTGAGATGATATTCAGAATGGGCTGTATACATGTCCAAAAAATGCTCCTAAAACCCGAAAAGTCATATCTGCTGTCTTAATCGGAAAAATGCTCCATTTGGAAAGAGGCCTAAGAATATCCAAACTTAGAATGCCAATCCCAAATATTGTCATATTCGGAATAATAGTGAAATATTAGTGTGGATGTAAATGTAGTCACTGTAACTGTGATGTTTCAAACAGGATGAGCTGACCACAACGAAGAGGAGCTATGAAGACCAGCTCAGCATGATGAGCGACCACCTGTGTAGTATGAATGAGACTTTGAGCAAGCAGAGAGAGGAGATCGACACACTCAAACTGGGCAGCAAGGTATAGCACTCAGACAGATTCTTTTTGTGTGTTTTTTTTTTTTTATCCCTTTTAATTGTAAATTGTCAAAACAGCTGTCTGTCTGAATGAAGCTTTACTCTCAGGTTTGTTTTCAGCTGTCACATGCCGTCAGTCTCCATATAAATAAATCTAAAAGCTCCATCATTAAAGAGGGCTGATAAAAAACCCAGTGGCTTCAGGGAGCGTGAAGGATCATTTCGGGTTTGGCGGTGAAATGTGACATTGTAAAGTTTCTGTCAGTTATGAGGTTGAACTGGGAGGTCATCTGTGGTGTTGTGGTAGCTGCCGGGCCTGATGGGAAAAGCACCTGCTGGAACCATCTGAAGAAGTCATTAGGTTAAAACCGCAGAAATGGAGAGGCCTGTTTTTAAGTGTGCATGTTCCTGCTTGTGTGCACACAGATGGCTACGTGTTGCAAAGCTGCAGGACCGAACATGTTTCTGAATTAAAGGTGGTGATTTTCTGTGGAAGGCCAGAGACAAGCCTCGGCATGTTTTTAGATTGGGAAACAGAATCTAAAACAAAGCTGTCTCAACTTATTGCATGTAAACGCAACACAGTGTTTAAAGTGATGTACCAATCCCGGAAATTACTTGATCTAATTTTCTGCAGAACTGAGCTTGTATTTTCTGTTTCCTCTAGGGAAATGCCAAAAAGAATAAAGGTCGCTAGAGCTGCCCCCTAAACTTTGGCTCCATTTTGGCATCACAAAGGATCGGTTCTGTGGAGCCTCCCAGCAGCGTCCTGGTACCAACACCATCACCAAACCACAGGACGGCTACATGAGCCTTAGATCCCTCCACTGCTAGGCAGTGAACTTATTACGAAGGCTTGAACATGTTTTGACTGAAGAAGCTTCTTTTTTTCCCCCCCTTTTCCTTGTCACAGCACCAGTTATAACACAACATGATTCGCTGAGAATGCTTTCTGAAACAGAACCGGAAGCTGCTGCTTGACCTTTTTGGCCAAAGCAGGATGGGAGAGAAACAGCTTTTCCCCCAAAAGGGACAGAGAAAGATAAACAGCGGGGACAGTTGAGGTTGGTAATGCTCACTGCAGTCAAGACTTGAAGACCAAACCCTGTTGATCAGTGTGTGTACTTTTCCTGCTTTTAGCGTACGTGTCAGAGAAAATGAAATCCTTACTGCTTATCTGTGGGAGGAGGCGAACAGAGCAAATGTTGGTGTGGCTGTTATGTGTGCAGAGTGCTGTCTCATTGTATGACTGTGGTACCAGGCTTACAACATGTGTTTTACACTTAATTTTTTGTTTTGCTTTTTGAGTTAAAATTTGAAATGATTTGTGCAAGGTCCTGTATGTCTACATACAGCATAATACCCCGTACAACTAATGCATATATCAAAAGCTTCTGTAAAGAAGGGCTTCAAAACCTGAATGAACAACTAACAGAGAAACGCTTGAATTCCTTTCTCATTTTGGAAAGTTTTCAGTCCTCCCGTAATGGAGAAAAGACAAGAAATGCCTGCCTTGAAGCACTGATTAACTGCGTTTACTGAGACAAAAGGGTAGGATGGACGAGTCGGAGCTCGTGAAATAGTGTCAGTCTGTGTCTGTGAAGTTACTCTGTAACAATAGTCGTTTTTATCACCAAAGTGTGGATGTGAACTCAAAAGCCTGGTGTGGCACAACAGTCTCTAAACTTCATGTTGTACTATGTATGGACAAAAAGGGTTAATAATGTGAATATACACTCATTTAAAATCATTATATAATTGTACTGTAACATTTCTAAAAACTATATATATCTATATATATATACACACACAAAGGCATTTATTCAGAGGTTACAAAATGTTATTTTCTACAAAATTTGGAAAGCTGAGTCTTTAGCCAGTCGTATGTGTGTCTTCCCGTACTGTAACTGGTGCTTTGACAAACTGATTCATGAGTCATGGCAGGGTGCAGTTAAAGTTTACAGTAAACTAGAACTTCTTTGGCTTGTAGTGACATGAGGAAAATGAGAGAAAATGCCCAGAAGTAGTTATGAGCAGTTCATGTAAACCTCTTGTTTTCCAGTCAACACCTGCCAGCAAACCTTTGATCACAAGGATTTGCCAACGCCCCCCGAAGCTGAAAAAAAAGCCCTTGTTTTCTCACATTGTAACCTGTTCAAAAGCACATTAAAAAAAATGTGAAACAACATCAAAGAAAGCTTGTTGAACATTTAAATGCTTTATGTATTTAGCCAGTTATTAATGATTTTGTCTGACCTAAGTTTTCGTGCTGCATTTCTGGGAGTAGGAGGAAACTAAATTGCCTATAATTTAAAAACCAAAAAACAGCCAGTAACACACCCTAACCACTGGGAAATAAGGCAGCACCACTGAACTGGACATATGAGAACTGGAGGATTACTGTTTGATGTCGTCACTTTGTTTTGGAAGGAAAAACACATTGTGTCATTTTAGTTTAATTCATGATGCTTTCAAATACTCTTGGTACATTGCTTCAGAGGGCAAAATAGTAATGAACTGCACTTACTTTTGCATTTAAGAGCTATTGGCCATAAATAATAAGAATAATTTGGTGGTTTTCATTTTTGTATTTCAAGAAACAGGCTGCAGAAGTAATATGACAACATACAAGATACATGCAACAGTGGGAAAGTGACCTTCCAAAATATCCTGCTTGAAATGTTGTATTATGTACTTTTCAAGTACAAAAAAAATATGAAAGATGTAGTTTTTACATATAAATCTACACAATTAAGTGACATGGGTAGTTCTTAACAACCCATTTTATTCCTCATGAGCATAATTAATGTTTTATTGTAAGGGACTGAGCTTCAAATTACTACAGAAATATGCATGACCTCAAATAACCGTATTTCACAGTTCCTGGCTATGATAAATGGTGTGATTTTTTTTATATTTTTAAAGAAAACATGTCTTCAAACCCACTTGCAGGTTTGGTGGTTCTGAGGGTCTTGTAAAAAAAAACAACAAAAAAAAACACACTCCCTCCCCAGTGCTTAAAAAATGTGCACCACTGCCTCCCATCTCATAAATAATGAACATTCCCTTACCTCTATGTTTCACCCTTTATTCAGGTCCATCCCTTGCTGAATCTGCAGAGGTGCAACACTGCCATTAGGCCAAAATTAGATGCTATACATGGGCCCACTGCATTAAAGTTTGAGATACAGGGTTCCCACGGTCATGGAATACCTGGAACAGTCATGGAATTTTGCTGTCACATTTTCCAGGCCTGGAAAAGTCAGGGAATAAGTAAAAATCATGTTAAGTTTTAAAAAAGTCATGGAATGTTGTTGTGTGTAATTATTTTTTTATTGTCCTTGAATAACCACAGAGACTCAAAACAACCCCAAAGAGATCCAAAATGACCCTAAATAGATGCAAAACAACCATGAGAAGAAAAACAACCACAGAGTTGTGAAATGAGCCCAAAGAGACACAAAAGAACCACAAGATGCAAAATGACCCTAAAGAGATGCAAAACAACCCCAAAATAGACACAAAACAACCCCAAAATGGATGCAAAACAACCCCCCCAAAAGATGCAAATATGCTCAAAAACGGGTGGTTACATGTGATACATTTTATTCCCTCTCTCAAATTATGTTTGTTTACACTTTGAATCTGATATGTTTTAAGGGGCAAGACGAAAACATTTTTAGTGTGGGACCTTGAAAAAAGTTTTGTTAATGAAAATGTAAAGGAACCCTGGGCACATGTAATGTTTATAGTTTTATGTCTAGTTTTTGTTTCACTACCTTCAAAACCTCCCCTTTGAAAATGTATCAAATCGACCATAGCAGAATTCTCGTGTCAACAAAAAAAAAAAAAATGTTTTTTTGAATTAAAGCACATATGTATTGTTTATTTCAAAACCCGTGGATGTGACCAATAAGCCTGTTTCCTTAATTATTTCCCCTCGAGGTGAATATTTCCCTCTCTGCTTTGCCGTGATGTGCTCTTCTCTCAGCTGACAGCGACATTTCCCACAGCAGTGAACGCAGCGCGGCTGTGCTCATTCCTGCAGTGTCCCGCTGCAGGACAGTCTGCGTGAACTCGGGAGGGGAAGCGCCGCGCTGTTAAAACTCCCAGGATTTACACTCTGCCATTTTGAGGAAAACCGGCCGACATCAGGGGTACAGCCGCGTCCATGAAACAGAAGTCATGACCTGAATTAGTGAAGCACCACTGTGAATTTGTGAGTATTTCAGTTTCCCGGTTGCACTTTGGTCTGTTTTTTGAGACAGCTGTGATAGTTCACGACCGCCAGAAACGACTTTAAACTGTTTTGGTTCACTCTTCGTCAGTGTTGACTCAGTGTGTTGTCAGTCGTGGCTCGGCTTGTGTGTGTGTGTGTGTGTGTGTGTGTGTGTGAATGGCGTATATTGTGCTCACAAAGTAGAGCGCGACAGAAAAGTGTGTGAGTGACAACTTTACTCAGACTTGTTATCAGCACAAAGGCGCAGGAGTGATCCCAGAAGTGGGCCTCTCTGTGCGGGACGTGGGCCTGGCTCTGTTGTGGATGACAGCATGCTGGTTGTGTTTTCTTTTTCTCCAGCCGGAGTTGTTGCGGGCGACAAAAAATAGGTCGTTTACCGGTAACTCGTGTGTCTGTCTGGCATTTACTGACCCCACGCTGCAAGAATGCGCCGCAACAACACTGCAACCGTGTCTCAAATCCGTTTTAACCAGACGGATACAATTTATTTGCAAGTGTTGATAACATTCTTTGGAAATAGGCCTCACTCTTGTGGCCCCGCGCGGCCACATGAATGTGTTGTGTATTTGAGGAAAAAAAAAAAAAAAAAAAATACTTGTTAAACTTAGACCAGCCACTGTTTTCACAAGTGACAGTTAAAGAGAAAAATATGAAAGAAAAATGTCTGTTAAATTGGATAGGCCTATCTACAAGATGAAGTAATATTATCCAACATTAACCCTTTGAAACCTGGATCAGCATCAGCTTTCTTTCAGACACTTTTCAGAAGCATTTCAGTCTTTGAAACTTGAGCAAAGTGGTTTGATTTGTTTCAAAGACTCGGAGGAGAAAAAGGCAATTAGCAACTTGGCAAGAGATAAACTGCAAAGGTGACAAGAAAATAACATGAAAATTAGTTTAAAGAGAAATAGAGAGACAGAGAGAGAGCATTATTTTTTAAATTTATCCAGAAAACTTCTAACGTTATTGAAGTTATATAATTCGAATGATCCCTTTTAATGAAACTGTGTGTGCAAATGTTCAGGTCTTTTTGTAACTAGCGTTTTAGTAATTTCTTGCTTATGTTGGGTAATTTCTTGTTAAACTGCTTGTTGCCAGGCCAATTTGCTTTGGTTCAAAGGATAAAGCAGCCAAAAGTTCCCAAACCAAGTAAGGCTGTAGCAGCAAACACAGTGTATTGAACTGAGCAGTTTTATAGCTCACAAATTCAGCTTTTCACTTGTAAAGAGAAGATTGTGTTATTGCGGGAGAAAGGGGACAGTCAGAACATTTTTTTTGCATTTCGATCATTTACTCAGAGACTATTTGGACAAGATCAACCAGATTTTATATACAGTATAAACTTTTATGTCTTCAAATAATCATACGGTTTAAAGATGATAAAATGTGATATAACTTTCACGACATTTATTTGAATGGAAGAAGTCAGGCGTTGCATTTGAGCCTCTGCTTTTACAAATGACAAACAGTGATTGAGGGTTGAAATGTGTTCTCTCCAAACTTAATACAGCTTCATTTAAAAAAATGTGAGAAAACGTTAATGAATCATAGCATAGGCTATTAAAATCTGGAAAATGCTGTTATCCTTTTGCTTGCAGCCGAATATGACATATAATTTAACATTTCAGTACTTCGCCACTAAGGTATTATAATGAGTAAAAATTATAAACAAGTAGGCTAAGTAGTCTGATAAATATAACACATAACATTGTCCAATGATAAATAAATGGGGAGCCTAAAACAAAAGTCAGAGGGATGATAAATCAAGACAAACTCCACTAAAAAAGAAAAAAGTTCACCAGCTTTTATTAGGTGAGTTAAAGATTTAAGCCTTTAACAACTTGTAGCAACTTGCAGCCGTCTCTACTACTTCTCTCAAAAGCTACAGTCTTGCTCTGAGGAAGCACTAAAATATATATGAAATACATGTTTTCCATGAGGCTATTATTAGTTTACCCCAAACTGTCTGAGATTAAAATGAATCACGACTGCTTAAGTATACATATAGTGCAAATTTGGAAAAGTTTTTTAAAAGTGCTTCAGCTGACACGTACGTCTCCCATTCATTCTCTCTTATTTTTCCCAGTCATGCTTTTCTGAACTGGAATGATAAATGCCATCATAACATCGTTTTATTCAGTGTGTAAAGGTGTGAGGAGACGAAAGCAGCTGCAAACAAACTTTCCCTTTTGCTTTATTTGATGGGAGAAAAGAGCTCGCTCTGCAGACAGCCCTGTGTGTTGCCACTGGAAATGGGTCATCACATTTTCAGCTCTGCACTAGATTACATAGTCATTGTGGTCACAACAGTAGTATTCTCCCGTCAGCTGAAAAGGGACGGTGTCTTATTTTGTTTATTTATATACTCCTCTCCATATTGTGAGAACACGGAAATTATCGAGAGAATTCAACAGGAACTCATCTCATTTAGTCAGGAAGCATCTGTATGCCAAGTTAAAGTTCAGATAGGTTTATTTTTTATATTCAGCATTTTTAATGTTCAACCACAATAGTTTCCTATCAGTCATCATTTGTCTGGCGACTGTTGCTGCTTCCTGTCATCAAGGGATCTGTCCTTTCTGTCATAACAGGAATTACAGTAGAGAAATACAAAATGACAAGAAGTCCTTGTGAAAATGGACTTTAATCACCAAGTAAATGATTATTACAATCACTGCTGTAAAGATGGGTCATATGAGGTTAAATACCAAGATGCAGCATATGTTTTCTCATATCCCTGTGGGTTTATATCAGCTTGTGATTTCTGTTCCTCTTTGTGGATTGAAATTTTCCATTAGTTTTCTGCTAAGTTGTCACATTATTCTAGAATCGCGATATTCACGTTAGATCATTTTGCAGTTTAACAGATTTGACAGTTGCACCCGTGATTGGATCTGTTTGGAGTTTTAGTTCAGAGTGCTGATCGGTGTGTTTTAGAGCTGATGAACCTGCCCGTTTGACTACACAGTTTGACACCATAATTATAATTAAGCGACTTAAGACTAAGTAATTGTCCATGGGGCGTGTGTGTTATTTTGCTTACCATGTAGTCATTTATGTAAGTACGGTAATATACAGTAATGATGAAATCGGAGATAATACTTGGGATTAACCCACGCGTTGTCTTAATTGCAGTGCTGCAATTTCAATGGGAACAAACCTGAACAATGTTTGTAAAGCCCCTTTTAGAAATCACACTTTATGGATGTTACTAAGTCCCTTCTTTATGCTTCTTTTGCACTTTTACACAGAACCACACAATGTGCCGCCCCAGTGTGTGTTTTCAGATAGCATCCCGGCATCGCTGAATCAAAAGAGGCGTGATGTTTAACATAACAGCGCCGACCTCTAGTGTGATGTATAAAATATACATCTGCAAAGATTTATAAACAATAACAATGGCATAACATGACAATAGCAATGATTTACTTTCTCTGTTTTCGTTTTAGTTTTTGGACATTTACAGCCACTGTTCTTTGAGTTAGCTGCTAGGTGCTTTTTAAATCTCCCGCGGTGGGTCGTACACATAGATGGACGACACACCCCCACTTACTCCCGCTATGCTTAAGTGAGGTTAAAATATCCGAGCTACAGGCGTTGCCATCTTGTGATGGTGATGTCATTGAGAGCCGGATTCTGCGTAGTAGCGATAATCACAGTGAGGCAGTTCCCACAAAAACAAGCGTCCAGTCAATCGCGAGCAGCTCCATTGAATGCGAACGCACAGATTGGCTGTCACAGCTGTCAGTCATGGCGGAAAATCCCTTTTTTGAATAATGTTATAATTCATTAAAACCAAACTTATCATAAAAACGATCACCTGAACAAACATCAGGGTGATGAGAACTACCTTCAGTGAAAAAAACGAAACAACGATCTTTGGGAAAAATTTCTGTGGCACGTACTTTGAGTTTTTAGTTTGGCCTATGCCCAATTCACGAACATGGAGAGGCGGGCTTTATGACCTATACTCCAGACAAACACCAGGGAGCGATAGATAGTGAAAAGTTACATTTTGAGGGAACTGTCATGTTGTCCATCTTCATACAGTCTCTGGCCTTACACATAACACGTTGTCAAAATGTCACACTCATCCTTCTGCTGGCAGGCATGTTTATACAGACTCTCTTTCGGCACTGTTACTACCTCCCGTAGGGGCTCAAAGGCGAGAAAACTGTCTGTCTCCCCCAATCCACGATTGTATCTTTACACAGAACAGCAAAGCAGCAAAACAGCACAGCATACCCCCCCCCACACACACACACACACACAAACACGTAGATTCAAAGGGGCTTTAGAGAGACTTGAGCAAAGTTGCACTTTTATATTGCACTTCTTGTCTTTGCATTACTTAAATAGGTCTCTGTATTTTCTTCACCTCCCAAGTTTTGAGACTGTAACAATGACAAATAAGGTGTGAAAGTATTTCCTCAGATTGGTTTTATTGGTTTTGTATAGACCTTTATTACTGTAATAAGCCTATTTTAATCCCCACACTCATTGTTGCTGTTTCCTCGTGCTTGACAGAGATAAACAACCAGACAAACCAGAAATTATTACTATTGGGTGCAGTTTTTTGATTTTTGATATAATGACATTAAGATAATGTTTGTTGTCAGTTCGCATGGATATTGCAGGCTGGTATTTCCTGTGTGCAAAGCTGCTTGTCCCCGAGGAATGCGTGGAATGTATTCTTTTGTCCTGTGTAGATTTAGCAGCGTCTCGTTTGTGTACTGCCTGATACAGAGCCCAGGAAGAAACGGCAGACTTGGAATTAGTTTGAAAGTCTGTCAGATACCCCGCATGGAGATCTCATCCTTCTCGGTGCCCGTCTCTTTTTGAACCAAAGCGGGAGGTTTCTATAAGTCAGAGAGGCGGGATGAACTCATTGAAATGTCTAGTGTGCCTTTGCAAACATCCGCTCATTAGAAAGATGTTCTTCAGTGTTTGACTGAAGACTTGTCAATCCACTACGCCCGAAGAAGAGCCCCCACTTCCCTGTTTATTTATAGCTAGAGGAACTTGCCACTGGATGTCTCCTTCATGCAAGTCATGGCTGTGATCTTGAAGGGAGGAGGGAGGCTGTAATTGAGGCTTTCTGCTTTCAATTATTTTTTTTCAAGATTTTTTATGAGGAGATGAGGCTCTAGCATTTTGAAAGTGGCTTCTCTGTGGCCTGTGAGCCTGATGTTGAGCTGCCAGCACATCAAAAGATAAACTGTGATTGACTGGCTGGAAAATGAGCTGCAAGATTGTGTGAAGATTATTACAGCGTGTTAACTCTCTGCCCATTGGCTCATTAGCCTGAATACCGTTGTTGTTTTGCAATATTTCCCACACTTATACAAGATTTAAAACATTGAAATATGCTCCGCAGATCTAATACAAGAGAGGATGAAACGTTCATGGTGCCGTACACATTTAACCAACTTTGTTCCCTCCCAAAACTTCATGCAGTAGTAGCTGCTGTGCCACATTATACCTGGTTCTCACAGTTGACGTGATGCTGGTTAATGAGGCAGGATCTGGCTAACTTTTCTCACATGCATTTTAGATCAGGCTTGCAATGAAATATTTACGCCATGCTCATTTCGAAGTACAGCATGTTTGAAATGCAACATTTTAGTTCATCAATTTGCAATACAAAACCTTTGAACTTCCAAAACTTTTCCCTTTGAAAACAGGATCATTTCCTTTTTCTTCTGAACATTTCTTCCTCTGCTCCAGTAGGAGCTGCTAAAAACACAGTGCCTTTGTGCATCACATTCCTCTCAGAAAGCTAGTGTCAGTATATCAGAATGTAAAACAGTTTTTCACCTGTTAAAAAGATTTTGTGTGGATTCAAAGTTTTGTCCTTTAAACCAGTTTTTTGTTTTCCAAAGTTAGGATAGATTTTGTAGTGCAAATCTCAGTGTATTGTTGGGAATTACAACCAGAATCACAGCACTGGGCCTCGCCCATGTGTCAAGATAACAGTAACAGCACTGTTTGCTTTCAAGCCTACAGTACAAACATAGTATAGAATAAAAGCGGCCGCTGTGTCCTATTCTGCACTCCTTGTGAGATGAACTAAATCAGGCTGTACAGAGGTGCTGAACACAAAGTGAAGCTGAGGCTGATGGAAATATGTTAACTTATTAGTTTTACAGGTATTTGGTGATAGACTATGGCATTGGACCAAGGAGGCAACAGACTGACAGATAATGCCATCCTTTATTAAAAGGGTTCCCACAGTCATGATAAACCTAGCAAAATCATGGAAAATCATAATCGCATTTTCCAGGCCTGAAAAAGTCACAGAAATAGTAAAAAAACAAAGTATTGGAAAAGTCATGGGATCCTCTGCATGCCATCACATATACAGTACTTCTTTATTTTCTCACTTGTACTGTCTCTCCCCTCATGTATGCCAGCTTGTTGAAGTGTGTAAATAAAGTTTGAGTCATATATGTTTGAAAAACACTGGGGAAAAGGAATGCAAGAAAAAAAAAGGATTACGGGTCCTTGAAAAGTCAAGTCAAAAGTTTTGAAATAGGATGTGTGGAAACCCTGTTTATTAGCGTGGTTAAAAATATATTACCGCTGCAGTGATTTTTTTCATAGTGAATGGAAGCAATATTTTCAACAATAGGTTTTGTTGCACAAAGTCTGAATATATCATTTAGGATTAATATGTGAGGAATGACAGTACTGTTGTAACACGTATCAGTGTCAGGAGATCCCCTATTCAGTTTTGTCGCCAGGCAGACGGTGTATTGTGCCAGTCCTCCGACCCAACCAGGCCCACAGATCATTTGTACCTACTAGTATTGCACTGTTAAAAAATAACTCTAAAAAAATAACCTCTGTGTGTGAGGATGCTGCAACTCCTGACAATAGAGCCCTAAAAAGATATGTGGTGAATATAATTATGAAAAGGCGCCCTGTTGTTGATGTTTTTTTTGGTGCCGTTGTTATGATATAGTTGTATTTTTATTTATCTGACACTTTACTTATCCAAAAGGACTAATACATATCTATGTATGTATACAGACTGATACCCCACTCTTCAGCCCGACAGTATTTATTACTGTTAAATAAAGTTTTTGCCGGGAAAATAAAGGCTACATTGCTGTATCCTTTTCAGTATTGCTTGAACAAATGATCCTAATAAAGGAAGAATATATTTGCTGGGATTTTGTTTTACTGCTCACATATGCATAAAGTTGGCTGATACTCTATAAAACGCTGTTTGCATTATTCTGATCATGCACTCTCAAGGCAGTTCAGTTAATAAATGTTTGTGTGAAGGATTCTCCAAAAGCTAAAAAATCAACACGCTCTAATCTGTGCTCACCGAGAGAAAATCTGCCACTTCTCTGACAGTGAACTGCAGAGTGCTTGCTTCAGTGTTTACATCAAGGGAGCTTCAGTTAATTATGGTGTTAACATATGTAAACGTGTTCCAGGTTTTCAAGGTCAGTCGTTCATTAACTTTTAATGGGGTACCTTAAGGAAATATGTTTTATTTATATCCCCAGGAGCTCACTGTCTCTCTTTCTATTTTTTCCTACTAACTTAATAAATGTACTTGCTCGAGCTTTCAGATGAGAACAGATCTGCTATTTCTGGAAAATCTCAAGACTTTCCTTATTAAAAAATGAATTTTAAGACAAACTTTTTCTCATTTTCTAATTTTTCTCATTTGTTTTCTTGCAGAGGAGAAGGCCTCAGGGGGACAACAGGTAATCTAACAAAGGAGGGATTGTTGATTTGAACTGGTCTTCAGGCCTCTTCAGCCATGTGTTCCACAAATCACTCAAACTGGGTCACGTTTGAAGATGACAACACACCCCTGTCACCACCTCAGAAGCCCCTGCAGTCACCAGGGCTTATCAAAGCGTCAGTGCCGCGTCCCAATGGTCTGAAATTAGTTCTTCCTCCAATCAGAGATACTTCCTGGAGCTTCAATAACTCTCTGGAATCCCCTCTAAGCACGTCGAGTCTTAGTGGAAGTTCCTGTGTACCATATAACACGCCCTTTTGCACTCCTGTGAGTGGGGTACCTAGTAATGCGTCCCCATTTCAAAACGACTTCTTTCGGAGTTTCTCCAGCACGCCGAACACTTCTGTCCCCTCTCCTGCACCACAGGCCCCGCATCAAACCTCAGATGGACCAAGCCCTTTCCCCTCTTTCCAGGGAAACTCAGGACATTATAATCCCTTCTGGGATGGGTCTAGACACAGCGCAGATGTGGACAGCTCCTCCTCAGACTCAGAAACTGACAACAGCCTACCACGCTTCTTTATTCGGACCAAAGATGGCAATGAGCCTCCGCGTGATCACTTCCAGAGCTCATTCTCCTACGTCTGCCATAAACTGGAAGGCCTACGAGCAGAAACGGACCATGAGACAGAAAAAGATGGAGAGAGGCGGCCAAGTTGCAAAAGCGAGGTGTTGAGCGAGGGTTCTTCTCAGTTTGTTCCTCGGGGTCTGTTTCGTAGCCAGAAGAGAGACGGCTGGTCTGTCTTGCTCAGGATTCCTGAAAAAAAGAACCGCATGTCCTCGCGACAGTGGGGGCCGATCTACCTCCGCTTGTTGCCGGGAGGTGTGCTGCAGATGTACTACGAGAAAGGGCTGGAGAAGCCGTTCAAGGAGTTCCAGCTTCTCCCCCAATGCAGGCTGTCGGATCTTAAACTGGAAAGCTACGGCGAGCCCCGCAAAGTCCTCTCGGTCAAGGTGGAACATTTCTCATACACAGAAAAGAAACGCTACCACCCCAAGCTGGAGGTCAGTCACGAGGCGGAGGCAGAAGAGCTGCTCAAGTTTGGCTCCACAGTACACGACGACATGGAGGACCTGGTGGTGTCCATAGAGGAGGAAATCTTCAGATTGTGTTTGCACCACCAGCAGAGGCGGCACTACGAGGAGCAGGAGCTGTCGTTGCAGATCACTGATCATATCTGGGTACAACTGGATAAGTTTGGAGAAGTCATGGAGCGGACATCCTTCACCCAGATTCACTGTCTGGCTTTCCTGAATGGACTAGGGGATTGTTTTCTTGCCCTTAATGATCTCGGGCTGGTGCGCTTCAACTCTGCCTATGGGTCTGAGGACGATGGTGAACTCTGGATGGAGATTGCAGACTGCTGTTTTCACAAATGTGTGAATGAGACAGAGTACCATAGGTCCAGGCTGATAAAGTTCTCGCCTCCGGAAGCGTGCAGGGTGGAGCTGGTGCGATATAAGACGGCAGTTTTGGGTTGCACAGAAATGCCCTTCTCGATCAAAGCTGTTGTCACAGTTCAAGGTGCCTATGTGGAGCTCCAGGCCTTTCTTAACATGTCAGCCACCTTCCTTTCCTCAGTGAGGGTGTCTGACACGTACCCACTGTGTGAGAATGTAGTGATCCGTGTACCTGTGCCAGGCGACTGGGTCAAAGTGACGCAGACAGTGGCCTTGCTGCGACAGAGGTCTCTTAAGGCCCGTATGAACAGAAATGCCTGCTTGGGTGCTGTCACCGCTGCAGATTCACAGCCTGTCATGCAGGTGACAATCGGCACCGTCAAGTATGAGAATGTATATTCAGCCGTCGTGTGGAGGATTGACCGACTGCCCGCCAAGAATATGGGTAACACATTTCTGAGCGATTTAGCCCTGCCCTACATCCTAAAATCATTTTCTCATTAGCTTCTTTGCTTCCTGTGCATGTGTACAGTATGTTTGCCGCTCAGCGGTGCGACCCTTTAACTACAAGTGACTTTTGTTTTTCTCCTTTGCAGCGGTGGATCATCCCCACTCATTTTCCTGCAAGCTAGAGCTGGGATCTGATCAGGAGATCCCAAATGACTGGTACCCTTTTGTCACGATGGAATGTGAAATTATGGGCGCGGTTGTGTCACAGACCAGGGTGAAGTCACTGGGCACTGCGAACGACATCCAGCCGCAGAAACACGTGACCAGTTGGACACGCTACCATTGTCAGGTGAGATGATTCAGTTGTCTAATGTTATCTTGCTCAATGCATGAACCAAACTTAAAGGAATACTTTGAAAACTTTCAACCAGCTTTTTGTATCATAACAATGTGGGTAGTTTGTGTGCATCAACTGTGGTAAACTTCACTCCAGTCTCACCAGCGGCCAAATCTCTCAGCTCATCTTTCAGCTCAAATCCGCTGGATAATGTGATTTGATGGCTCTAGGGCTGTAGCTTAAAGAATAGATTGTACTTCCCCATTTTCATATGCCTGCCACCAAAAAACTAGGCAGTGCTTATTGAACCAAGAACAAAGATTCTGTTGCTGTGTCTGTCGCCTTAAATGTCTTAGGAAAACTTATTTTAGTGCACTTTCTAGCTGTAATACGAGAATTTGTGAAGAGGAAGTGAGTGAGGGTCATACCGTTTCCTGTAGTGTAAAAACAGAGACCAAAAACACTGTAAAACTAAGCAGCACTCATCAACTGAACTAACCAAGATTCTTGATTGTTGCCTATTTCGCACCTTAAATGTTTTCAGAAACATATTTTAGTGCACTGTTTGGCTGTATTCCAAGATTGTTCATTACCAGTTGTCTGCCATATGATTTCCTGTGTCTAAACCGACAAGTTTGCATTCTGCCAACTATCAGTGGGAGCATTTATTGGTCTGGTACAGTGCATTTCATCCTGGTAGTTGTAGGGTTTCTGCCTCATGAGTGTTTTTTTTTCTGGTCTGGTCATGTAGCACAAATTTCAAAAGTATTTATGTCTTTCTACTACTTTTTTTTTTTTTTTAAAAAAGGACCATCTTACCAGCAGTGAAATACTTCTTAAATATAAAACAGAGAAAAGACCATTATTTACTAATCTCATTTTTGTGTTTTATAGGTGGAGGTGGAGAAAAAATGGATTGAAACAGAGTCACAGAGGCAGTCTGGCTGTATGACACAGTGATTATCAAAGAAGCTCTGAAGAGGACATTATCCCTTTGGTCCAAGATATTTGCCAAATCATCTTCATGGTGAAAAGGGATGACAAATGAACAAAAAAAAGAGGGTGATATAGAACTTTCTGCTTATATCCGGAGTCAGATTCAACTAATTACACATAGCCTGGTAGTATTTCTCATGGAGGTTAACCGATTTTGTATCCTTTAACTGAGACTGAATTAGTCTAGACCTAATAAACAATTTAACATGGTCCTTTTGCCTAGCACTTTACATTTAATAGATTTATTAACTGTACAGCTACAGTTTATAGTGTACTGTATATAAGCTTGCATTTGCATCATCTGCACTGCCCTCCAGAATGATTGGCAGCCTCAAAAAATGTACGCCAAACAGGCTGCATGAGATAAACAGCTTAAGTAATGAGCAATATTCACTGTGTTTGAGAAAAAAAAATCATTATCAGCATATGTTTGGGGTCAGGCCCTTTTGTTCTCATATTTCTATTAGTTTAGGTATGAATCATCGACATTTGTACGCAATAGTATGTGGCATTATTATTCTTTGATTCTGTATTTTGCATATCTGATATTTTGCAGTCCGTATGTAGGCATCCCCTTGTATCATTAAGTAAGTGACAAACAATAAGCAAGTGACAAACAAAGCAATGTGGAAACGCACTATGGTGATGTAATTATGCCTGCACTAATAATCTGGTTCAAAGGTGGGTCACATCATGCTGAGTCCCACACGGCAGCATTTGTCTGAAGTAAATTAATCACAATTATTAGGGCAATTTGGCTGAATTGATGCAGGCTCAATGCCAATTAGCTGCCGTTCTCTGCAGGTTCAAAGCAACATGAGACAAACGGAAAATTAAATCATTTTTCTCACAAGTGTATTGCCCCCAAAAGCTACAAATTAATGTTATATTTGAAGGGTAACTGTCTTGCTTTTGCCAAATACAAAGTGCATCCATGAAGTGAAACAGCAGTTGCAGTTTGAAACCATAAACCCCAAAGGACTGACAGAAATCAGCCACCTTAAGGACATTTTTTTACATTATACTGTAGCTAGAGCTGTACTCAAACTTATGAGGTCTGAAACTTATTATGCAATATTTCATTTTCTTTTCACATGAATACAACTCATTACTTGGGTTGCATACCTCGAGCTGACCTTTAAATATATATATAAAGGTTGTATTCTGGAGGACTGTAATTTTATTTAAACGAATCAAATCTCTATTATGTGATCTTTCTGCCTCTGGGTTGTGAATAGGTTGGTTAAAAAAAGGAACGGCGAAGCTTAGAAAACAAGGCCTTCGGTGATGACTTTATGTATGAGGTACCTGGCTTACGTTGGATATTATGTACGTCAAGAGTAAAAATTGAATTAATGCTGAATGACTCATGGTACTTCTTCACAGACATTCACTTGGAAGTGTCTATTTCTGCCACACACTCCAGCTAAAGCAAAATTTAGTTTATACTTGTTCAATGAAGGAGAACAGGAGAAGTGCACATGCATGACACACCACAATCAGTATTGCTAATATACTGCTACAACTGTCCACTAATATTTCATTGAACAAAGGAGCAAAACAGTTGAATAAACATTCCACCCAGCGTTTCTCATCATCACAGTTCTGTTTAGAGATGGACATCTAGCCTTGAGTAGTGACAAACTGCAGCTCAGTGAATGACAACAGATTCACAGGAAATAATTTTGTGCAAGTGCTACATGCTGATTTGATTTTAACTGTGATTGTGCACAGGTACGGAGGAGTGGAGTATCTTACCCTAAATTGAATTTGCCTCATTAGGAACACACTACACGCGCAAAGATATTGCTTCACAAGAGTGCTGCTGTTTTTCAACTCGATAATGTTAACGTTGGACCTTGTGGTGATGAGTCATTGTTCAGCAAAGTCTCAACCTGGGAGCTTTGAGTTTCTACTATTCGCCAGCTTGTTTTTTGTTCGAGGCAGCAATTATGATACTTTCAACTATTCTTAATAACTTAACTAACTTTACTGTTTTAGATCCCCTCCCCCAATTGATTAAATTAGGTATTTTCAGTCTCAATTTTTAATTGTCAAATATTTTTTTATCTCTTACCAGCTGGACTAGTAAAATAGACATAATATAGATAATATTGTTTAGATATGGGAATAAAGAGAAGGAGAGCCTCTCTCTGGGTCCAGAGTAGCTTTGTATTAAAGTGTCAGCTGAATGGCAGGTCGTTTCAGTGAGCTGCAGTATCCACAGGGCTGCATACTCTCATGTTGCTGCTTTTGAGCCACAGCACTCTCATCCTCGTCAGAGGACTCAACCTACAGTTTTGAAAGAGTGCCAGCATTACAAGCAGATGCTCGGAGGAAGCAGGGGTCACGGCGCCCGCTGCTGCTGCTACGAATCTATCGAACATTGAGTTCAAAATAAAGTGTTTTGTAAAGGGTGAAATATTTTTAACTCCTGGCATTGTGCATTCTCAGGATCAGACACTGCTCTGACTCTGCAGCGGCTCTGTGGGAAATGTGCAACAGTGTAACCTTTCTATCGACAGCAGCCAGAGAACCAGAGCTGAAAAGGTTCTGCTGGACAGAAATATTTGAATCTCTCTGAGAACAGATGTCTTACATTCGGACAACTAAACCACTACATGTACTGAAGCCATATTCGATGTTAGGAGGTATTTGAGATCTCAGTTGCGGGTGGATGTAAAGTGGCCTGCAGGACACTGGCACATTAGGAGACAATGGGCCCCATTGCCTTCATGAAGCAAGAAACAAAGATTTTGTGGTTGTTTTGTCTTTCCTTTAATTGGTTGTTTTATTGTCTCTTTGCAGTTGTTTTATGTCTCGTGGAGGCAATTTTGTGTTGTGTCCCTTTGAGATAGTTTGGGGTTTTGAGGTAATTTTGTGTCTCTGTGTCTCTTTGTGGTTCCGTGCCTTTTTAAGGTAGTTTTGTGTATTTTTTTAGTCATTTTGCATGTTTGTTGTCATTATGCATGTTTCTGTCTCTTTGTTGTTCTCCTGAGGTAGTTTTGAGTCTTATTTGTCACTTTGTGTCCCTTTGTAGTTATTTGGTGTCCCCTTTGTGGTAATTTTTGTCTGTCTTTGCAGTTCCTTTGCATCTTCATGTGGTCATTTTGAATCCAGTCTGGGTCAGTAAGTGTTCATTTCAGTGACATTTCACCTTGGGTGGGGGCTGATATAATATTGTTGCAGTGCCATCAAATGCCTGGTGACTAGTGCATGCTAAATGAGTCACAATTGTTTTGATGGTAAAATATATGAGATGCACAATGTTAATATTAAGCTCTTGTCTCACTTTAGCAACAGATTTACACCTCATTGAATGAAATAAGTAAATTCCAAACCCATTAAATATTATATTATGAAGGACAAAAGTAATAAAACAAACCAAAAAAAAAAACCCTGACTATTATCACAACTTCCTCTTCATCCAAACAAACATGAAGGTCTCAGCTTCGGTCACGTGATTCTCATGTCTCTGTGGAGCCTGATTGCCATCACCTGTTAGTGCACTTTTCATCAAGTCACTGCGGGCAAAACAATCTGACTCTCACCGTGAACTGTGTGTAGTATGTTCCCGAAGTGCACTGTCATCGGACTGCAGCTACCTGTGCCGTGAATCATGCTGAGCAACTCAGGCCCGGTGGTAAGCAACGCTGCAGTTTTATCCGGTTTTGCTTTAAGGTCAGGCTAACTACGAGCAAAATGTATGTGTGATGTGTTGGTTTGTATTTTCTTTACATACGCGTTAATAAATTCGCAGCTAAAAAGACAAGCTATTTAAATTGGAGCAGCTCAGTGCAATATAATCAATCATATGAATGCAGTCACGTGGCTTTCTGTATCGCAAACTGAATAGTGAGCCACTTTTGTGTCCCTTTCAAGGAAGACGTCTGCCCAGAAACATTTGATACTTATTTTTACTGTTTTTTTTTTCTCGATTTAAATTTAATAATTTGCGAATAATATGGGGAAGATGTTTAATATATTCTGAAAAAGAAAATTTCAGACAGAAAAATAGTTAAGGCTACAGAAATGAGTGTAAACCGAAATGAAGGGGGGCTTTTTATATATTTAGAAAATAGATGTGTGAGTTTCCAAAAGCAGCGGTGGAAGAAGTATTTGGTTCCTTTGCAACCTTGAAAATGTAACTTAAAGTAAGTACTTAATATTAACAGTAAAAGTACCCAATGCACGGACACACACACACACACACACACACACACACACACACAACACAAACGCACAAAAAAAAATCCGGTAAAATTATAAGTAAAAAAAAAAATTGGGGGGAAAAAATCTCAAAATTATTAAAAATAGAAAATGGCTTGAATGTTTGTCAAAATAGTTGCCTATTGCAAAGATCATAATTTGTAAAGTGATAAGCCTGTCAGATAAATGTAGTTAAGTAAAAAGTACAACATTTACCTCTGACAATACTAAAGTAATGTACAAGCACCACAGATATGTACCTAATTACAGTACTTGAGTAAATATACTTAGTTACATTCCACCACCGTGCAACAACCAGCAACATAAAAAAAGGCAGACTTATGATGTTTGTAATTTTGTGTTTTGCTTCTAAATATACTATAAATTTTTCCTCACAAGCAGCAGATCAGCTTCTGACTTTCAGTTTCTGTGAACAACTGTAGGCCAAACTGTACTTGTCCATAATTGATGATGTGATTGAGAGTATGAGGGAGCTGTTTTTGGATGAAGGGCTTGAAGACCGCGTCCTGGACGATTTGAGGCATGTGAGTTATAGTCTACATAACTCTTAAAAAAATAGATATAATGCATATCTTGACTCAAGCTGTCAGTTACAGCAAAGTTAGATCATCTATTGAGAAAGTATACGCCATACCACAAAGACAGACAGACTGCTGTGTCTTCTTGCAGCTTTGGGAGTCAAAGATGATGCAGTCAAAAGCAATGGAAGACTTCAGGAAAAATAATATCAACTCATCCAACTTTGTGCTGCAGCTCCCTGCTAACTACAGTCAGGCTGATCAAGAACTCACAGGTAACGCACCACTGCTTGAAATGAACTGCCTCTGACAAAAAACATGAAACAAATCTAAGTAGTTGGGTTACCTTAAATGTACCCTGTGCATGGGAAACAAGAACTCCAGTGTGTGTAAAGTTGCAGCAGATAAGCTCTCAAATTAAATATAAGCGGCATGAGTGTTCACACAGAGCACTAATGTGAATGAAGTGATTCAGAAGATTTTTGTATTACCTGCTCTGCTCTGATTTTTGCCCTCAGCTTCAGTTGTGATCCCTACGAGTCAGAATATCCACAGTTTCCCAATCAAGGCAAGTGCCATCAAGATTTTCAGTATATCACCTCCCGGACCTCATCTGGAAGCAAAAAACTATTGGAATCATTTTAATCTTAAAAGCACAGGCTAGATAATGTTGACATTTAAACATTATGAATTTAAAGCATCACGATCTATCTAAATTTGTATGGCTTGAACCCCCATTTTGTAATGTCTATTTCAAGTGTTGTAATTTTAATAACTTTTTTTTTTTTATTGCTTTCAGATTCAGAAATTTTAATCTGTAACTGAAGCCAAGCCCAAAAAATCAAGTTGTCTTAATTGGATTATACATTTTAGACACAAATTGTTGAAGTAAATGTTGAACTTGAGCATTGAACCACCAAGGACCACCTTTTCCTCTTGATTTTTTAATTATATGCTATACTTTGATCATGTGACAAACTTGTTTTAAGAGATTTGTTTACATAAGTGAATACATGATTTTTATAAATTATTTTTCCCCTGCTGTTAAAATGGCATTACATATTGTGAAAAGCACAAAATGACATGTTTCAGAATCAAAACTCAAACTTTAGGACTCCAGACTTGACTCAGGACTTAAGTTCATAGACTTGAGACTGTCTTGTGACTTGTTTAACGGTATAATGTAAATAATGTAAATAATTGCATGTAAATAATTACTGTCTGATATGCTGAATTATGCACATAATGTTTTAATTGCAGAACAACTCAGAGACACTTGCTACTTTTTCTCTCCCTGCTGGGTTGTCTTACCCTGTGCAGATACCAGCAGGAGTCACTCTACAAACTGCTTCTGGTAAGTAATGACTTCAGCTGTTCTGGGCCTATATGTGTTTTAGTTCGCAGCTTGTATTAATGATCTGAAATAACATTTCACTCTTTTGTTTTTTTTCTCACTGAGGTCAACTTTACAAGGTCAATGTTCCTGTTGTGGTTACCCAGGCCCCGGCAGGTCAGGCAGCTGCGTCCCAACCCACACAGAAAATCACTGAGCGGAGAGAAGCTCCTGCTCCTCAGTCAGCAGCAGTCCCACCTAATGCCACTCATCCTCAGGAGGTGGAGCCGTCCTCTGTCACTGCTTCCTCTGTCACTGCTTCCTCTGTCACACAGCTGCCACATCCAAAGAACAATTTACCCTCTGGTCTGGAAAGCAGCCTCCCCCAGCCGCCACAAGTTCCTGCTGCTGAGACCTTGCAGCTTCAGGGCGCCCACTCTCCAGAGCCAGAGGTCACATTGGAAGAAAATGAGCCGAGTCCACAGCCCTTGAACCTCAGTATAAGCGCTTCTCCCTGCAGTCAGTTATTAGACTTCCAGATCAGCACGGAGGAGGCTTTGACTCAGACGGCACAGTTAAAGACCAGAGACATCGATGATATCCTCAAAGAGGTGATTGCAGAGGAGACGAAGAAGGCAGAGAGGGCGAGGAATCAAGCACCTGCAAAGACTGACAACCACGCTGAGGCCGTTCTTGGGGTAATTTAAAAAGAATATTCTGTATTTAAGCAAATACCGCCAACTGAAATAGGAAAAGGCCAGTTATTGAGGTATTCACAAACATTCTCTCTCATAGCTCCTAGCTTAGCCTAAACATTTCCAGCAGCTTAGGAGTGATCAAGGAAAATTCTTAGAGCAACTCTTAACAAGGAAGGGACAGAAACCTTTGTCTTAGTGACGAGGCGTGATTGACCCTGTTGCTAGGTGTGACACATTCTTTTAACAGATGTGATATGTTGTCACAGATGCGCCCTTTTGTGAGCCTGCAAGGTGTGAATACCCAGAGGAAATTAAATGAACTGCATCACGATATGATTTTTTTTTTCTTCCAATTTTTCCAGTTTTTCTATATCCTAGTGCATCTTTATTTCTGGCATTGTATCATTGATGGGAGCGAATCTTTGTAGCATCTCATTTACTCACTGTCATCCAGCATTTGGACAAAATTTCTCCTTCTTTTTTGTCTTTCTTGCCATTTTCTTATCTGCTTAAGAAACTCTTAAACCTCTTAAAACTCCTCCTCCCTACTCCTAACAGTTTTTCATCTTAGAAGTCCTCTTAAGGGCTAAGATGACCTCTGAATAACTTCTATCTTTACCAGGATCTGGTCTCAACTTCAAGGAAAAATGTCATAGTTCTAAGAATTTTCTCAGATTTTCATCACTAACAGCAAATCTTCCTACCAGGAAGTGAAAAACAGCCCCAGATGTGTATTGTTAAATGGAAAGTTTCAGTTGGATGAGAAAATCCATACAACTCATATCTGTACACTAGATATGCTGGAGCCAGCAGCCTGGATAGCTTAGCTTTAAGACTGAGAACAGGGGAAAATGGCGAACCTGGATCTGTCCAAAGGTTACAAAATCTGTCCTCCAGCACCTCGAAAGCTCACAAATGTATTTTTTAACATGTCTTGGTTTATTTAATCTGCACAGAAACTGAATTTTAAGAAAACCTTGTTTTTTAAGGGGTTATGTGCCTGACTATATTCTGGCACAGAGTTTCAAGGCTTTATGTTAAGCTAAAATAACCAGCTACCGACTGTAGATTTGTATAAACTAGACTGACAAAGTAGTGTTAAGCTATTTCTGTTTTACTATCCCACTCAAATGGTGTTTCAGAATGGAGGTATGTCTCTGAAAAGACATGGATGTTTATCTGGTAGAGAGGGTCTGATGAACGGAGTTGTTAAATTTCCCTGCAGATTTTCAAATGACATTTACCTGACTGCTAAAAAAGTCTCAAATTAACCATCAAACAATATACTGAAAAATACGAATAACTAAATAGTACTGAAATATATTGACATTTAGATGAACTAAGTTATGTCCAACAACAAAAATCTACCCAAACGGAGGGGATCTGTATTCTGATATCAGTGTAGTGTAGTGTAGTGTAGCAGTATCTGGCATCATGCTCAGCCCAAACAGGCTCACAAGGCAGACTATCAGTTTCCATGTATACTGAAGTGAGTCCAAATATACAAATTATAGAGACACGTGATTAGTGTAGTCTGTATGCTTTCATACTCAACATGCATCAAATAATTATATAGTCATTCTGTATGTACGCATTATTCAGTCTAGTTTAATTATTTTGCTAAGCTTTAGAGATAAAATGAGCCCATATTTTTCCACTAAACTTTAATCAAACCAAAATAATTCAGGATTTTTGTTCTTTATTTTACAAAGGTGCACGCAGGTTATCATGTAAAGTAGAGCACGAGTTGAAAGTCACGGTGCTCGCTGAAGTCTGCACTTCTACTTCCTGCAAAATCTCATCTATCAAGGTGAAATGTTTTTAGTAAGTCCCATCTTATGACAGGCACTGAGTTGCACTTTGGGAAGTATGGGAACCAGCATTTTTGGACCACTCTGATTCTTTTCAAAAACACATAAAAATTACTTATAAATTAGAACCAAAAACAAACACACAAAAAAAACAAATTTTCTAGATCTTTATTCGAACATGGCAAATAAAAGAAGACAACAAATGAAAATAAAATTATAAGCAAAAACCACAATATCAGATGCCCACTGTAATTATTCTGTAAACAAACAGAAGTACTTACTGTCTGAAAAGGAGTAGGGGGAAGTAAATACTTATCAAATCCTACCCTCCTTTTCCCAATTTATACATACACACATACACATATATATGTACATAGTCATTCATATACACATGTACACATACACACATACTCACATATATACACATACATACCTTCCCCCCATGTTTTTGAAAGAAATCAAACCTATTTGCTTTAGGTTCAAAGGTTTAAATACTTTTAAAAGGTGCCTGAATACAGCACAAAGAAAATGATGTCGATCCAGGTTTTAAAGGATTAATGTTTCCATTCTTGATAAAGTCAGTCTTCAAGTTAACAAACTTTATGACACTGTAGTTTTTTGACGACTAAGCCCTCAACACATGAGTGCTGTAAAACAGACTGCTGTGCTGTGCTATCAACTTAAGCCAATGCAGGTGTGCACAAGACAAAACCTTTTATGACTGCATGCTTAAATTTTGTGAATGTTATCATGACATAACTGTTTGTTCTCACAAAAACTGCTCAGCTGGACCTGGACTATAGCTACAGCGAACTGTCAGACATCGTTCAGCTTGATGGACCTGCGGGGAACTCTGACATCGAGGAGGAAGAGGAAGTTCCCCTGGAAGAGAACGACTTTCTGGGTATAATCAACGCAGAGGCCATCAAAGCCCTGCAGGAGGGAGACGTAAGCAGCGACAGCAACAGCATCTCCTCCAGCAACGACAGCGAGGAAGCCGATGAACTCGCTAATGTAGTGGAAGAGGTGAGTGAGGTGGATATTCATTTTAGCGTGGTTTATTTTTTGTTAGTAAAACATCTGTGTGGAAAACTCCAGCTGATCTGTGCCTCAGTCAGTCATTTAAGGCAACAGCATATCTTTGACTGCACACTTTAACAATGCACTTTCTATATTGATTAGGATCCTTTGAATTCGGGTGATGATGTGATTGAGCAGGACATCCCAGATCTCTTCGACACTGACAATGTAATCGTTTGTCAGTATGACAAAGTAAGAACCTTTTGGCTGTATTTCTACCATTCTTCGACTTTCAACAAAGCTCAGGGCTGAGTACAGTCTCTTAACATCGTTCGATGTTTTTTCTGTTGCAGATTCACCGCAGCAAGAACCGCTGGAAGTTTCATTTGAAAGATGGAGTGATGTGTTACGGAGGTAGGGACTATGTCTTCTCTAAAGCTGTTGGGGAAGCTGAGTGGTGATGAGCTTTAGCTCTCTTGAAGACATCAGATAATCACATTTAAAGAGGAAAAACTGATTTAAAAGGGAAAAATAATTAGTCAATTTAGACCTCTTGGTGGTGTACTTTAGCTCAGGAAGCAGGCATTTAGAACACGTCTGTGTAAAATCACTGCTATTTTTGTTTTTTTCGTTAATGTAATTATCAGAGCAATACTGCATGTCATTTACAGCCAATTACTTGTGGCGTTGCTCTACCGAGACAAACAGCACGAATTTCTGTTGGATAATACTAAGCTGAGAATTGTTTTCTTCATTAGTGGAGTGAAACATTATTTGACCTGGAATGTGTTTTACTTCTGTCATGATCATGTTGCTTTCAAGCAACCTAATGTGCTTTTTGATTTTCAAACATTGTAATGACTTTAATCATGCTTCAAATACAAAGAACTGCACTGTGCTGTGTTCAAAAAAACTTTTTTTTGGTACAATCCTGCACAAAGCCTGTGTTCCCTTGGTGTCATAACATTTTTCTAACGAACGAAGATGTTTTTTTCTTGTTGAAAATACTACCGACAAATTCAGTGGAACATGCCAAAAAATATAACACTAAAATCTATTAATTACTCAAAAAAGTTACTCACAGCTGGAAAGAAAATATAAAGGGTGGTGTGAAATCTCCGCATACAGTCCACAAAACAACAACAAATCAGTGACAAATCCTTTGAAAATGTTCTGGACATTGACAGTGTTATCACAATTCAGTGATATTCTTTGGTGCAAGCCTTATGTCTTATTTTCTTAAATATAAAAAAGGGAAGTTACTTTTCTTGTATACCAGCTTCAAGTGTGATAAACAAAAAAATACACTATGATTTTATAGCATTTTTTTGTTTAACATTTTACACGTTATAGTACTAGTGTCAGAACAATATTATAGTCATGTCATGAAAATATCATGGTATAATATACCATAAAATATCATAAAAATCTAGGTATCGTATGCCAGAAAAAATGTCATAAAATATCAAAAATGTCATAAAATATCATAGTATGCCATAAAAATATGTCATAATATAATATGCCATAACATTGTCATAGAAATCTAAGTGTAGTCATAAAACAACTGTTATAGTACAGCATGTCTTCAAAAATCATAAAAAAAATCGTGATAGTGTATTATGTTTTCAATTATTATCAAAAAGTGTCAGATTGCATGTCGTCAAAAATCATGAAAAAGTGTCACTGTATAGTATGTCATAAAAAAATCATGAAACGCCATAGTAAAGCAGGTCATCAAAAATCCCCCCAAAAGTCATAGTATGGCATATTGTCACAGATCATCAAAAAATATCATGCTATAGCATGTCATCACAAATCATGAAAAAAACGTTAATATTATAACATGTTGTCAAAAATATTGGCAAAATGTCATAGTATAGCATGTCATTTAAAATCATGAAAAGGCAGAGAGGGGATTTAGGGCACAACCTCACCAATGTTGTTTTCAAACGATTTTCTGACATGCAATAATATAATGTTTTTGGACATTTCTTGGACATGCTATACTATGATATACTACTATAGTATTTGATATACTACATTATGTTGTTTTCAGCTGTTTTTTGGACATGTTGTATTTTGACAATTTTTGCCATACTATACTATGTCGTTTTCAGGCCATTTCTTGACATGCTATAATATGCCTTTTTTTGCCATTTTTTTGGACGTGCTGTACGATTACGTTACTCGACATGCTGTATTAGGTCATTTTCAGCTGCTTTTTGGACATTTCTTATTTTGACCTTTTTTTGCCATACCTTAATATGTTATTTTCAGGAGATTTTTTGAAGCGCTATAACATGACGTTTTTTGGACGTTTTTTTTTTTTTTTTTGGAGATGCTATACGTTGGAAGACCAGCCAAGAATGGAAACTCGCACCCAGATCCGAACCGAAGCTTCTCATTCCCCCCGAGGGAGATGAGCCCCTTCATGAACATGCAAACGGCTGCGCCGTTTTTTGGAGATGCTATACCTTGGAAGACCAGCCAAGAATGGAAACTCGCACCCAGATCCGAACCCAAGCTTCTCATTCCCCCCGAGGGAGATGAGCCCCTTCATGAACATGCAAACGGCCGCGCTGTGGCTCATGATCATGTTTAATATGTTCATGAATCAGCAACAGTTTGTGCAACCATTGACAGGAAACTATGTGGAGGAGTGAAAACTCCCAACAGCTGGAGGGGGAGGCTACTACCCAAACATGAAACCCCAAGCAGGAGGAGGAAGTTTCTACTCAAACACGCCACCCCACGGCCAGCCAATGTGGAAAGACGGATAGTGGAGAGAGTGATGATGCGACGGAGCTCCAGATAAAGAGGAATAACAGATCATTGTGTGTGCGCTTTTTGTGCTATTGCCTTATCTTGCTTAGACTCTGTGTTAGACGGTATATGTAACTCATGTAAAAGGGAGTGAAGTAACTGTTGCTTGTTTTTTTTTTAGCATTAATATCTTTGAATAAAGGCTGCCTCTAGCAGTTTTAACCTGTTTAACCTGGGTGTTAGCCGTTTCATTCTTCTGAGAATCTGGTGAGTGGCTAAAAGACAAAAACAAGACAAAAAATAAACAGGTTGCTAAACAAAAGCAAACTTTCATTTTGCTGCTTGGCTTTCACCAACCATGAGTAAATAAAAACCCAGGAAGGGTAGTACCAGAGGTAATCCCAGAGCCGCCCTAGATCTTCCAAGAGGGGATGGGTCAGAGACGTTCCCTCTGCCCGAGTGATAGAGCATTTAAGTCCTGGTCTGGTCAACTGTGAAAGTAGAAACTGTTGGGTATCTATCACTCAGAAAAAAAAGACACCTTACCTCTTAAGTAAGTCACTCTCTCGCAGGTCTGGGGTTGGAGTCTGAATATTTAGACTCTAAATTCTATTATACTATGTTGTTTTTGGTCATTTTTTGAACATGCTATATTACAATGTTTTCGGACATTTATTTGACATTCTATATGAAATGTATCAAAAAGCTATTTTATGTGGTTTTTAGCAGTTATATTTGGGAATGACATTTTTCAACATAATTGTTTTCAGTCAATTTTTTTCAAAATGCTATATGAGTTTTTTGGCTATTTTTTTTTTCACATGCTATCACGTATCGACATGATATTCAGCCATTTTCAGGAGCGGTCAAGATTTGACTTTTTTTCGCCATACTATACTATTGCCTTTTTCGTCATTTTTTTGACATGCTAATTTATGATGTTTTTGGCCTTTTTTGGGCTTGATTTCCACTTTGTATGCTATGATGGGTTTCTAGAAGCTATTCTGTGTTGTTTTCAGCCATTTTTAGGAGTGGTCAAAATTTGAGTTTTTTCGCCATACTATACTATTGCCTTTCTCATCATTTTTTTTGACATGCTAATTTATGATGTTTTTGGCCTTTTTTGGCCTTGATTTCCACTTTGTATGCTATGATGGGTTTCTAGAAGCTATTCTATGTTGTTTTCAGCCATTTTTAGGAGCGGTCAAAATTTGACTTTTTTCGCCATACTATACTATTGCCTTTCTCATCATTTTTTTTGACATGCTAATTTATGATGTTTTTGGCCTTTTTTGGCCTTGATTTCCACTTTGTATGCTATGATGGGTTTCTAGAAGCTATTCTATGTTGTTTTCAGCCATTTTTAGGAGCGGTCAAAATTTGACTTTTTTCGCCATACTATACTATTGCCTTTCTCATCATTTTTTTTGACATGCTAATTTATGATGTTTTTGGCCTTTTTTGGCCTTGATTTCCACTTTGTATGCTATGACGGGTTTCTAGAAGCTATTCTATATCGTTTTCAGCCATTTTTAGGAGTGGTCAAAATTTGACTTTTTTCGCCATACTATACTATTGCCTTTTTAGTCATTTTTTTGGACATGCTAATTTATGATGTTTTTGGCCTTTTTTGGCCTTGATTTCCACTTTGTATGCTATGATGGGTTTCTACAAGCTATTCTATGTTGTTTTCAGCCATTTTTAGGAGTGGTCAAAATTTGACTTTTTTCGCCATACTATACTATTGCCTTTTTAGTCATTTTTTTTGACATGCTAATTTATGATGTTTTTGACCTTTTTATGCCTTGTTTCACACTTTGTATGCTATGATGGGCTTCTAGAAGCTATTCTATGTTGTTTTCAGCCATATTTAGGAGTGGTCAAAATTTGACTTTTTTCGCCATACTATACTATTGCCTTTCTCATCATTTTTTTTGACATGCTAATTTATGATGTTTTTGGCCTTTTTTGGCCTTGATTTCCACTTTGTATGTCATGATGGTTTTCTAGAAGCTATTCTATGTTGTTTTCAGCCATTTTTAGGAGTGGTCAAAATTTGACTCTTTTTGCCATACTATACTATTGCCTTTCTCATCATTTTTTTGACATGCTAAATTATGATGTTTGTGGCTGTTTTTGGCCTTGATTTCCACTTTATACGCTATAACGGGTCTCTACAAGCTATTCTATGTCATTTTAAGCCATTTTTAGGAGCGGTCAAAATTTGACATTTTTCGTCATACTATACTATTGTCTTTTTCGTCATTTTTTTGACATTCTAAATTTTGAGGATTTTGACCTTTTTTGGCCATGATTTCCACTTTATACGCTATGACGGGTCTGTACAAGCTATTTTGTGTTGATTTCAGCCTTTTCTAGGAGCGGTCAAAATTTGACTTTTTTCGCCATACTATACTCTTGCCTTTCTCGTAATTTTTTTGACATGCTAAATTATGAGTTTTTTTTTTTTGCCTTTTTTGGTCTTGATTTACACTTTGTATGCTATGACGGAACTATGCAAGGTATTATATGTTGTTTTCAGCCATTTTTAGGAGTGGTCTAAATTTGACTTTTTTCACCATACTATACTATTGCCTTTTCATCATTATTTTGAGATGCTAAATTATGAGGTTTTTGGCCTTTTTTGGCCTTGATTTCCACGTTGTATGCTCAGACGGGTATCTATAAGCTATCCTATGTCATTTTCAGCCATTGGTAAAAATTTGACTTTTTTTGTCATGTTTTTGACTTGCTAAATTATGATGTTTTTGGCCTTTCTTTGCTTTCATTACCACTTTGATTACTATGATGCACCTCTACAAGCTGTTATGTGTTCAGTGGTTTTCAGGGGCATTCAAAATATAACTTCATTGACATGCTATACGTCTTCAATAGCACAGAAAAGCCTACATGCCACTATAGAGAAAAGTACAAAAAGCCCAAAAACACCATAATTTGGCATGTTAAATAAATCACCGAAAATGTAAAAAATGTCAAATTTAACATTTACCCAAAACAGCTGGAAACTACCTAGAATAGTCTGCCAAGACACACCATAGCACAGACGCTTGCAAAAAGGGCCAAAAACAGTATAATTTGGCATGTGAAAAAATGATCAAAAATGCAGTACTACTGTATGGCAAAAAATGGCAAAATTTGACATATCACAAAAACTGTTGGAAATGGCCTAGAATAGCCTGCCAAGATATGCCATAGTATACAAAGTTTCAAAAACTGTAAAAAAAAACCACTGTAATTTGGCGTGTTGAAAATATGGCCGAAGATGCAATACTATAGTATGGCAAAAAAAGGATAAAATTTGACAAGTCCCCAAAATAAGTTAAAACCGCTTAGGATAGCCTGCAGAGACATGCCATTGCAGAGAAAGTTGCAAAAAGGGCCAAAAACACCATAATTTGGAAAATTGAAAAAAACATCCAAAAAGGCAATACTTATAGTATGGCGAAAAATGTCAAAATATGACATCCCGTAAAAAGCTGAAAACTGCATGAAATAGTGTCCCAAGACAAGCCATGGCATAGAATGGCGCAAAAACGGCCAAAAATAGCAGAAAACCGCTTAGAATAGGCTGCAGAGACATGCCATTGCATAGAAAGTTGCAAGGGCCAAAAACACCATAATTTGGCATGTTAAATAAATCACTGAAAATATAATACTATAGTATGACGAAAAATGTCAAATTTAACATTTACCCAAAACAGCTGGAAACTACCTAGAATAGTCTGCCAAGACACACCATAGCACAGACGCTTGCAAAAAGGGCCAAAAACAGTATAATTTGGCATGTGAAAAAATGATCAAAAATGCAGTACTACTGTATGGCAAAAAATGGCAAAATTTGACATATCACAAAAACTATTGGGAATGGCCTAGAATAGCCTGCCAAGATACGCCATTGTATAGAAAGTTTCAAAAACTGTTAAAAAAAAAAAAAACACCGTAATTTGGCGTGTTGAAAAAATGGCCGAAGATGCAATATTATAGTATGGCAAAAAAAGATAAAATTTGACAAGTCCCAAAAATAACTTAAAACTGCTTAGGATAGCCTGCAGAGACATGCCATTGCAGAGAACGTTGCAAAAAGGGCCAAAAACACCATAATTTGGAATATTGAAAAAACAACCGAAAAGGCAATACTTATAGTATGGCGAAAAATGTCAAAATATGACGTCCCGTAAAAAGCTGAAAACTGCATGAAATAGTGTCCCAAGACAAGCCATAGCATAGAATGGTGCAAAAACGGCCAAACATAGTGTAAAACCGCTTCGAATAGCCTGCGGAAACATGCCATTGCATAGAAAGTTGCAAGGGCCAAAAACACCATAATTTGGAATGTTGACAAAACACCTGAAAATGCCCCACTATGGTATGGCAAAAAATTGAAAAATGTGACATGTCCAAAAAACAGCTTAATACCACATACAATAACATGCCGAAAACATGGCATGGCAAAGAATTTTGCAAAAAAGGTCAAAAACACCATAATATAGCATGTTGAACAAATGCCCGAAAATACCATATTATTGTCTAGCAAAAAATTTCAAAATGAGACATGTCCAAAAAACAGCTGAAAACCTAATAAAATAGCGTGCCGAAACACGGCACAGTATAGAATTTTGCAGAAACAGTCAAAAACACCATAATATAACATCTTGAAAAAATGCCCGAAAATGCCATACTATAGTATGGCGAAAAATGTCAAAATGTGACATGTCCAAAAAACAGCTGAAAACTGCAAAAAACAGAGTGCCGAGACACGCCATAGTATAGAATGTTACAAAACAGCCAAAACCACCATAATACAGCATGTAGAAAAAAACGCCCGAAAATGCCATACTATAGTATGGCAAAAAATGTCAAAATGTGACATGTCCAATAAACAGCTGAACAGCTGAAATTGCATAAAATAGTGTGCCAAGACACCCCATAGCATAGAATGTTGCAAAAACGGCTAAAAACACCATAATATAGCATGTCAAAAAAAGCCTCTCCTGTCTCTCCCCTCTTGGGGGATGCAGGGCGGCTCTGGGAGTAGCTCTGGTACTAGCCTCCCTGGATGTTTTCGTGAGTTTTTATTCACTCATGGTCGGTCAAAGCCAAGCAGCAAACTGAAACTTTTTCTTTTGTCCAGCAACCTGTTTGATTTTTTCTTGTTTTTGTCTTTTAGCCACTCACCAGATTCTCAGAAGAATGAAAAGGTGAGCACCCAGGGATGGTATAAACAGGTTAAAACTGCTTGAAGCTGCCTTTATTTTAACATAAAACTGTCAAAAGTGTAAATCAAAAGCAACAGTCACCTAACTCCCTTTTAGAGGAGTAACACATACCGTCTAACACAGAGTCTTAGCAAGATAAGGCAAAAGCGCACACAATGATCTGTTGTTTCTCTTTATCTGGAGGTCCGTAGCGTAATCACTCTCCAATCTCTGTCTCTCCTCATTGGATGGCCTTGGGGTGGCGAGTAGAAACTTCCTCCTCCTGCTTGGGGTGTCATGTTTGGGTAGTAACGTCCTCGTCCTGCTGCTGGTGAGTTTTCATGCATGTAGTTTCCTGTCAATGGTTGCTCAAATGGCTGCAACTGCTGATTCATGAATATATTAAACATGATCATGAGCCATGGTGTGGCCGTTTGCATGTTTATGAAGGGGTTCATCTCCCTCGGGGGGAATGAGCAGCTTTGGTTTAGATCTGGGTGCGAGTTTCCTTTCTTGGCTGGTCTCCAAATGTATAGCATCGCCAAAAAAAAAAAAAAAAAACCATCCAAAAAACGTCATATTATAGCACTTCAAAAAATCTCCTGAAAATGACATAGTAAAGCATGGCAAAAAAATGGCCATGTCCGAAAACCAGCTGAAAACACCATAATATAGCAAGTTAAACCATGTCATAGAATACCATGTCCAAAAAACGGCCAAATATGTCATATTATAGTAAATAAAAAAAAAATCGTCTGAAAACGACATAGTATAGTATGGCAAAAACGTGTCTCAATACAACAGCTGAAAAGGACATACTATACCAAAAAAAATGTCATACTAGAGCATGTTGTCCAAAATCACACAAAAATGTCATACTATAGTATGTAGTGCAAAATCGCATCCAAACGTCATACTATTGTACATAGTTCAAAATTGCACCAAAATGTTTTACCAAAGCAAATTGTCCAAAATCACACGCAAAAAGTCATACTATAGTATGTTCTTCAAAATCGCACCAAAATGTCACACTAGCATGTCGTCCAAAATCACACAAAAATATAATTCCATAGTATGTTGTCCAAAATCGCACCAAAATGTCATACTATGGCATGTTGTCAAAAATCTAACAAAAATGTCACAAAGAGCATGTCGTTCAAAATCGCGGCAAAAAGTCATAATACAGCATTTTGTTCAAATTTGCGGCAAAACGTCATACTATAGCATGTCCCTCAAAAATCGCACATAAATGCCATACTATAGCATGTCGTCCAAAATCGCACCAAAAAGTCCAACTATAGCATGTTGTTCAACTTTGCGCCACAAAGTCATACTCTAGTAAGTCCTTCAGAATCACACCAAAATGTTATACTATAGCATGTCTTCCAAAACTGCACCAAAAAGTCGTACTATAGCATGTTATTCAAAATCGCACCAAAACGTCATACTGTTGTACATAGTTCAAAATCACATCAAAATGTTAGTATAGCATGTTGTTCAAAGTCACATTATAGCATATCGTCCAAAATAGCGTAAAAAAGGAATATTGTATTATGTCGTCCAAAATAGCTTTAAAAACTTCTTGTATAGTGTGCCATCCAAAATAGCATAAAAAAGTAAAACAATAGTATGCTGTCCAAAATAGCTGAAAAATGTCATTCTATGGTATGTGGTCCAGAATAGCATAAAAATGTCACAGTATAGTATGCTGTCCAAAAATAAGATGTAAAAATCATACTATATTTTGTTTGTCCAAAATAGTATAAAAAAGTTATACTATAAATATGCTGTCAAAAATGGCAAACAGAAGTCACACTATAGTAGATGGTCTGGAGTAGAATAGCATTACAATGTCATAGTATCCAAAACCCAATTCCAATGAAGTTGGGGCGCTGTGTAACACTATAATTTGCAAATCATTCACAACCTATATTCAATTGAATACATTACAAAGATATTTAATGTTCAAACTGATAGACTTTATTGTTTTTTTGCAAATATTCTCTCATTTTGATTTTGATGCTTGCAGCACGTTCCAATGTGCCACACATTTTCACTGGGAGACAGGTCTGGACTGCAGGCAGGCCAGTTTAGTACCTGCACTCTTTGACTACGAAGCCATGCTGTTGTAAAACAGGCAGAATGTGGCTTGGCATCGACTTTCTGAAATAAGCAGGGACATCCCTGAAAAAGACGTTGCTTGGATGGCAGCATATGTTGGTCCAAAACCTGTATGTACCTTTTAGCATTAATGGTGCCATCACAGATGTGAAAGTTACCCATGCCACGGGCACTAACACACCCCCATACCATTACAGATGCTGACTTTTGAACTTTGCGCTGGTAACAGTCTGGATGGTCCTTTTCCTCTTTGGCCTGCTAGACACGACGTCCATGATTTCCAAGGACAATTTGAAATGTGGACTCGTCAGACCACATCACAATTTTCCACTTTGTGTCCGTCCATCTCAGATAAGGTGGTTCTGGGTGTTGTTGATATATGGCTTTCCCTTTGCATGGTAGAGTTTTAACTTGCATGTGTAGATGTTGCGATGAACTGTGTTAAGTGACAATGGTTTTCCTGAACCCACGTGGTAATATCCTTTACAGAATGATGTCAGTTTTTAATGCAGTGTCGTCTGAGGGATCGAAGGTCACGGGCATTCAATGGTGGTTGTTGGCCTTGACGCTTACGTACAGAGATTTTTCCAGATTCTCTGAATCTTTTGATGATATTATGGACTGTAGACAGTGGAATCCCTAAATTCCTTGCAAGTGTACGTTGAGAAACATTGTTCTTAAACTGTTCGACTATTTGCTCACGCACACAAAGTGGTGAACATTGCCCCATCCTTACTTGTGAACAAGAGAGCCTTTCAGGGATACTCCTTCTATGCCCAATCATGACACTCAACTGTTTCCAATTAACCTGTTCACCTGTGGAATGCTCCAAAGAGGTATTTTTTGAGCATTCCTCAACTTTCCCAGTCTTTTGTTGCGCCTGTCCCAGCTTTTTTGGAACCTGTTGCAGGCATCAAATCCAAAATGAGTGAATATTTGCCAAAAAACAATAAAGTTCATCAGTTTGAACATTAAATATCTTGTCTTTGTAGTGTATTTAATTGAATACAGGTTGAAAAGGATTTGCAAATCATTGTATTCTGTTTTTATTTATGTTTTACACAGTGTCCCAACTTCATTGGAGTTAGGGTTTGTAATATGTTGTCCAAAATAGCATAAAAAGGCATACTAAAATAAGTGGTCCAAAGTAGCATAAAAAAAGTAATTGTATGGTCTGTTATCCAAAGTAACAGAAAAGTCACACTGTAGTTTGTCGTCAAAATATAGTATGTCTTCCAAAATAGTACTAAAATTGACCTTGACCTTGACCTTTAACTTCCAGATTCGAATCAGTTCATTGTTGAGTCCAAGTGGACGTTTGTGCAGAATTTGAGGAAACTCCCTCAAGGCCATCTTCATCTTGTGACCTAAACCTTTAAACATTACTTTTCAATCAGGCCATCATTGAGTTTAAGTTAATGTTTGTGTCAAATTAAAAAGTTGCCTCAAGGTTTTCTTGTGATATCAGTTTTACAAGAATGAGATGAATGCAAGGTTACTGTGACCTTGATCTTTGAGCACTAAAATATAACCGATTCATCCTTGAGTCCAAGTGAACACTTGGACTCAAGGATGAATCAGTTGGTGACAAAATTGAAGAATTTCCCAAAGGTGATAACGCATTTACAAGAATGAGACAGAGGGGTCACAGTGGCCTTGACTTCTGACCACCAAAATCTTGAGTCTATCAAAGCCTTTTTGAGAGATTGTGCTCACAAGAATGGGCTGGACGGACAACCAGAAAATATTATGCCTCCCAACTCAGCTATTGCTGGCGTGGAGGCATAAAAATGGTAAGCACAGGAAACTGATCACGCTTACATTTTTTTAAAATTAAAATATCTGACAGTTTTGAACAGTGGTAATATTTCTTGTAGACATCTAAAGCTGATCTTTGGTCACTCTTGCATGTCTGCAGTCTACAAGTCTTCCAGTCCAAATGTCTCCCGAGTACAACAACCCAATAGATGAAACTAAAGCACATCTCTGAGCCGAAGCCTGAGACTTCCATTTGATCAATTTGTATTCAAACTCAGATCTTTAATTGAACCAAATGTGTCTTCCTCTTCAAGTGCTGTTATATATATCTTGATCTTAACAACACAATTGATTGCCTGTGCTTTTTTGCAAGTAAACCGGCCTGTTTTGTTTTTTTCCTTCTCCATGCATCAGCGTCTTTGTACCACATGATGTTACATGTGCAGACATGAAGGCTTCAGCACCCATTGTCTTCAATTTGAGGTCTCTTGGACCTGACAGATGAAATTCTCACTTTGTAAACTAATCAAATCTGATCTGATGTCATGTACAGTATTGAGAATCTCTTCACCTTGACCCTAAATTTTGAAGAAATGCAAAATTTTTAGCAGCAGACACTGCCTTGAAGTTTATAAAAAATTGTCAGTGTTGAAGGTCATGTGGCTCCCTTATTTAGAAAGCAATCCTTCATCTTAATGTGAAGGGCATAGAAGCTAAGTGAGCAAGGGTTTCTGTTAGACTTTTTTTGGGTACAGTTGAGGTGTGAAGCCAGAGTCTGTGACCTACAGAAGTCAGCATTGGTGTGGCGGCAGCCGCAGCGACTCAACAGCAGACACACGTCCTTCCTGAATGCCCGGGTGAAGAGGGTGTACAAGAAAGGGTTGCAGAGGGAGTTGATGGGATAAAAAAGGATGAGCAAGATCTTTGAGTGAGACACTGTTATGAGGGGCATACGCAAGGCTGCAGAGATGGCGAAGAAGGATATTGGGGCCATGCACACAAAGTCTGTGAAAATGAGCACAGCCATGCGCTTGGCAATCTTGGTGTCTCCATGGCGAGAAGAGTGCTCTGGGTTTCGAACACTCAGATATATGCATATGTAACAGTAGCAGACCAACAGGAAGGCGGCGACATTGAGAATGAGCACAGCGACCACGTAAACCTGAGAGCCCAGTGTGTCGATGTCCATGGGCAGACAGATGCTCACTTTGCTGTAGCTGCTTACCCCCACAAGAGGGAGCAGGGCAACCACCAGAGAGAAGCCCCAGCCTGCCCCCATTATGGCTGCCACATGGTGCATCCGCAGCCTCTTGTTTACATGCATGGCATTAATGATGGTGTGTCTGCGCTCAAGGCTAATCACAGTCAGTGTGTATACTGATAGCTCGCTGGCAAACACTGTCAAAAACCCTGCTGTCGCACATCCTTGCCCTGTCTGCCAATCCGTGGCGTGGTTGTAATACTCATGACGGGAGTGGTAGTCCATGAAGGCGATGAGCATCAGGTAAAGCCCCATGCAGAGGTCAGCGAAGGCCAGATTACACATGAGGAATCTGGAGATAGTTAGTTTATGGCGGCTAATTAGCAGCATAGCCAGAACAGCCAGGTTTCCCGTTACAGCGAACACCGTAATTATCCAGGTGAGACAGCGCAGGAAGGGGAAACCCAGCAGGTCCTCACAAGGGTTAAAAGCATCTGGCTTTGGCATGCACTTGACAAAGGGGCTGTTAAGGCAATCAAACTCCAGGTCTGGATACTGAAAGTTGATGTCATCGATGAGGTTCACACCATCTGCGGTGGGCTCTCTGGAAAATACACAGATTAAGATAAAGATCCTACAGCAATTGATCAGGAGGAACAACACTGCGTTTTCTGATTGTGTCACAGTAAAGCACAAAAACAATCCTGTATGAGGCTGCCTTACTGCCGGATTTAGTTTAAATTCAGCCAAAGTTTACAACTGTATTTTATCCTGTCTGCTGTATGTCCGCTATTATACACACACATTGTATGTATGCGCATCATGGGTTATAATGCATTATAGACATGAGCTTTATAGAAAGTGTCTTTTTCTGAGGAGGAGGAGGATAATCAAATGTTTTTGGGAGAACAGGTGAGCTTGTTTAAATTTTTCCTCGTGCCTTTGTATTAGGGGGTTATTCTTCCAATGATATTTCATATAGAAAACGGAGTAGGGGTGGATTTTTACAATTAAATGCATTAAAAAAATTTAATGTTTCATATAAAGTGATGGTAAAAAATAAGTTTAATTGTGTGGTCACAGTTTTCAGTTTATAAATGCTGCTGCTTCTCAAGACCAAGCGGAGCCCCTGTGTGCTGCTTTCCCGCTGTTGCTCAAAGTGAAGGGAGTTAACCCTGAAGTCACTTCACTTCCTGTCAATTTTCAAAGTAAAACAAACTGTGCAGATAGTTTTGCTTTACTTAATCAACTATGGCGTGCTATGACGTATGGACATATGCACGTGTTGTTTTTACTCTCACTGCCAGAGTAGGGGATAGCAGGTTTAAATTACTGCAGCGGGGAAAAGGCAAAAAAGCTAACAGATTAACTAAATGACCAACAATCCAAAAAGTAAAAAACTTTGTACATGTAACCCAATATATTCACTTTTTTTCTCAACTGAGCCAGGAATAAAAAAAAAGATGGGAAAGGAGAATTATGTTGTGTTGAAATTTTTCTCAAAGCCAAGAAAGAGTGCAACAGTGAATTATACACACTTTGCTAATGATGTTGTGTTGGTGTCGGTTTCACTTTGTTTGAAGTTTTTAACATACAATGTGAACAAAAATCTGAATGCAAATAATCAAACTGCTGAATGACTGTGCCATCAGACTGAAGCCAACCACGGCAATAAATCATCCCTGGCGTTTTAGTGAAAATTCTTGGGTAAACACTGGAGCTGATGACAGTCAGAGAGATGTGACAATAATGGGTGTAATTTAAATATTCTGATGAGATTATTCAAACAAGACAATTACTCATTTCTGACCATCACACTGAAATAACACATCCGTCCTCATGCTACAATTGTACAGGTTGAAAATTACACTCAGAAGTCAACTGAAATTAGAACTTTTGTGCCTGGTACAGACTGACCTACTCCACATTTAAAGACATTTATAAAGGAAGGTGTCTATTATGATAAATACTTGTTCTTGACAAACAACTCACTCTACTTTTAACTAGATTTATACAGGTAGCAATCCATTTAAAAAGAGATATCATGTCTGACAGAATGACCTACTCCACATTTCACTACATTTATAACAGCAGGACTCTATTCTGATGGATACTTGTAACTGACAGAATGACGCACTCACCATTTAGCTACATTTATGCAGAAGTAGTCTTTTTCTGTTATATATCCTTACCTGACAGAATGACCTACTTGACATTTAACTACATTTATACAGGTAGTAGTCCATTCTGATAGATATTTGCATGTGTGTACCATCGGGCCTGAAAAAATTCTAGGGGACAATGCCTGGGCACTGGTTTGATGGAGGAATGTCTACCACAGTTTATCTATACATGCTACCCACATTGTTTGGATAGAAAGTTGGTTGAAAATCAGCGAAGTATTCCTTTAAGTGGGCAGTGAAGTAACTTACATTTCAGCTTCGCTCAGGTCACAAAGTTTTGTGAAGTTCTTTAAGGCACTTTCCCTTTAAATTAAAAGAAAAGGAAAGGTTAGACCACACAAAATGTCAATAAACTCCACTGCTAATTACCAACTGATGATCTGTATTCACTGGACAGAGTTCTTTATGCAGATGTGAATGGATATGCCACATCTCCGGGAGCGGTTGTCGGTTACCTTTGTTTCCGATGCCATGTGTGGAAGGCACAGCAGTGGCTCGGGTACGTGAGCTCGGCCTCCAGCAGCTCAGCCAGGCTCTCCAGTGGAGGGAGGGTCTTCAAAGCGAAAGTAGAGCTGGCTTTCAGAAACCTCACCTGCCTCAGTCCTTTAGGGGGCAGGGAACTTAGAGCTGTGAAGGAAACATCCCTGAAATCACACACACACACACACACACACACACAGAATGTAGACATATATTTCAGTAAAGATAAATGAAATAAACCAATAAAATATAGTGTTTCAATAAGGCACTGGACTACAAGTCGCTAGAACATATTTGGTCTATCTTGTCTAAGGTTAAAATTATCCTTGTATATTATGCCATAAAAACTGCCATAAAAATATCAAAGTATAGTATGCCAGAAAAATATGTCATAAAATGGTCATAGTATAGTGTCCCAAAAAAGTCACAGAATAGTATGCCTTAAAAAATGTCATAAAAAATGCCATAGCATGGTATGTCTTAACAATATCATACTATTATATGCCATAAAAAGTGTCATGAAAAGGTCATAATATATTCTGCCTTAAAAATATCATAAACTATCATGGTATAGTATGCCATCAAACATGTCATAAAAAAACATCATAGTATATTAAGCCCTAAAAATGTCTCAGAAAATAATTTTCTAGTACGTAATTACAAATGTCATAAAAATATATTTCAGTAAAGAAGTGAAAAAAAATAATACAATACAGTGTTTCAATAAGGCACTGGACTACCACAAGTTGCTAGAACAGACTTGGTCTATCTTGCCTAGTGTTTCAGATGTAATTTTTAACTCTGTTTAAAGGTTATAAAGTCAGCTTTTCCCACAAAAAGAACCATCATTTGGAGGTAAGAAATGCTGTGACAGGCAAATCTCTTAAGTCTCTCATAGGGCACTCTATTTATTAAGCCATCAAGAACCATCTGGAGAGATGCTCGTTCATAATAAAAAGACACACAGAAGGTTGTAAAAACTGACACAAAGGACTGAATACATTTTACACAAAGCCAAATAACATTCAGGATCTACTTTGCCCCCTCATTTGATTGCATTACTTGCAACCTGGCATTCATTAAATCTGAATATACCCCGAGGTACCTCTCTGGACCCCGTACAAGCAAAAAGAAGACCTTTGGCTTTTCCTGCATGTCAGTGGATACCACAACTGTAATTCATAAACTAAGATAAGAGGAAATTTCATATCTACAACACGGGGTTGCTTACAATCAGAGACCTTGCAAGCTGTATGCCCAGCAGACTGGGATATTTGCTAACTAATCAGTATTCTGCAGGTCTGCTTGCCTTGTTGGTTGTTTACACAGACAGGCTGTCACCGCCCCAATGTTTATACAATAAAATTATAAACATTGTTATGAATATTAATTTTGCTTCACTGACCTAGTTCAAATATGGTCACCTTAATGCTGTTGATTTAAACAACAAAAGATAGTTAATGTATGACTGTCCTCTCTTGTATTTAACTTTGCCACAATCGTGAATTTTCCTGTTTTTATTTTAATTTCAAGGACTAGTTTATTTTCAACAGTAGTTTAAAGTACAGTTACTCAAGTGCCATTTCAAGGTACTTCTAAGTACTTGACACAAGTATTTATTTTTTATATACGTAGTGTTTAAAAAGCGGGGGCGTTCCTAGGATTTGATGACATTGGTGGCTTAGCCTGGACCCCAACAGGGGGGTCCTGATAGGGTCCTTTCTTGGGATTTTTAAAAAAAAATTATTTATTGGATGAACAAGCTCTATTTTAATGCTTTATTATGCACTCTAAAACTACAAAACTATTTTTTTTAACTTCCCAGAAAAATTATGAATTGTGATGAGAAAAAATATACGTAGTTGTTAGTTGAGTATTGAGTACAGTATACTTTACAAATGCTATCATGAAAATCTGTAGACAAAAGCTGGAATAGCTCCAAATGTATATTATAGGGATATTTATGAAACATTTGGGGCTGAAGCCTCAGACGCCCAGGCTTAACAACATCACTGAGAAAAAGCAGTGTAGATCGTAGTTGGTTCAAGTGTAGCCCGCAGGCCTCCTGGCGGACCTCAGAAAAATGGGACACATGAAATGGATGCATTACATTTTAATCATCTGCTCCATTTGTATAGTCAGAATACTTTTGACTTCTGGAAAATGATAAAGACATTCTCTTTAATCTGAATTATTGTCACTTACAGAGAACTTGGACCCATGGCTCCTTCAAAAGCATTTTCCTCAATTTCACTGAGATACCTGTTGTCTCTCAAAATCCTACAAAAAAAAAAGAAAAGACTACTGTAACACATGTGACCTCCAGGCCAAACAGCAGTTTAGCAGTGAACATGTTATATGAAAGAAAATTAAAGATGACATTAATGGCCAACAATGCTCCTCAAACCATTTTTCATCCAGTTTTTTGTCTTCTCAGTTTGACACTGAGGAAGATGACTTTATTTTTAGACCACAGGGTGTCTGCACATATCTCGTCCCCATCAACATTCAGCAGTATGGGGCAGAGCAAGAAAACAACAGGGCATCCAATCTTTGTTTAGTCTTACATAACGTTTGTTTACTGGTACACTCAGTTTGTTACGATTAGAAAAAGAAAAGCCTTAAATCTGAACGGCACACTTAACAGTGTACTGTATCAGCCTGTATGCTGTTGTTGTTTAGCATGAGGGAATAAACTTGATTATCAACATGCTTACAGTGTGTTGAGTTTGGTTCCACTGAATGCGTGACATTCTATTTTCCTGAAGCCGTTTCTAACCAGGTTCCTGTCAAGGACAAAATGTTATACATTTGCTGTCAAAAGCACCCATTGCCAAGGTCAAAGAACTGAACATCCAATTACATAAGCATATTGAGACACTTCAAAACACATTCTTAACAAATGGTAACAAACTGTTGCCCTTAGCTTGGATAATGAGGCAAAAAAGAAGTCAACTCCTGTACTCACATGTCAACATACTCCTCTGTGATACCCTGGAAAGAATTGGCAGGAATGATGTCAATCCTCATGTTGTCTGCCATTTCTCTGTACACGGAGGAGATAACATTCACTCAGGCTGTTTGGCATAATTATCAGTTAGACAAAATTATGCATATTCATACAAAAGAAGAGCAGCTTAATGAACTGTGACCCAGTCAGGGGGTTTGCGGCAGGGTTGGTGGCATTGTGACATTGATAGATAAAGGCAAAACGGGGCTCAGAACAAACAGCTTGGGCTCTTCTTTGAGTTATAACATGAACAGGCAGTTTTGCAACATACAGAAAGACACTAATCCAGGTTAGAGACCCTATTTTTAAATGCCATTACTTACAGGATAATATTTGGCACCAGGGAGGAGATAGTTGTGAAGTCTGGGAAGAGAATCAGCCCTGTGTTGGAGATGCTTCTGTGAAGACGATGAGCAGCAGAGACAAATGATTGTGAGTAGATAAGAACAAATCTCTCCTACAAAATGTCACGAGGTCGCAGATTGTTTCAGTTTGTAAGAGAAAATTTCCAGTTCAGGTTAAATGTTATTTAACACATCATGTCACTATCTGATTATGACCTTAACATGTTTCTTACATTAAACTTGCAACAATGAATGCTAGATGAATAAATAATATCTCCAAATCTTTCAGTGAATGAGTATATGCCCTTCTGTTTTTCTTTATTCTTTTTCACTGTTGTTTAATAAACATGCCTGAAAACTGGGTTTGTAAACAGTAGAAAGCACATAGAGGCCAATGAAAATATTATAGTTGTTTCTTCTTTTTTTTATATATCCATTACTTTTTTAGTCTCTCATTCAAAATTCCTGCAGACTCATTTTAAATTATGTTAGAGCACCACTTGGATTAAGACGGACAGTATTTTGTGGCACCAAGTCATTGCATTGTGCTGGAAAAAAATCACGAAAATATGAGCGTCCACCCAGGTGGTGCATCACTGTCGATAAATACCTGTGACAGTTACAGAGTCATTTGTACTAGTAATAAATGCCAACTGTAGCCAACCAAAAACTGTGATATAATGACGTCGTTATTCAAGAGGCGTCGTTTTGTTCACGTAGGATTAATTTTCTTTCTACTGAACTACACCCGCCAACCATAACGCCATTAATGTATACACCTCATGCAGTCACGAGCATGAGTAGATGCATGCATCCTTCTGCATGATGATGCAGTTGGTGGGTGTAGTTCTGGAGATGGAAAAAAGATCCTACATGAAAACGGCTCACAAAAATGTCTGTTGATTACTATGAGTGAAGAGGTCATGATTTATGGAAAGAGACATTGCTGTTGAGTTTTCAAAGTATTTTTTTGGCACTTTGAGCACCACAAGCTGAGTGCCATTTAGTTCCATTAAATTAAAGAGAGGCCAGGCATCACTACGTCAATATCCCCAACACTCGGCAACTTACACCGAAACAATCTAGATAGATGAATAGAGGAAAAAAATGCCTATTTTTGATTTTGGGGTGAACTGCCCCTTTAAAATGCCCATCGTTAGATGGGCCTTTATTCACTAGATTTAAAATATAGTCATGTGAAGTTTGAAGAGCAGATCAGGGAATGGTACTAGCTGATCCACTTGCAGGTCAGTAGGGTTTAAATGGAAGGATAATGATCACACAGAGCAGAATGACTTACAAATATTCCAGTTTGGGCAGGTCAGTGAACGCCCCCTTTTCAATAACCCTCAGACTGTTGATATTCTGCACTGAACTGCGGGAATAAAAATGAGGAAAAGTATCAGCAATTACAATATTGCTGTCAGCGGCTGTCAACAAACAAACAGAAAAGCCCATTCATACATCAGCCGCTCTGAAAGTCAAGGATTAAACACGCTGCTTTGTAATTGAGAGACTAATCCTGTGAAACTTAAATGCAATGCAAAACACGTAGCAGCTGCTCGAATGAATAATTCCTTTCATCGTGCTGTTTGAATCTGACGTGTGGCGGAAGGTAAAGTGTCACTTACATTTGAGCCAGGCTGTGGAGGGAGAGGAAGGCATGTCTCTGTATCTGTGTGATGCAGTCGCTCTGGGAGATCTCACTGTGGCACAAAGACATGGCTCCACATCAGTCAACAGATTAACAAGAGCGTATAAACAAATTACTCCTGAAATGTCTCAGATCAAGCAAGTAAACACCAGTTTTTAGTGTAACAAATATCAGGAGTGACGCAAGTTATGGCTTTCTCTCCTTACTTACTTTTTAATGCACTTCTTTTGGAAATAGGGCAGAGATGACTGATATTGAGATACAAGCCATGAGGGAAATATTTAAATATCACCAACGACAATTCACACTTGTAGGGCACTACGATGCACATGCTTCATCTCATGTTTTGGAAAAGCTCCAACCATACATCAGGGATGCATCTGGGCCAGGAAGACTAAGTGAAGATGTTTAAGAAGGAGGACTAAACAAAGACGTTCAGAGACAAACAAAGTCAACAAGACTTCTCGATTCGTCCTTGAACACTTTGTTTTCTGATGGCTGAAGTCCCTCTCTCTGAGCCGCTCTCCATCTTCCTTTCGTAATCATCGTTTTCTCCCACTCTGCTGTAATCAACCGACACTTTTCTTAGGTTAACGTCACTCTACTTCCATCTCAAACAAAGAAAAACCAACAATTAGATGACTCCCATCTGTACGACTTATATTTTTTTCTTTCATGCTCTCCTCTGATTACATTATGTATAGTGTCATAATTACCACTTACAGCTCATAAAAGCTTTTTCACATGTAGACGAAGCTGTGCCAAGATTTCCAGTTCAGCGTCCACGGTGACAAACCACACACACCTCATGTCATTCCACCTTGACACACGTTACTTACTATGGTGCTAAAAAGACAAAGGATCACAGCGTGTAACCTCATTTAAACTGGATTTATCGCTGAAAACTATTTCATGATAGAGACAAGATTTGAACATAATAAAAACATTATGTTTTAGTACTGTAAGTATCTGAGACTGATAAGACTTGTCCCTGAGGAGCAGAGCAGAAAACTAAAACACACTCAACACAAACTGGCTCACAAATGATTTCACCACAGGCTAACACACGTTATCTGCTCATCAAACTGTTACTGATATGTTAATTAAATGGTGAAACCAATTCAGGATAATATGGTGGCTTTAGGACTCAGTACTTAACAACTGTAAACATGATAAAGACGAGACCTAATTAATCAGCAGTTAAAAAGAAAGAGGTTATATGTTCTGTCGATTCTAGGTAAGATATTCAGCTGTAATTGGATTTGCGCTGACTCTTTTTTTACTGATAGGTATCGCTGCGTTGTCTGCATTCTTGTGGGATTTTCAAGTCAGCTGGTTTTAAAACGACTAAACTTTGAAGTGTCAGTTAGCAGCATCTGACCCACCCATTAAGCAATATAAGCAGTTGCTAAAAACAGATTTTTAATTAACATTTAATTTTCTAAAGAAAAGCTGACAACATTTTGTATCATTTTTTTTTTTTACCAACAAATAGTGATAAAACAATAAGCACAGAGACAGGTGAAATGGACAATTAAAAGGCTAATGGGTAGAAATCTATCACTTTCTGACCTCTACCCTTTAATCTGAATATTTTTTATTTTCTACCTGGAAGCATAAAAGAGACAGCAGGGTTTACCACACATCTGGCACCACAAATTGATTTTCTGTTTTTGGAGCTGGACTGTCGTTAGGAGTGCTGTTGAAATATGTTTACCACTCAGTTATTTATTGCACCGCACTCTCGGAGTGCAGAGTGTACACTGTGCACAGACGGGGAAGCAGATTGCCAAGCTCAGTGAAATGAAACTAAACCATTAATTTTGCTGTCTCTAAAAGTTAGCTGTCACTTGCCTCTGCAACAGCTGCTCTTTACATCTGTCCATCTGATGTGATCAGCTTTAATCAGATCAATGAATCAATTATTTATCCAACATCTGAAACTCCACAAACTCAATGATGCAATGGGAAATGTAAAATGTTCATGTTTTACCTGTTACTCATAATTTTTTCCTGAGTCTTGGGGAATTTTACATTCTTATATTTACTGTGCTCCTTTTGTCTTTTTTTCTAATATGATCTCTGTATTAGACTTCACACTTGGTTCAGTGTCACGTGAAGTGCCAACATGCCACAATGAGCCCCTCCAAAACATATCCAGCTTAGGGCCCCCAAAATACAAGGGGTGGCCCCATCTATTTGACCTTTATTGTGTCACAGCAGTGGGACAAATTTTACAGTTTTCTTCCTTTACAAAGATCATGTTTAACAAAAAATAATTTTCATCTGATTCCCAGTTACAGGTCATTCAGCTCCACTTCATGTCCCATTACTGTATGAGACAAATACCCAGCAGCAGCTAAATTGCAGTCATGTGAAAATGTAAACAGAGCATCTGTTAGAAACATGATGACATGGCATGTGGGCGAAACTTTGACTACACATTCACTGAGTTGGTGATCACAGCATGGGAAGTAAATTGAAAGCAAGGCATTAAAGTGAAGTGCAGTTATGTTAGGATGTAATGAATAGTCATAAACAAATGATCACCTCTTCCTCCATTGCTTTTAATGTACAAGCATTTGGTAGATATCTGATGTAACAGTTGAGTTTATTAGGTCATAAAACTTTTTGTTTTCCTTTTTCAAAATTATGTTTCAAATATCAAAATGGCTAAATATTAGACATTTAGTACAGAGGTAATTTTTATTTCCTAACTTGATTTCTGAAAATTACGTAGTTTTCATTATTGTAGATAGAGTGATATGAAGTGTCCACAAAATTTGAGTCATTTTAAAGAACATAAAATCATAACAACACCACCGGCAAAAACACTCTTCATACTAGTGATTATGAAGAACACTATAATAATACATCATGCCGTCTACTACTTATTTATTTTTACTTATTTAACTTAAATATCTGGTATTGTACTTGGAACCAGGTGGATGCGTGTTTGTGTCCTGTAGAAATACTTTGTCTTACTAATACTATATGCTCCTACATAATTGTTAAATTGTCTGATTCAACAAATATTTTAACTGTATTTAGGGCTTAATTCGCAAAGGACTCATACTATAAAGAAAGTACTTTTTTTGTTTTTGTCCTATGCATACATAACATTTCCTCACAGTGAAAAGCACATAGGCTACTAATATAGTACTTCAGATAATTACATGTTTATTCAGTGTCATTAACAATGTATTTCTGGTTGAGTTAATTGTCCAAATTGTGTCATATTCTAAGACTGGCAACATTAACTGCATTAATTAGGTAAAATGCATTATTTATCTGCTCATTTTTAAAAGTTTCACTCAAGTTTGAATAGTCTTCTTTGCTTGTATGTTTTATTGGGGCTAAAGTGTCTCTTTTCTGAGCTAAACCAAGTTTTAATACACCTACCATATATTTCTTCACCCAGTTAAAGCATTTAAGACAAAACAAGGAACTTACATTACTGTAATGTTGATCAGGTCCTTGAAGGCATGAGTGGGGACTTGTTTCAAGGGCAGATGATTGAGCCTTCTATAAGATAAGTAAAGTTGAAAGCCTCATAAGTCAAACGGGAAAATACAGACAACAGAAAAAAATCAATTTATCCTTAGACATTTCATTTATGATAGGCTACATTATATAAGTTTAACCAAAATCCCATGTAAGAATATTGAAGTGACAGTAAGGAAAATAAAAATGATTAAAAGTTAATGAGAAGCCAGAACAACAAAAGAAAAGCCAAATGTGAATACCAAAAGGGCAGTGATGGGCTCAGTCCTTCTACACGTTTTGGACTGGCATACCTCAGACACTGAAGCTGAATTAAAAGTTGGGTTACTTACAGTCGAGGCACGGATGTTGCTCCTGTCCGAGAGGCCAGCTGAGTGTCTCTGCTGCACTGAAAAGTGTCGGCGCTGCAGCGGCAGATGGCCGGACAGGTATAAGCCCAGCAGGAGTGCACATTCAGGACACCGGACAGCGCGACCAGGAGCCAGACCGCCCGGGGAGCCATGCGTGTGACACCGGGCCACTCACCGGGGGACTAAAAAAAATACAATAACTAAAAAAACTCTGCTGAATCTCCTCAAAGTTGAAGGAAAAAACAACTACTCAGGAATTTCTGACATGCCAACCAAAGACGGAAGGCTTAATAAATGTTACGGTCTTTTTTTTTCCGCCCCACCTGAGCTCAGTGCGTTACAGGACCTGCTGCTGCCTTCAGGTGCCGTCGTAAATGCGAGATCACAGCCGGTCTGAACGGTTCAACTGAGTGAATCTAAGGCGGAATTTTCTTTGACAGCTCGAGCGGCAGAGATGTGACGTTCAGTGGGTGGAGACCATTTAAGCTCTGTCAAAGACTGGCGTTAAGTGAGGTGGTGAGGTCAGTTTTGCTTGTTAGAAATCAGTATTCAAGAGGGGAGAGTAACTGTAGCCTTTTTGACAGTCAGTGAACTATTGAGTATTTCTTTTTAATTTTTTTAACTTTGGGGGTGAAATATTTTAGTTATTTTTCAACCATATTTATCTTCAGCTTGCTTCGAAAATGATATTTTTCTCTCTTTGTTTTTTTTTGTGTAATTTTTAATATCTGCACCCACATAACAATACCAATGAATCCTCAAGTGACATTTTTAATTGTTAAAGGAACATGACAGGGGGTCTACAAGTATTTGCTCTATAATGTATGTTTATTTTAGGACAATTTTCCATTGCTTGCTGCAGATTTGGAGCGGCTGTGGCTTAGGAGGTAGAGTCCAGTGATGCCAAATGTACCTACATGTTAAAGACCATTCATTCAATGTCCGTAACCACTTGTCCTTGCAAGGTCGCGGGGGTGCTGGAGGCAATTCCAGCTGTCATTGGGCGGAAGGTGGGGTACACCCTGGACAGGTTGCAAGACTATCGCAGGGCCGACACCCCGGAGACCCCGAAACGAACTCACGCAGACAAGTGGAGAACATGCAAACTCCGCACAGAAGGGCCCTGGGCCATGGACCAAACCCTATTCCAACCCTCTCGCTGTGAGGCAACAGTGCTAACCACGACGCCACCGTGCCGCTGTTTCTACCACACCATTAAAACTGACAGAGATCAAACCTGTTGTTTGAGAAAAGACACTCCACTTAAAAATCTAATCTGCTGCTGAGGCTGCAACTTTATTTTTTACTTATGGCTTGACCTACTCTGCAGCAAAACGTTGTTTTTATGTTGACTCATTCAAATCTAAATATTCATTCACACAGGGAGAAACACTGAAAACTGGGACTTTTAAAAATAAAGTCGTTGGTATGAGGCAGTTCGTTATTGTTATGGATTGCAACCCAGGCTGCAATGGTAAATATGCAGAGGAATAGTTTCAAAACTCATGTCTGTGGGAAGCTGGACTTAAAAGACAGACACAGACAGAGAGACAGACAGACATAGACCAACTGAAAGCTGGGGGACACATGTTGATCAAAGAGTCCACCTTGTTTAATTTCTACTGGCTAACAATAGGTTTGCTCCATTGAAACTAATGGTAAAACCACAGACCCTTTTTAACAGTATCCATGGATGAAGATAAAGCACAGGCGGGATGCTTGTGTTTGTTGTTCCACTTGAAAAACTTTTCATATAGCAACCTTTCAAACTGCAAGAACAGTTGGAAAAAAAAAAAGGCTTAATACACCAATGCAAAAACAAGAAAGCCTCTTTGCACTAAAACTACATTTGCTTTTTCAACACCTTACATCACAGGAGGCAACACAACAACAAGCCGAGGTCCCATTTACACCAGTTTGTCAAACGAAAAGCTTCGTGTCACCACTGTCCTTAGCTGAATCTCTGATGTCAGTGACCCTGACCCCATTTACAGCTTCCTTGTCCTGCTCATCCACACTGCCACTGTGACCCACGAAAACAGAGCAGCAACACCTCCTTTTTACTGCTGCTGTGTAATCACCCCACAAGCAAGCAAGCAAGCAAGCAAGCAAGCAAGCACGCACGCACGCACGCACGCACGCACGCACGCACGCACGCACGCACGCACGCACGGTTCCCTGGAGAGGTTACCACCCAGTACTGTTTACCAAGACTCTCGCATTCCCTGCCAGCCTCTTAGCCGAGCACAGTGTCAAGTTCCAGTATGTTTAACCGTGTAGAAGAAAAAAAAAAACACTGACAGGGAGGGAGAGAGAAACTAATTTATGCAAGTGGACCTCTATGAATCAGCCCACGTCTTCATGCTAAAACACCACGCTGTGCGTCACATCACACCTAGAAGGTCATGCACAGCGGGGGAAGACTTTCAAGAAAAAAGCATATGGGCACAATTTCAAAATCAGAGCTACAACACATTAAAATTTCATAATTGCTTGACAGAATGTTAAAAATAAGTGGTTACACTTATTCTAATGGTCGATTGTTAGATTAATGCTGCTTTTCAAGCATTAGCTGTGCTTTAGTAGCCAGCCCTCTGCCTGCTTTATTGGATTTATCAGCATGGCTGGAACAGCTAATGCTGAAATTCCTCTTTGGATAATGTACTGTTAAATTGCAGTTTATTTGAACTATGTGGCAGGGTGGGGAGTTGTGTTAGAGGGGGGCACATACATAAAATAATAACGTTTTCAGACTCACATGTAGCCTGGTTCTCTGCAAAAATAAGGACATTATTAATAGTCGCATTGTTTATTTATAATTCAGTGTAAAAATAAATCAATGATGAAATGAGATGAGGCTTTATTAATCTGCCGTCGGGGAAATTCACGTTACAGCTGGAAAAAAAGGTGACTGAGAGCTCTGTAAGGATAAAATGACACAAAAAATCTGATAAAACTATACTATTGCTAGAATAAATAAAACAAGTGAAATCTTGATACACTTTTTACTATAAAGATACTGTATGTCCATTATTGATAGTTGCACAGGATAACTATAATACCCATGGTTTGTTGTATTTTTTACGTAAAATTATAGAAATACATAAACAAACTAATTGAATTCTAATATGAAACATGCCATCAGTTTAGTTTGAATCAGGTGAGAATAGTCACTGATATCACGCCTCCAGTTCATGATAAACATCAGCAGGGGCGTAGCACCAAATTCTGGGCCCTGTGCATGAGCAGTCTCTGTGGGCACCCTACCTTTCCTTCCGATATATGTCTATTTTTATCTATTTATTTATTTTCTACAAAGTCCTTTCTTTCTTTTGGGTTTTTGGGTTTTGGATGGGGTTGGGTTTTTTTGGAAGCCAAATTTCCCTTCCTTGGTGAAAGACCTAACAGTGTACACTGATGCTCCAGCAGCATTGGCACTCACTCCCTGTACTCTAGCTGTGTTGAGGGTCAACCTCTAGTGTATGGGAAAGTTCAGTCTTTTAAATGATTTATTTCTGAAACTTAGTTTAGTTATGGCACTTATTACTCAAAAATAACAATTTTAAAGACCCCTTCACATTATGGCTCTGGACAATCAGTCCCGATTTCCCCTCACTACAACGCCCCTGAACATTCGTTCAGTTAAAGTGAGGTTTCTTTTTGACTAATAAATCAGAAATTCACAAAGAATTCATGAAGAAAAAGTTACAAAATGAGCAAAAGTCCAAGTTTGTCCTCGGGCCCTGCTGCTGATCAACATGTCTCCCTGTACTATAAAGTTGCCTATTCTGGTTTTCCTTTAGTTGGCCCAGATTACATTTTCAGTCGTAACAAGCAACAGTTCACCTGAAGAGGACTGAGGGCATGTTTACACCGAGCAGGATCACACAGTTTTACCCTAAGACCATGTCCACTCTTCCGCGGATAAACTTTAAAAACAAACTTTAGTTCTCTCTCCGTTTTGGCCTTGCTATTGTTTTTGTGTTGTTATGTGCACTGCATACAGAAAAAGCACCTCTGAATGCCAGTGAGAAAACAGTAATAATTTGAGAATCAACATTAGTGGACTATGGACTACTTTCTTCTTATTTTACCACAGGGGCAGATGAGAACTGTGTCATTCAAACCTGTGTGGATGTAGATTAACAGACTGTATGTGTGATCGCACCCCACCATGTCACCCTCATCCGCTTTGTTACTGTATGTTGTTAGAGGTTCCTTTTTTAGGAATGAGGTTCCTTGCCTCTGGGTGGGAGGCTGTTGACCTGTCAGCATCCTGCTGATTATCAGGGCACACAAGGAGAGGAGCACAACACAAAATGACATGACACAGCTAAGACACCACGCAACGCAGCGCATCACAATCGAGCATAAAACAGTGGAACGCAATGTAAAACAATACAAACCAACATGACAACACATCACAACATGGAGGTACAAAAAAGAGCACAAGCATCAGTAAAACACATCAGGGCTGTTCTGAGTCAGAACAGGCCTGCAGTCATTACTGAAAGTGGTGGAAGCTGCAATTGGTGTCAAATGCTGTTTACTTGCTATTTTCACGGAAAGTGACATTTTCAGGGAGTGAGTTCAAGAGTGAACACACATCAGTGTGGCATTTGAGGTAATTGGCAACAGGGGCACTGAGTGTGTTCTGAGTCCCTTTGTTTTATTCTTCACTGGGGCTGCAGCTCAGCAGCAAAGATCAATTTTTTTTTCACTGTCAAACCGAAAGGTTTGCTTCTTTAGAAACATATTGTCTTAAAACAAACCCAGAGTCTGCTCTCAGTCAAATTAAACCAATATTACATAACACTGCCTTTCAAGGTCCTTAAGGGATTCATGTATTTTCTTGTAATTTAATTAAACTAGCATTAGTCAGAAGTCAAACTGGCCCATTTATAGCTGTGTGGTTTATGACGGTGGTTCCCAGCTTGACCAGTCACAGGGTCCAGATTTCTCCTTACTCATTAGTTAATGGTCTACACATTTTAAATGAGCAAGGATAAACATACATGGTACAATAGCTGTACTTCACAATAAAGTGCGTTTCTTTTTTTTTTTTTTTTTTTTTTACAAATCTGACTCTTTCTCGAGTCAGTTGCGGTCCATTCAGAACGGACCCACGACCCACTGGCTGATAACATTCAGTCATATTCATGCAGGTGCATAGCACGGCCATTATAACCTGACACTACCCACTATCACTTAGCCGATTTACTGTTACAGCTCCTTCCTTATGTGCTAAACTTTTTGATAACATGTTAATTTTGTTTGAGACTTATGTTCATGTATGTTTATTAGGAGAGGATTAGTTCTCTAAGTAGGATTTTCCTTGATGCCCAGATACTTCTAGAACTCCCTCCAACAGTCTTTACTGCCAATGATGGCAGTCAGTGATCCATTCCTTGATTTGTTTTGAAAACTCCTGCGCAAAGTGGAATGAATGAGCTCATAATAAAATTTAAATTGTGATTGAAGTCAGGGTAATTTGGATTATATGCTGCAGCTCACTGTACTGCACTGCATGTACCGTCTTTCCTACATTCCAAAAGGCTTTGTAATCTGACATTTGTTAAAGTGACGTCTCGTTGAAAGCATAAGGTTAGAAACAGCATCTCCTCTGCTGGTCATTGAGCTGCAGGATTCTCTAGATGGGTAGGGCCAAAAGATTCAATTTTATTGCCACAAGTCACGCAGAATTAGAGTCATGAAAGACTTTTTCAGCAATGTTGACTCTTAAACTGCAATCGACACAGGAAACTTCAATTCTAACACTCATTTGTAAAACACAGATGTTTAGAAGTTTAACAGCCAATTCATTAATGGTTAAAACTGTAAACCAACAAAAATTAGCCTTGGCTAGAAGCTCCATATGCAATACATCAGTAAATGGTTTTCAAACTTGCTACTATGTTCACGGCATTGTCCCTTTCAAATAAACTAATAAATAAATAAAATAAAATACAATAACCAGCATAAACTTTTTGGCATTTTTTTCTTTCTTTTTATCTTTCCTGTCACCTTTACAATGTCAAAACAAAAATGCCCCACAATACCACACTAGACTATCTCACTGAAAAATAAAAAGCTGAAATGTTTCTGCATTTTACTCCTCTGTGTTAAACCACAAAACCAAAAAGTAAAATTAAAAGTGCATTCTGTTTTGATTTAGTTGGGCAAAATGTATTTTTCTTCTGCCTTGCGTAACACTCCTCCTGAGCTGACATTACTTACTGATAATGTCCTCATTTCTAGTATAACCTGCTGTGCCTCAGTTTATGTTACTTCGCAGCGGGCATTCAAAAATGCATTCACACATTAAATCATAATTTCCTCGGTTTTAAATAATAAGAACAGAATGGTGTTTGAGAAGAGCCAGGAGGACCAGAGTGATCATCTTTGGCTTCGAAAACCTCAAAAATCAAGGCTCTACACTCTCTACAAGGGCACCACAGGAGTCTCATGACGGCCAAGGAGAATGAAAGAGAGCCAAGAGAGTTCAACATGACGTAGCAGAGATAGTGGTACAGACGCACACACACTGTATACAGAGGACTTCTACTCAATAATCTACTTACTTAATCCTTGCTATTCATAAGGGGGTTTGTATGTGAGTGTTGCAGATCTGTTGTACTTCCACTTCAGCAGGTTATAATCATTTCCATATGCCCTCTAATCATTCTGCCTCACTCCCACTCAGAAGACGTTTTGCAGAATGTGCACCATGAGGCTGGCATGTTAACGAACGTGGGATAAACAAGCAACCAACAAACATGGGAGTCATTATTATGAATTATTAGGTAGAATTTATGCGGTCTTGTTTTTAATGACATGTAACCTTGAGGCTTGTCCGTTCTCAATTCCCAATCATGCACAGTCGTTTTAATACATACGCACACACAGTCTGTAGAGGGCAATGCTCCTGACAGCTTATCAGGGCAGGAATTCACAGGTCCTTGGACATGCGAAATGCACTGAAGAGATGTCACATTAAGAGATTTAACCCTCTCACAACCGACCTTCACTGTATAGTCACAATTTGGGCAATAACAGAGTTCTTTGTCAATGTGAGACCCACAATGATTCGTAGAAAGCTGCTCGTGCTGTCATCCCTTCCACCATGTTTGATCAGGCACTCCACTGTTTGAAGCACTTACTATATCAATAGCTCTTGTTAGAAGGGGCTGTAGTTCTTCAGTTTGATCAACAGGTGTCAGAGAGCACTTCTGTTTCATATCTGGGATTGAGCTCAGGAATCCCACTGTGAAAAGCCAGCTGGTCTTTGATCACTTATTCATTCTGATCCAGAGCTAAAGAATAATCAGTGTTGTGAAAAATGGGACACGGGCCTGGTTACAGCCTCTGTGGAGCTCCTGATAGTGTCCAGGGAGCTAGAGATGTACAGAAATATTTGGGTTTGGCTTGTGTGTATGAGGACTTTGGGTACAACTTGCCAAAATATCTGGTTATTTTAGAATGAAGTCTGGTTTTAAGCAAAACTTCCCTTCCAGAAACTAAATAAAATGATTTGGCTGGCTAGTTTGGGGACCCAAATGACCCCTTTTGATTTGTAATAATGGCAGGAAAAAGTATTTTTCTCATGTTATACTAAACAAAAAAGTACACATTTGTTTTTACTCCCATTTTTCACAGGATTAATTTAAAGATCTATGACTTTTTCATGCACTCAACAGATGAAACAGCATCATTACTACATAGGTGTGTCTCTACATTCAGCATCTTCACCTGAGACAAGTCATCTGGACAGCTGATGCAACAAGAGCTTTGCACAGCAAAGAAATTTCTGCAGAAACCATTAAAAACCATTTCATTTGCATGCTCATCGCCTCACCAAGGTCTTCACCTGACAGCAGTTTGCCACATGTTTTTATGTCCTTTAAAGTCTTTTGAGACTTACATATTTGGTACAAGATCACTGATTATAACTGGCTGAACACATGCCGGATGCCTCAAGACTCATTGGAAAAATGTGAATTTGGAACTGTTTTCTTTTCCTCAAAGTTCAAACACAAGACTTGAATACAAATGTTCTAAATATTTCATTTTTATCTGGCTGCAAATCAGTCAGAAATACACCAAGTGCCCAGCCGGCTCTGTCCTGAGTGGTGGTCCAAAACAACACACACTGTTACAAAAAAAGATCTTAGGAAGCTCTGCAGTCATTTAAATGTTTTTGTTCTAAATGTCTCAACATTATCTCCAGCACAGTAGCTAAAATATGCTTATTACAGGCAGAACTGCTTACAACTTACACCCTTCATGCAATTCCAGCAGATTTTTTGGCCTCTACAAACATCAAAGCATCTCTTTCGGTGCCAGCTGGACAGTAACAGCAGTGGTGGGATTGCTGTGTGTGTTGGTGTGCATGCGTGTGCGTGTGTGTGCTGGGGAGTGGGAGACTTGGATTAAGGCCCAGCCATTGGCATATTTGTGTTGATAAAAACATCTTCACACACCTTTTTCTCTGGATGCTGTGACATTTATCCAGAAGTGGTGGTGTTGTTGTCCAGAACAGTCCTCACTATGGGACAGAAATGTCTGCTGCAAGGTGGCTACACTGGCCAATCCATGTGAATCCCCAAAACACTCCTGACTACTCATTTTTCCAACAGGATGTCTGAGGACGGCACTTTCTGTACCCGCTGGACACAATCTGAGCTCTGTGGGTGAGTCTGGCTCTGGACGTGTAGCACCTTGGATTTATTATCCAAAAGGAATGCTCTGTTTTTATCTAACATTCTTGCATTGAAGTCTACTCTACATTTAATTTGTCTAACATAGAATAAGCAATTATTTAACCGAAAGGTGATGAGGGAGACTTATGGTTGAATGGGGATAACACTTACATCTGTTTTATTAATTATCTGAGATACAGTGTTGTCTTTGCGACTATATAGATAATCTGAGTGCTATCTTAACCTGTGTAGACGATAAAGTAGGAGTCCACAGTAACGTCTGTCTGTGTGTGTAAGACAGCATCATGTGTAGTTTTTAGAGGACAGCTGGTGTCGCCCATCAAGATACAGAAGCAGCTGGGACTCCTGGTGGCAACCAAATATGCTAATTAAAAATTGAAAATGTGAAAGGCTACAATTTTAATGAGATGTGAATCATTATTGAGACATTTAATAATCCCAGGAAATACATTAAGCAACAAAATCACAATTTGGACAAAGCACTCAGTGGAGTGATCAGTTTCTATTTGGTGGTGGCTAAAGGTTAATTACTGTTTGGTTGAAGCACTTTGGATGCATTCGAAAGGACTTCATAAAAACACATTTGTGTTTCTGGTACGGAGTAGTTTGTCATGTATTAATACCTCTATGCTTTCTCCTTTAATGTGCTATTGTTGACATGTTCATTTTTTTCACATTTTCAATGACAAATGAATCACATAATTATCAGAATTGGTAATCTAGTTTTATCTAGTATATTTGTAATACTCGATTATTGAGTAGGGTTTGTCTACCGCAGGGCCTCTTCTAGGATCTGAGGACATGGGTGGCTCCAGGGAGATCCCCTTTTTTTGATGACCAATATTTTGATTGTTTTTTTTAATGCACTAAATCTTATTTAACTTTAAATTAGTTTTTTACACACTGATTATTCATTGTTATAAGAAAACATTTAGTTGTTTTTAGTAATTGGTATTGTACATAATACTTAGCAAATGCTGTCATCAAAAACATACTAACTGGACTTGGGAAAATGGGAATATGTCTGTACATTTATTCATGTACAAGTATCAATGGGGGCGGCATGGTGGCCTCGTGATTAGCACTGGTTATATTTGAATCTGGGGCTATTTATAAAACATTCAAGGCTGGGGCCTCAGATGCTTGGGCTTAATAGTGCCTGATTATTTCTCTTTATACATTCATAAGATGGTCGATGATGGAGATCTGCCATTTGGCACAATAATAAGAAAAAAGTAACCTTATTATTCAAGATTTATGACCCTAATTAGCTACATGGTGGAGCTATGATTAAAGAGCATGCCCATATTCTGAAAACTGACCAATCTAAGCACAGTTATGTAGTGTTCACTTGTGTAGTTATTGTGATAAAATCGGTTTTGCTGGGCATTGCTCTGGAGTTGCACCAATGCCTGCACAACTTAAGAAAAAAATGTTTATGTCTTAAGGATTTCAAAATGTTGAGTCAAATCCTTTCACTGAATCTCTTTAATAATGTTTTTCATCAGTAAAAAGCTACTTGGACTCTTGAAAGGATAAGTTTTTACAAAAATATTAAAGAGCCTGAATATCAAGAATTTTGAATGAATCAGGCTGATTAGACCTGCAGGTTTAAGTCAGGCGGAGCTTTGATCGATTCACTAGACTCAATGTAATGATAAGAATAATGAAGATGAGAGCATCCTGGGATTAATGTGTTGACCATGAACCATTAAAATAGTTATGAAAATGAATAGTAAAGATGTCTTTTACAACAAAACTACCAGAGGAGTGAAAGAGATTTGAATGAATCACGATGTATCCATGACCACAGAGTTCTGATCGGTCCCAGTGAGCAGAAACACTTGTGTGGGTGGACCAGTGTGTAGAGGCTGTTGAAAAAAGTTCACAAAATCTAGTTTGTCTGGAAATTAGGGAAGCACTCAGAATGATAAGAAAAATCTTGAGTTACTGAGTAATGAGTTAAGAACAAATTAACTGCTAATTAATGTAATATTAAACAAGAAGTCTGTTGTTGAATTATGGATTATTAAGCAAACTGGCAGATACCAGTTTTTAATCTTCCAAGACATACTGTATACTGATCCCTTTCTTAATGAATCATTTCTTGTCATTTGAATTAGGCACTAAATGGCACACAATCTGTAACAACTGGCGAATAAATACCAAGTGTGCCAGCTGCTTAGGTACATCAATAACACTAATGACGTCACAGGCCTTCACCGTTTGTAAGACTGAATATCGGCACATATCCTATAGCCTTTTTTAATTGACTACAAGTCACAAGAAAAGGTGTAAAGAGGTGAATTCAATTTAGCTTCTTCAGTTTTAGGGTCCTGGTATTGTACACGCTGGCCTAGGCTGGAGATATATTTGGCTTTAACTGTGCATTCACATATACATGACGGCAGTAACCTGCATCCATTTGGAGCATTGGTTGTGTGGTAATTAACATTACCTGTTTGCAAGATGCAATAGGTAAATGAACTTCAGAGGCAGTTTAACATACTCACCATTCTGCTTTTTTTTTTTTTTTAAACAATCTACTATAGTGCCACTCTGGCAAGTATGTAAACAGGCAAATATGTTAACAATAAGGTTGGAAATGTGAATAGAACGGAGCCATTGAAAATGTTATTAGTAACACCTGTGCTTTTCCTGCAATGATATATATACATACATATACGAAAAGTAATGCAACAGAATTTGTCTATAGACCACATAATCAGGGAGGGTACAATCACCTGACTGATGCACTGATGAGAGTAAGGAAGAAAGTAGTATAAAGAGCCAAAGTCTACATACAACAAACACAAAACTTTTGCCCAGGAGACAGGTGTCCGTGTCCTGCCTGAAACCATGTGAACTTTGCATTATTTTAAGGTACATCATCACCATGTTTTTGAGGTGATCACACAACCATGTTTCTTTTTCTAAACTCGACCTACGTAACTTAAGTTGCCTAAACCTAACCTACATAACTTTATTTAACACATAACTTCACATTAAGCATATAAGGTGACCACAAAGAACCATCTGTCTTTTCCTAAGTTCACCCAATGTAACTTTACATGAACTTTGGAACTGTTCAGTTAAGTTCCTATGTGTCAGTGCCATTCATTGGATATCATAAAAACTGTTGTATAAGAATACACATCCTTGACCTGAATGCACAGAGAATATTGAGAGATAATGACCTTCTCATTTCAATCCGCGTGGAAAAAGCAAACAATTTACATTTAGAAAGAGGGGTCTGCAGAATACCAAAATCTTGGACATCATGTTATCACAACACCTAGTACCTCAAGGTCTTCCTCACATGTTCTGTGGTATGACCTTATTCTGAGGCAACAGAATAGATGATGCACCTCAAATACTTGCAGCACAACTACTGCAAAGCAAAACTTTGCTTCAAAGGTTAGTGATGGAAAAAACATACAGATATCAAGACTTGAACAGCATGTGCCACAAATTGCTCTCAGCCATACAGAAGCCTTTAACACAAATAAGTCCACCCAACCAGCTGTCACTGAATAAAACTATAGGCCTAATTGCCTGGCACAAAGAACGAGAGGAAACTACCTTCACTTTAAGCGCCATAATCTTGCTCTATTCATTCTCAGTCGCTGTTTAAATTTGTCTTCTGCTGTGTTAAACATCATATTTACATGGATTGTGCAGATGTGTGTGGAGCAGAGGTTATTTTGCTGATTTTCTGAATAAAAGGCAATGTAGAAGACTGTTGTAATTATTATACACACTGCCTATAGAGAGGGTTTTTCAAGCAGGAGATACAATTTAGCTGATGAACAATACCAACAATGTATTATCTGTCTTGCATCAAAGACTACATCAGTTCACTTTTTTGTAATGTAACTTCAGCATTTTTGACAGTTAATGGGGGGAGTAATGGTTAGGCAATGCCTTTCATTGAATATTCAGTTCTTGTCTTGTCTACAGCCTGTGATCCATGTTAATAGCCACATTTGCAAACAATTATGACCAATCATGAACAGAGTTTTTTTTTCATCATGCTGTTTTTATTGAAGGGAGCCACACTGGTGTGTCATAAGCCAGATGCAGAAGTACCATTCTGCAGTGACTCCTCATTTTCTGCCCCTTGTTATCACTGTAAAAATGTCATCAACAAATATATTTGATTGTAATCCGTCAATGAAACATGGACACACAGGCATGTATATGTCATCTAAGAGACACAGCTCAGCAACAAGCAGAATTGGTTACACGATCATGTTGTCTGTTTCATCTCAGACGTGTTGCAGCAGGGTTCGGAAATGGCTGCAGCCACACAGCTGGGCCCGCTGGTGGTCAGCTACAGTTAAGTGGCTTGGGCAACAATCAAGCAGCTGCAGAACAAACCAATACACACAACAAATGAAGGGCTGGCAGTCCCCTGCTTCAAATTCACAGTCAGTTGATGTAGAGTCATCCATCCAGCAAATCTGTTCCCCCCCTAATTAAGTTGAAAAGGGGGAGTGAGAGGGTCATTAAACACTTATTTATTTGGCAAACCACTGATACAGAACGGCAATCGTATTCTTCTCACCAGGTCATATAATTGGTTTGAACAATGATAAGCTTAGCGCCATGCAGAGTGATGGGCAAGGGCACTTGGGGGTGGTGTAAATTGTGCTATGCCTGTGGCACACAAACTTTGATCATTACGTCCTCGGCAGGGAACAGCACTGATGAATACCCGTGTTGACCTCAAAAGCGGCAAACGTGTTTTGGGAGCTGCTGCTGAAGTCAGCTCACACATAATACTTTATTGCTGGAAATGAAAAGAGGATAGGTGTCCTGTGAGAAGTGGCAGTACCGAGTGCGATTGCATCACGAACAAGAAAAAAGAGGAGAGGATTCAATTTGGGAGAAAGTGTATCACACGGGTAGAGTGGCCCTTGTGCTTGTCAGAGATTGGGAGAGAGGAGCGTTAATCATGGCACACAACCCGCACCTCCAGGGCTCCAGCTTTGGCTGTTTGAGCGTTCAGTGGACTGAAATACAGTCTGTGTCACAGAAAAGGTCGATGACATTGTTAGGAGGCCCTTTGAGGACACTGAGCAGGTGCTCTTTATTTGACAAATATAAGACACTGTGCTCCTCTAGACGCTTTTCAGAAAACAATCAGCAAAACAGGTCAAACAATTCACACAAACCAGGTCACACATTATGAAATTTACTGTCATTTGTAGAGCCATTATCGGATAATTAGCAAATTTACCTATAATCCTTAAGATTAGGGCTTAATGAAATGAAACGCCATTTTTTGTACTATTTATGGTTGGCATTATCAGAATTATCAATTCAGTGTCATTCCTTGCAGGATTCAGATTGCCTACACAAGTGATGCAGCGCAATTCTCTCAGTGATAACAGCCTCACAGTTTACTCTTCATTCTATTCACACATGTCAGAGCTTCATTAAGTTACTGCTGATGCACACTGAGCGTCCTAATGCAGCTGTTTCACAGAAGTGTTCAAATCAACAATCACATGTTGGCTTTCATTGTCAAGCAGTCGCAGGAAATGTAATGTTTGTCACCGTGGTTAGCACTAAGTGTGATCATTTATCAAAAATGTATATACAAAAAAAAACCCCTATTCATTTTCTGCATTTTCTCACATTAGTTCAGTTTAAAGTTTTGCAGGAAAGTAACGGAACATGGAGTAGCCACCATGAGCTGTTAGACGGAAAGTTGCTGGGCTAGGCTGCTCTCATTCACTGTTTTTTGATGTATACCTGCAAAAAGTAATGTACCAGAATTCTGATGTAACCTACGTAGTTGGTAGGTCTGCGATCATGTGACAGGAGTAAAGAAGAAAGTAGTATAAAGAGCGAAAGAATGTGCAAGGAAGTAGGTTCGGGTGATAGATGGGTCAGACTTTCCCTTAGGAGAATGGTATTCATTTCTTGTGTGAAATGAAGTGACCTTTGAGTTATGTAGGTGTTCTTTGTCATGCCATCATCTTATTAGATGTGTGTAAAGTAACAACGCCCGACCATATAAGTCTTTGCAAACCTAACCTATTTACCTTTGCTAAACTCCACCGACATAATTTTATGTAAAGTATATAACATAATACACACGACACCTAACCATAGGCTAATTCTTTTCCTAAACCTAACCTAACACAACCTAATTAATTTGTGGGGTTCTAATTTGTTAGATACCATGCCGTTGAATGTATATTTCCTTAAGATATTAAAAGTTTCTGAAGTGCACATTTGAGGTGAGATTTTTTTCCAAAATGAAAAAAATATAAAGGATGAAAGAAATTTAGTGTTACATTACATCAATTACAACAAAACCACATGAACGCATATCCTAATTGTAAGTGAATTTTTGTGAGCGAATAAGAAAATGAAAGTGAAATTAAGTTTCTATTTATGTTCAAAGTACAGTTTTCATAAATATGCATGAAAAAAATAAAACTGTGAATCTCTAGGCTATCACCTTTTCTGACTGAAACAACATAGCATGTTTCAACACAAACACAGACTATTTCACAACACTGGATGTAGGAGCCTAAATCTTTTTACCCCAGTGTTGCTGCTAATTCATCAATATGGACTTTTTACAAACTGGCATTGCATCCATTGCTATATTGTTAGAGACTTGGTGTTGAATGAGAGATCACTGTATAATCAGGTACAATACTAAAATAGTGATTTTCAAGCCACTCCTAAGCACAACAGACAGCTGCTATGGGATCAATGTGCAGCATCATCATTATTAAAGATGAGGGACTCACGGCAGCCACTTGTCCATGGAGGAGTTTGGAAGTGCTGCAATCAATCCTGATTGGGCTAGACGGGGAGACGAGAAGGATGTCCGCACTTCTGATATTTAAGGGGGGGGCCAAGTGCCATCGATCGCATGGTTCCCACGGAGACACAAACCTGTCATAGATAAGACAGATTAAGCTCTCAGTGCCAGCACATGTTTCTCCACTGCCCATCATATCCTCACATCCTGTCTGCAGCATCGGCTCTATGACTCACTTTCCCATGAGTTTTCTGTAGGTCCACCGCTCCTGTGGCATGAACTGCTTAGTGAAGGAAGTATATGAGGGGAATCTGAGACAATGTCAGTGGGAGGATTGAATGTATTCACACAAATTCATAAATATATATATATATATATATATATATATATATATATATATATATATATATATATAATAGTATATATATATATATATATATATATATATATAAATAAAAAAGTTAGTTGTTGCTTGTTCATTCATGTATGTCAAAACTTCATTGTTCATTTTCCAAAACGAGTATATTTTCTATTGCAAATATATCCTCTTCTCAAATGCTATAGTTGTCAAAGCTGCACTAACCAGAATTTTGGATCAAATAATTATGTGTAATGTGGGAGGAGTTGTTCTTATTGATGAATCCACAGATAACTATAACTCAACTGCAGTTCTCCTCAGCTCTGAGGCACATTTTAGCTTCATTTAGCTTATTCTTTGAGGCTTACAGCCTACAAGAAGGTACTGTTATGGCACAATCTCACTGCTCTTATTAGTCTAAATTCCTCCAGTCACAGCAGGCAGCTGTTGTCAGTTAAGGAAAGCCCTTAACAAATTCAGCTTCAAACAGCAGATAGGCAAACTAATTAGCTTAGTAAAGCATTTAGCAGCCAAAGAGTCAGATATTACCCTTCAGAGTTGGTGGAGTCAAACCAAAGCTTAAAGAAAGAGTGAATATTGGACTCCCCTGGATGGACAGGAACACAACTTAAAAATAATGGTAATGTTGCTCCACATTTGCTGGACGGTTCAAAAGGTACAGACAGAGATGCAACCACAAACAAAACTGTTTAAACTAATTTTAAAAAGCAATCATGATTTTTTAAAAGTGTAATATATTATTATTTGTCTGTTAACTTAAAGTTTATGACTTGGGACTTGACTCAGGACTCAGTCTAAACTTGTGTTTAACTTGGGCATTGAGTGCAAAGACTTGAAACTTGCTAGTGACTTTAAAAACAATGACTTGGTCTCAGCCCTAGAGTATACCATATTTTAGAGATAACTTTATATATTCAGTGAAGTCATGCTAGTTACTGAAATGTGCTGAGTCTTAAACTTAAGAAAATGCATCGCACTGCCAAATAATGCAACTTTACAAAGATTTGCTTTTTCTGCTCTATACTTTCTTGAGTGCCACTACATAGCATACTTCTTACACAAATGGCTTATTATTTCTATTTCAGAGCCCATCTTGCTGACTGTTGTTTGGGCCCAGTGTTTGGAGGGTTTGCGACTCTTTGAAATCAAACATTTACAGGTTTAATTGGCTTTTCCACCAGCGATGGCTTCACAGAGCACCACTATTCTGAAATGAACCATGCTGTGGAGAGGTGGGAATTGGTGTAGACAAAACACAGAGCACTTGGATATGGATATGTGAATTCAGCAAACAGCTGCTCTCCCTCTCATGAAATACTGGCATATATCCAGACTCACAATAAAACACTGTAGACTGCAGGGCCTTCTCACAATCCTCTGTGTATTCTCACTTTTCATCTTCCTCAAATATATACAGTATGAATAGACATATTACAACAAAACTCTCTTTGGGCTTAATTTCCCATATTTGTATGATAACACGTTAAGTCCTGAAATATGTCAGGTTTCTGAAGTGTTGGAACATCCAGTAACTGCACTTTCATGTTGACACAGATTTGCGTCACATGTAAAGGTGAAAAAGTAAAACAGAGAAAAACGCAGTCAGTCTTTTATTTTGATGGCTTATAAATCTCCCAATTAGTGCAGCAGCGAGCCTGCGGAGGGATACGTTTTAAGGAGGGAAACAGTCTTCAGATTTTCTGCATAATCACCATGCTGCTCAAGCAAAAATTATCAATGGATTGTACATCAGGCATACAGGTTGGGTTCTTATTCATACATTGGTATACATGGTCACACTTTTTTGTTGATGCAGATGTAAGTTGACTTTATGTATAATTGTGCAGTTGGATTTGAAATTGCTATTGTAAATAATGAAATATATGAAAATATAACTTGTATTTCAATATTTGCATGTTTTATGATGATAAATTGTAGTTGATCCCTTTTCTGCAGAGCATTAATTGGTGAGTTAGTTTACCACATTTGCTGTTTCTGCTTCTACCTGCCACCACCAAGCTTTGGTCCATTAATCTTTACTTTTTTTTTTTTTTTAAATATTTTGTGACATTCACATCATGGCCAGCAGATGTCAGAAGTGTTCCTCAATCTGGGTGTTCCTCCGAGCACTGAGATCACATTATTGTCATCAAGCTTGTTTCCTTGCACATTTTACATGTAGTATGAATGTTCAGTCACACAATACAGGCACAAGCAAGAATTGTTTTTTCAGTGTGTGAAGGCTGTCAGGTGTGTAAATAACTAATTTAAACGAGTAGATTTCCATTGTGTGTGTGTGGTGGTAATTTAGCAATTAATGGAGAATGGGTGCAGAACAAAGTGAGTGCAGATACATGCAGTACTCCAGCTGTGCACCAGATAAAAATGCAGATGTGGTGAATGAATCGGCTATGGAGGAGCGGCGCAGATCGACAGGACAGAAAAAGAAGAGAGCAGTCATGGAGGAAGGCGGACTCTGACAGGGGCAGATAGACAAGCAGGCAGACAGACAAATAGACTGACAATCAGGCAGGCTGCGAGCATACAAATAAACATGAGTACCTGTACTGTATGGATAATGACATGGTTTTAGAGATGAAAGCAGAAACAATGCAAATAGCCCTCACTCTCAGCAGTTACCATGACGACCAACCACCTGAACTTGGAGGTAAGTCCCAGGAGAGGTCTGACAGGAGGGGGAGGCGGGACAAGGGAGACGTGTGTGTCCTGGTTTTACAGTTTGCCAAGTCCTCCATGTATCTCCTCGCTACACACAAGTAAGCCTAGTGTTGTGCAATGGTGGCTCCACTGGGAAGCTGGAAACAGCTACCTAGAAAAAGTCAATATCAAACGTGCTCAGACTTTTAATTGTATGTCCCCCCTCCTCACCAAACATTTTTTATTTATTGAAAGCCTTCATGTGGTCTCTCGCACTTGTCAGCTAGCCGCCACGCCTCTCCATGTGCCACACATGTAATGGATTCTCTTTGATATGGCTGAACTCGAGTTGCCCGAACCCAGAGTGTGATCAGGTACCCGCTCTGAACCCCCAGACTGCCTGCATTTTGAAGGCTGACTAATGTCGTGGGTGGTGGCAAATCCTGCAGAAATTTTCACTTCCAGGGAATTGGGTTACAACTACTGATTTAAAAAAAATGTAAACTCTCACACCGTCAGCGTTGCACCAGCTGAACAGCCTCTATCAGAGGATATTCAGAGCCAGGAAAGACTTTTTATTTGATTTTGTTTGCTGCTTGTGTTGATGGCCACGAAGGAAGTCTATTCTCAAAATGCCTTTTGTTTTGGAGGAGCAGACAAAGCAAACTTTATCATCTCTGAGCAGAGGCAAAACTGTGAAGTCTGCTGTGTCAGTCACGGAAAATGTGTCTTTAAAACCATCTAGCAACAAAACTGACTGCAAAAATCTTTCTTTTTTTAAATTAAGAATGATTGTGTTTTATTGGAAGATATAACATAGCAAATAAAAAACTGTACTCGGAACAAAGGGGCTATTATAGCCTATATTCTAAATTTATATCTTTTATATTAAGTTTATAGTTTATAAAATTAATGGCCATGTTAACAAGATTCCCTCCTCCCTCATTCATGCAGCCACACACTTTGATATTATGCAAATGCATACAGTGAGTATCACCGCATGCAACTACTGTACATTGTCCCCCTGGCAGCGGATCTCATGCAAAATTTGTATTTTAGGTATAGCAATTAATTTCCAGGCTGCACCTATCGTTAGGAAGCTAAGTTTTAATTACTCATTTCAGGCCAGTTATGGTTGGAGCCCCAGCACACTGAAGATAATTTGCCTTTTCGTTAATCTTGAGGGGAAGGGGGGAGAGGAGGACGGCTTTTTACAGCAGCTACAGTGGCAAGTGCAGGCGATTTTTGTGACAATCAGACCATAATTATGTGTGGGGACGCAGCCAGGCGCAACATGGCCCGATGTCATTAACTTGCAGCCCACCTCACACTGAGAGGGGCTGGGGGATTGTCATTATTTTCTATTATTCTGAGAGGAACACAAATCCAAATGAGCACAGATTAAAAAAAAAAAAAAATGTAACTAAGCTTGATGCCACAGGCTTAGCCAGCTGTTTGACATTCAGCAGTTAAACCTTGCTGTAGTGAAAAGACTGGGGTCACAGGGATAATATTGCTTGAAGAACAACGTGAAATTTCATTAGGTCTGCTAATGCCTCCCTGACATTAGTGATAAATCCTTCGGCTGCTTACTAATGGATGCTAAGGAAGTGGATATCTACGGCCTGTGGTAAGTGTACCATGTCCGATGGCAGGTAGTCGAGGGATTTGAATTCAGAGCCGTGTGCAACAGAAACATGTTGCACACAGAATGCGACTGCAACAGCAACAGCAACAGCTTCACCTTATCAGAAAACAAGATACTGAGGCAATGAGACTTTCTTCAGGATCTATTCTTGTGCTTTGCGATGTTGTTACTACACTGCATCGTAAACAGTGAGAAACACATCTACAAATCCAGTTTGAGCTAGAAACTTCCTTATATCCTACTGCTGTTCCTTCCAGGATTCAGGAGGGGCCGTCTTGTACAGTATTCATGACAGACATTTGGAATTATGGATGAATATTTCATGGCCTGATGGATTGGGATCCAGCTCGAGATGCTGTTGGCAGTGGATACCATTCATGCTATCACACTGCCTTGATACGCCTCCTCCCCTTGAAATGTCAATGTGAAGCGATCTGAGATTTCGTCGATGTTTCCTGAAAAGGAAAACTAAGAAATCGAAACAGGGAGAGGCAGAGTGATTGTCTTACCAATAAGTGCTGATACATATTTTAATCTAATGCATGTTTCAGAAGTCAAGGGCAGTGGCAGTCATGTTGTGAGGTGGAGGGGAGGATCTAAAACCACTACTATCTGAACTCTTGGTGTGCTATACCTTACGCTGCACTGGTCATCTGTGGGACAGAGGAGGAGGCGGATCCAACAGGCAGATTCGCCTCCTCCAACACCCTGCTGAGCTGCCGCTGTGGAAACACCACTCTGCACCAAGTGGGGCTGGGTGTCTGATATCACTGACATATATCATAGCAGGTGTCTGAGGCCATCTTTTACCTGGCCCTGAGGGTTTTTACCTTGCTTTGTCATCCTTCGGATTTCTTCCCTTTCCACTCGTTTACTCCACTTCACACACTGAAGCTGCTGTGGAGGTAGAAACCTCCAGACTGCAGCCTACAGCTGAATGAAGGAGAACACACGGACAGGGTTTGGAATTATTGGCTTAATTAGACCTACAGGGAGTCCAGATTGAATGATTTGCCAGAGTGATGATACTAATGCACAGGTGTGAGGAGTCCACTGAAGCATACATGCACCTAAAAAACACAGTTTTATATGGACATCTGCCATCTGGGTTCACGGAGCTCCTGCCTTCCGTTTAAGGAGGGCATGAGGGAATATTGTTATTCTTTATGTAAAATTAATGGTGCATTAGTTTCTCAATGGGAAAATAAATGGAGCATTTGAATGCTGACCTGTGTTGGACTACATGGGCCGGAATTTGGTTTAGTTAATTAGGATTCCCTCTAGCTGACGCCTGATGTCAGCTCGTCTTCAAGGGGAGCAACACTTAAATCACACAGTTTAACAAACAGTTATAGACATCATGTAGATTTAAACACCAAATTATATACAATAAAACTTAATCAAACCATTACAACTGCAAACAAAAACAATCAGCATTTGTTCATACAGTTAATTGCAGTAAGTGCTCTTTTTATGTCTTTGAAAGCGGCTTTTAGATGAAAATGTTAATGGCATCATGGACCAGCAAACGGCTGAAAAATATATCATCCTTCTTTTGTTTTCTCAAAACAATAATACTACAGAGGAGACACAGGGGATTTAAGTGTGTCCTTGGTGATATCTTGTTGGTATTTATATACATATATTTTTTAACTATTTACTTATTACATTACAATAATTTATTATTATCATTATTATGACTATTATTATTAACTCATATTATTAAATGTGGAGAGAGGAGGGCTTAGGGAAGGGGAGGGAGCTCAAGGTGAATGTAATTAAAAAAAAAAAACTCAAACTATCACACAATGTTAAAGTCCTGTTATGACATTCAATCCAGATATGAACAAAATAATGCAATACCTACCCTGCTATAAGCGACACTTTGTAACTATATTTGATATGAATGAGAAAAATTGGACTTCAAATCCTATTTAGATCAAAATGTTATGTGACACTGAAATGATAAAAGGTGAGGTGATGGTGCTACAGATAAGGAAATCTCCAGCAGCAAGGTGAATTTTAGAGTCTCCCTCTTAACTAGAAAAGTTCTAAATTTAAGGTGCTTCTGTTGTACCTCTGTTTCTTTGAGCAGGATATTAAAGCTCCTCCAGCCTGCTGTTGTAAAGTTAACTCTGAAATCTGACATTATGGTGAAAGAAGGGAAGAATTTTTTTATTTTTTTAGAATTTTTTTCCCACTGAGAAGTCAGTTTCATATCATTAATTATATGACACATTGCCAGTTTGCACTGCAGGTAACCTGTAGCAGATAAATGAAATCGACTGTAGAGGAAGTCAGCATGTTGGAGGGTAAATTATGTGGGTGGAGGTACTGATTAAATCTGGGTGATTCTGTATAATGGCACACAGTCAGCATCATTATCATAATGACTAATGATATGTAACCATTGCGCTTGAGTCCAAGGGCGTAGGTTTAGTTTCAATATTAAGAGGGACAAATATAAAATAGAGGGTTTGGGGGTCCTCTGCCAGTAAGTTTTGAGCATTAAACACTTCAAACACACACATTTCCTGCATTCTGGTGAATTTCTATGCAATAAATTGTGCCTTTACAATACCATACTGGCACAATACTCAAGTCAAAAATAAGACAAAAAAAACAATACTTGGCATCTGTGTATTAATATGATATTGCCTTTCAAAAATATGGCTATACTATGCAGTATCAAATTTTCCCCCATCTGCAGTAAGAGTCCAGGCTGCAAAGCAACTTGCTTGTAACACAGATTCTTTGATATCTCAGGGGGCCACATATGAAACGGGAGATTTGGGGATCCTCTGACAGAAACTTTTTAGCTTCAAACACTTGAGTTCTTCATCCTGGCTAATTTATTTGCACCAATTTTCACTTTTTCTGAATCAATCTATGGTTTAAATGTCTTTAATTTTATCAAAATGAAAGTCCTCTGTTAGTTTTCTATCGAGGGGGTACAAAAGCACATGTTCTAGATATTAAAGCATGCACGCACCACAGCTTAAAACATTACATATGCTATATTTACATCTCCTGTCCTGTTAACATTTACCTCAGCAGTCCAAAGGACATTTGTAATCATAGTTTACCACCTGCGCGTGTTTACTTTGAACGTAAAACAATAAAAAAAAACAAATATTGCAATACAGTTTATCATAACACAAACACAAGAAAAATCTATGATTGTTTCAAAAGCTAAAAAACACTGACCATTAGGCAGAAGCAGCCAGCACTCCAAAGATGAATCATTTCCTATAATTTTCTGATACAGTCTGACAAATATCTCCTTTTATTTCACATAATAGTAAGGGCAAGGTTATGTGTTTTTCCCTGAAACCTCTCTCCTATGTCAGCTGCAGAGAGATCCACAGCAATAGTGTGGATAATGCGGAGATAGTATTTTTGACCTTGAAGAATAACTAAATGTTTTATTTGGACCTCCGTCATTCTTTGATCCGGGTACACACCGCCACACAGGCTTTGCCCCAAGTCCATGCTCTATGAAAGACAGCGTATAATGTTTCTGAGGCTTCTTTGATGAAGATGACTTTAGAGTCACACGAGTTTCATGAAAAAGAATACATCTATACAAGAATAAGCAAAAAAAGTGGAAATATAAAGAGAAATAAATGAAAGAATAAAGGAGGTAACCTGTTACTTCTTTAAGATTACATCACATAATCTCATCAGTGTCTGTATCGGTCAACCATCCACCAAAAAAAATTCAGGCTTAATTTTTTTTCTTCACACACTGAGCAAGTGTTAAAAGAACTTGTTGGACACCTTTCTTTAACTCTGCTTCTGCCATGATATTTCCTTCTATAATTCAACCCACATTCACACTGCACATGCACAGTTCTGCGTCACATGTACTTCCTTTGGTCCATGCTTAAAGTTCCCATCAAAGCAGGAGTTTTTTGTAAAGGAACTGACTACTCAGCCTGGGCAGAGAGGCTTTTAAAAGACTAGCAAAAGCAATACAGAATAAAATAAGGTTAAAAAAAAAGAGATAAAAATGAATAAATGACATTTTATAAAAATAAACAAATAAATAAATATAGAATAATTTATTTGCAATAAATAAAATAAATATGTACAGAAAATCTGAACAAAAAATGTGGAGATAAATGAAAGTGCTTATAATTCTTATTTATATTTGATATGCCATTAAATTTCCATATTTACTGATTCTTTTATTTTTTGTCTTTATATGTTTCTATATTTTTATCAATCTATTTCATATTTTATTTATTTCTCTGCACACTTTTAAGGCACTCCTATGACTTAATATAGATGACAGCTTGGATTTTATAATAAGGAGGTTTGTTTTGCTGTTATTGCAGCCATCCCTTTGATTTGAGAAATTGTGAATCACTTTTCATACCACCGTGTAAAAGCTGGACACCAACTGTTGCCGTTGGAATGCAGGTTATTTTCCGACTCATTAAGCATATTGATAACAGTAAACAAATGGTAGATTTTAAGGAGGCACAAACCTGCACCCTGCTAAGATCTTTCATTAAAACTTTTCTGCTATGGCCTGTGTGCATTAAGGAAAGTGATACTGTAATGAGCAAATAGAGATAAATACCACTAAATACGCTAATCCTTAATCCTGTTACATGGTATATCAGACACATTTTGACAGTCACTCCTGACCTTTTGTGTTTACGTATCTCCACCACTCAAGTCCCCTTCAATCATGTTTCAAATACTAATTATGATCACCAATCGTCAATAATGTACAGTATTTTTTCACATATATTGTCCATTTACATTAAATATACAATTGTACAAATTGTCGATTTATATCTAACAGTTTTAACTTGTTATTTAGGCAAACACTGATGTTGTATTTTAGGATTAAAAAGGCGAGTTTCCACAACAGCTGGCAGTATAAACTTATGGTTGGGATCCACTGGGAAACGGACATTGCTGTCCGATGTTTTCTTTCCAAATTGTACTACTTCTTGTCTCCTCTGAGAGAAAGGTGTTGGGTCAGATCCTAATTTAGACCAATAAATTTAGGCCCCTGGCTGCTGGGGGAAGCACTGTCACGGCAAGATTGATTTTATTGCGTCAGCCCTGAAGTGTGTTTGTGAGAGTGTGTGGGGGAACAAAGGTTGGTGTAGGGTCTATGAGCCTCCACCGGGATTTGAAATGGCTCTTACCATCTGCTGAAAACAGTCAATACATCCCAAAGCATCATGTAGGGCCTCCCCCATATTCTTCTCTGATTGACTCTAAAGGTCACAGGCACCATCAAGAATAAGCAGCCAATCAACATGCATGCCTTTACAGAATGCCAATATCTCATCGGCTCTTTTAAACGCTCATCATGCCGACATTAGCTCTCGCTTGCTTGAATCACCTGAGCAAAACAAAGCGTTTTAGAAAGAAAACTAACCAAGGACCCCGCTCGAATAAAGACTCACAGAAAATAGAAAGGCTTTAGAGAGAGTTTTCCAATTTTAAAAAAAGAACATAAATGAAAAGTGGTCTGCGGTAGGGTAATGACCTCATGTCCTGGCAAAGCAGTTAAACTTAATGTGAGTGATTGTCACAGTCAAAACATGTTTGAGCACTGATGGGTAGGGTGAAATGTTGTGTAAGTGCACAGGCTGTTCTCACAAAGGGTTTGTACGTTTTCCTATGAAAAATGAATGCACCCAAATTCGTGCAAATCTCACCCATTTTGAAAAGCTGCCATCATCTGCAAGAACACAAGGAAGCTGTTCTGAGTGGTCTTGACAATTGCCTCAACCTAACCTCAGTAATTGTACATCAAGGTTGTAATGTCATTTGTGGGGCACTAATTTGTATGATATCATAAAAACTGTGGTGCGTGCATTTTTGTAGCATGTCATATGAACTGTTCTATGAGAGTGCATTGATGTGGAGAGCATTAGAGCAGGCTTGGGCAGAATCACAGTATTTAGAAATCCTGAAGGTACGTTTCTCAGTACCTTCACAAATACAGGAGCTTCTCTTTCTACTGAACTCATTGTATGTAGTGCACAGCACGCACCACCGGGTTAGTTTCCGGGTTAGCATACCGTCATAAACAATTTACCCTCATAAAATGTCGGGAAGGTTATGAGGGTATGAAAAACTTGATACGTAAGCTTAAACCCAATTAGCTCTTGTCTTGATTGTAATAAACCTAAAAAAGAATAATACGTTTTATTATATTTTTGCGGTGGAAGTGTGGGTGGGGAAACTTGCCGAAGGTGCCAAATGTACTTGTTCTGGTACTGAGCTTTTATATTAATAACCACACAAATAAATTATAGGTTTTAAAAGCCATCCCACTGGGCCAACCCACTATTTTTGTCTCAAGGGACGTGTTAGGTAAAGACATTAAGTTTGAGAATGCGTTTCCTGACGCATTATATATGAATGAATAAATTATGAGAGGTGTGCGCTTTCAGTATCTGCTTCAGACCTCAGATCCCCACTTTCACTGAATATTCTCCCATCATAGAAATAAAAAGTTAATTCTGTTTGAGAGCTCAGAAAGCCTAAATTGGAAAAAGAATTTGACACCGAGGTCAGCACTGATCGCCTAATATTGATATAATTGATTCATCATGTAAACATTCAGTGGTTTAGAGATCTGTGTGAAGCAACTTACATCTCTTGATCAAAGAGCAGCTCATTATTACAAAGTCTCTTATATCGATCTCAGAGAGATTCAGAATGCTTTTATGATCCCATATGGCGGATAACTGAAGCTCTGCCCTGTATGGAAATTTTATATTATGTGTAATTTATCAGGATGCTCAGATTTCCTCGCTGCCTGTGCCACCGAAACAAAAAGTAAAGTTGCTGCAACAGAAATGAATAAATGGAGACTTGTTCTTCAAACTGAATAAGACTCAAGTAAAATCAGGCATAAGCATAAGCGGTAAGCTGTTCTAAAAAGGAAAAGACTAAAAAAAATATGAGAATAAAAACAGGATTGTGACAGGAAAATGGATTCATTATGCCATTTAGCATGTTTAAAAGCTGCAGAAATGAAAACAGCAACTACTTTGAAAATATAAAACCTTGCTCATAAAAAAATCTAAATATAAAAAGTTGGTTCTGAAACCAATGACTGAGAGTTTCACAGATGTGTTTTATTGACTATCTGGCTCCGTTACATAAGCAACACACTATATAGTACATACATATACGGCGTCTAACAACAGTTTTGGACATTTTCAGACAGTGGATGCCCAAAAGCAACAAAGCAAGATCAATTCCGCATGACAAGGTGCATGGATGATGCCAAAAGTCTGGGGCTCATCTCGTGCAGCCAAGCATGAAGGGTGCAAGTATTAATAAACCACCAGACACAGAGTGGGAAAAAAAACAGGCTAAGAGAATGCAAGGAATGATTTATACGAGAGAATAGTTGGTAATGGTTTGGGGGTAAACAATAGTGTCCCTCTGGCCTGGACTGCATTTCATACCACTGTGATGAAGCTGTCATAAGCACAACCCACTCTGGTAATATAATCCTCTCGGGGCCGCTTAGTTTTAATTTGGATGTCAGAAGAAAATGATTGACTTTTATTGTTTGTTTGAGTGTGTATGTGTGTGTGAGCTTGTGCATGTCTATAATCTGTCTATACTGTCAAGTACACAGGAATATTTAATTTGCTTGTGTGAAAAATCACCTCTAAAATGTCAATGATTTAAAAATGAAGACACAGATTTGCTTTTATATTGATCACAATTAATGTAATGCGGGGGGGGGGGGACCAAATCATGGAGAGCCAAATTCCTTTTCTTAATTTCTCCAGTTTTCTTTTCCTTCATCTATTACTTTAAAGTCAATGAGAAGGCATGAAAGGCATCCCCATTACCCCTTATTTTTTTTTATTGATATTGGCTTTAGTTCCTCTTTTTTTTGCAAGTGCATTTAGTCACTATATATTTCTTGTTTTGCACATTCAGGCCTGGTGTCCATTATTGTACCTACGTCCTTCCAAAATATATGCAAAAAGTTATACAGCTCTTGTATTTTTGCCTGCAGCTATGTTTGGATTGTAAAAGTTGATAAGCCCAAGGGCTGCAGAATTTTCTCAAATACTTTGTAAGCACAAAATTTCCATTCAAACCAAATGTATTTTTAAAGTCAAACCTTCGCTGAACTTAAACGAATCTAAAATCAGTCAGAAGATTTCACACAAAAGCAGCGATGAAGGGAATATTTACTGTATTTCCTTGTCTATTTATGTAACATCCAGATTTTATAGATTGGAAAAAGGTTCATGATTAGAAAGCTTTAGATACACAGATGGCTGTAGACCCAGTATGTAAAAACAAGACGTACAAAAAAGAAAATAATGTATAGATGCAGAGCAGAGCAGCTCAACAGGAGTCTGGCTTTAACACACAAGGCTGTCCCACAGTGATAAATAGATGTGGCGTGAAGTGTACCATCATCAGAGGAGCTTTATATCCTCTTGAACAACCGCGTGTCGTAAACAGCATTTCATTAAAATGGCTTATTTCTGTCTCAAATAAAAATCAATGCTCTTTGATACAAGTGCATACTGTAAACTAAACAGTGTTCTAGATATTTGGAGCACAGTCACGCAGAGAGAAAACAGAAATTTATCTGAGAGGGCTTCATGTAATCATGTGTGTCCTGGAAGACAAACACAAAAAAGGAAACAGGTCCTCTTCATAGAGCCTTTAATGCCGTTATTAAAGCCTCCCTGGAAGGCTTGAATATCGACCGTGAGCGTGGACTCCTTCACAGACGGTTGCACTTTTGCTGTCCCGCCCCACTAGTGCCATCAAATCAATCAACCTTTCTAATTAACTGCATCCAAATAAGGCATCGTCTTCTGTGCCTCTGAAAAGACCCCTTTTCCACATCACCTCCTGCACACACAGGATGTTCTGCATGCCCTGAGCCTGCTGCTATTTTCTGCCTGCACCCTGCCTCTAACCTCACACTCACTGTCCTCTCAAAGCACTCAATGCCTCCCTTTGAAATTTTTTCAAAGAGATCTAAATTGGCGATTTCGCCTTATAATAAGGCAGATTTATCAATTTCACATCATCGATTAAGTATTTTGGAGGAGGGTGACAAAAAAAGACTTGGTAAGACTACAAAATGTCTGTGAGCTATTTTGGATATATGACAAAGTATCTCTTTGATGGCTGATAAAACAGGAAGCTCTGCAAGGAACAGCTGCTCAATAGTACAAATCAGACCCTGGCAGCCAACTCTCTCTCTCTCTCCCTGCTTCTTGTTTTCTTAAAGGCTCTCTCTCCCCTCGCTGCTTCTGACGGAGCTGGGGAGTGGAGCTCCTCTCCTCCTCCTCCTCCTCCTCCTCCCCAGGGCACTTGGAGGGGCTCCAGATGTTCTCCTCCAGAGCTGTGGACCGCAGCATCTCTGGCGTTTTTCCATGCATCCAACTTTTGTTCGCTTAATTTACAATCAGTTCACATTTCAAACTCAATCTGAAAATCAGCTTCTCTTCCGCTCCCCCCTTACCCTCTCTCTCTGGGATGTAGCATTAATTGAAAATGCAAACTGTAATCAGATCAGCTGAATAAAGATGAGTGGCTTAAAGATGGGAGATATGAATGACAATTCACATGGCTCTGCATGAGAAATGAAGAGGCTGGTTGAGATAATGGAGATGTGGGTTTGATCATTGGTGGTGTATGAGTTGCTAATGGTCTGTTTTGGCAGATGCTTTGGCTGGTCCTCCCTGCCCTCTTACACTGGCAGTAGTTATCTAGAAATTATTTTACTCTGGCAAGCATCTCAAGGAAAAAAAAAAAACAATTATCATTTAAAATGATTGCATCTGCCTTAGGTCTTCTTTTAAATGATACTTTCAATAAAATATTAGTCACAAAAATCCTTTTATCCATTTCAAAGGTAAGAGCTCGTTGTAATGCATGTATATGTTTTTGTAAATGATTCCAATTTGATAAGTTAATGTACATTGACTGTTAATTGCTGCTGTTGTTGTGTTAAAGGGACAGTTCACCCCCAAATAAAAACGACATATTTCCCCTCTTACTGAAATATATCAATCTAGATTGTTTTGGTGTGAGTTGCTGAGTGTTGGAGATATTGGCCGTTGAGATGACTGCATTCTCTTTAAAATAATGGAACTAGATCACACACAGCTAAAATACATCTAAAAAACTCAAGAGCAATGTCTCTTTTTTAATATAATCAAGACCCAGTTGCTAAGATTATCTACAGATCTTGTTGTGAGCAGTTTAATGGAGGAGCTATTTTTTTCTCTACTGAACTACACTTGCAAACCATATCACCATGCAGAAGGAAGCATGCATCTACTTCACCATGCAGCACCTTGCATCGCCGAGTTAGATAACGTTACAGCTCAGCTGAAGAGGGACGCCATGTAAGTTAACATCTCACACTTCCACAAGCATGAACCTCTTGTCAAGGAGTAGATGCACGCTTTCTTCTGCACGCAAATACTGTTGGTAGGGAGAAAAAAGTTCCTACATGAAACGGCTCACAACAAGGTCTATCAGTTATCTTGGGTCCTGATTTTTGATGATACATTTTTTTTTTTGGGCGCTTGATTTTTTTCCTAAACCTAACTGGGGGGTAGCTTTGGAGAGGAACTGTGACCATTTCACCACATAATTGACATGTATTCAGCTGTGTCCCGTGGAACGGTAATACGTGTTGTTTTGAGGCCACTCATAAAAGTTGTTTTGGAAGTCAGTAGAAATAGACCTAATTTGTTGTAAAGGTATTACTGGCCTAACACTGTTGTCTATGGGGAGAACATTTCTGGACAGATGAAGGAATGAGACTGCATTAGATGATAACAATAATAACTGGACTGAAACGCAGCAAAATATTCAGCTTATGAGTTTTTCATATCAAGTAATACATGCCACTCAAGGGTTCTGATCTCATTCCTGAGTTCTTGTGATGGCTTGTGACAATAATTTCCTCTCCCGCTTTCTCCTTCTTGTTACCATTCAGACTGTGACTGTGCCAAATTATCCTCACCTGCCAAAATTTCAATGGGGATTAATGGAAATAGTGCGGGGTGCCAGCCAAATAGACTCACTGGGCTGGTACCCAAGATGTTTGAGTTCCATTACCCTAGGCAATATTTTTAAAGGCAACCTGCAAATGTTACGAAAGCCTGAGAACATGGCTGATAAAAAAAAATGTTAATGTAGTTCAACCTGCACTGTCTGGGTTTAGAGAAAAAGCTGCATCTTAAAAGAATCCTTTAAGGAATTTGTAGAAGTCTTTTGAGTACAAAACTACACCATCACCTGGGGTTTGATTGCAAGATAATATTACTGGCTTGTTGACAATTTAAGAGTTTATTTAATTAATGCTGGAGTCAGGGCAGATGTTGATGAATAAAATTCCTACAGGGAGGACTCGAGTTGCAAGTACAATATCTAAGAGCGCAGGCACTAATTAAAATCATCAGGATCCAGGAGTCAGGGATAAAGAATAATCTTCTCATGTATTTTTAGCTGCTTTGTAGCTCACGTGTGTCCATTAAAAGCTTCTCAGAGGGTACATTTCAATACACATCTTAGATTGTGTTTCATATCTAATGCAACTATTATCCTTTATTGACACAGGCCTGGTGTTATGTTGGTTATGCTACATAGCATTATCCCACTGACACTAAAGCATGCAATGTAAACTTCTCCCTTAACCCTTTAATGTCCACAATAAGAAAAAATGATTGGAATTTTTCTGTTTATAATGAACTTTTTAACTCTTCTTTTAAATATAGACCTTTACCAAACAGTTGAGATATCACCTTATGTAAATGGTAAAACAGAAAGAAAATAAAAAATAAAAATTACAAACCATGTAATGTTCTAATACTTGTAATATGATGTAACATTAATCAGTTTGTGACAATGGAATGGTATTAGTTCCACGTATGTATTCTATATTTTTTACTATTATATTACCTTGAAATCATCTCAGAAACTGCCATGATCATATTGATATAGTTTATTTAATTAAATGTATAATGAAATGGCATAAAATATATGGTTTTAACAAAAGTAAATATTAATCCTCTTTTTATTTGATGATAAAAGTATTATGTATATTGTATTGTATTATTGTATATGTGTTTTTTTTAGCATCACTATGATTATAAACTAATTATAAACTTATTTCACCATATATATCATGAATAATATTAAACATATCATATTTTTCAATTAATGATCAGAAGTTTTTGGTTTTCAATTTTGTGGAAAATAGACAATTTCAATTATACTAGTTTAGCTTCACTACCTTTACCATAAAAAGACAAATAAACCATATTTTTTGTGTAAAGTAACAATCTATTCAGTAACTATTAATACTATTACATATAGAAAAAATATGCCTACCTCTGAAAATCTCACCACTCAGAACCCTAATGTCTAGTGTGACTTATTTTGTTACAGACCTTCTGTAAGAGGTGAACTGAAAAGGCATACTATTTCAAGACACAGCGACATGTAGCGGATTTATTTAGCATAACATACCTAAACCAAATGGTAGAGATAGCTCAGTCAGGTTGAGTTAAGTTCATCACATTTTTTATCAAGATATAATTAGTTTAATTGGGTTCTACCAAATGGTTGAGCAGAACATAAAAGGGTTGAAAAAACATATTAAGCAGAATTACGATGCCATATGTTTAATTCCACTGTAGATAGATTCTTACTGATTACATTTAATGATTTTTCAACCAAAGAGCCTGCACAGAGATAAGAACATTTGGCCACAAAAAACATGCACGACTTAGCTGACAAAATACTTTTTTAAAAAACTGTTATGTCATTTTGCTTTATTGTCCCCTGCATATTTTTTCAAGCGCAGTAGAAATAACATGTATTATTAAATTTCATGATGGTTTAACACTTTTCAGATTGGCAGCAGGACAGATATTTCTCTCCCTTTTCTTGTAAGCTAGATACAATTTAACAGTGAACATATGCATTATTCATTCTTAAAGCCACGTTCTCTGAGTGGATCATTTGGCCTGTGATCATGCCTTGCGGGGGAAGACTGTTTATTTTTTATTGAAATAATCTCTCAGTAGGAGAAAAGTTGCCCATGTGAGAAATGTGATTTTCTGGCAATGCACCAGAGTGCAGAGGAGGAGCGCAGAGGAATAGAAGTGGAGAGGAGAAACTGTATGAACAAGATTTTCTTTTGTTATAGACTATCAGACAAGACAAACAGCCCTTATTGCAACAGCTGACAGCTAATTGCTACCTCAAAACCACTTTACAATCATTATCCTGACTACCTGATCTTTTGTTGGCACTTGTGCTCTGTGTGATCCTTAACTTGGAGGCTGCAGCCTGCGTTAAGTGTTTTGCCTAATAAGGTAATTTTACTCACTCCTGTCCATACTCCCTCTATTTTCCTTGAACATTTCAGTCTTAGGACTATGTGTTGTGTGTGTGTTGTGTGTGTGTGTGTGTGTGTGTGTGTGTGTGTGTGTGTGTGTGTGTGTGTGTGTGTGAGTGTGTGAGTGTGTGTCCATGTGTGCCTTGAGTGTGGGTGTAAACAATGTGCACTACATAGTTGCCATACCTAATGTGCTTGTTAGCCATCTCGGACTCCCCTGGGGCATGTGTCCCTATTCTAGGACTTATTCGTGGTGCGGTTTTAACAAGCACTGTCGATGCGAGGCCATTGAGAGCTTGCAAGATTGCAGTCAATGGCAATTTCATGTGCCACACAGAGTGCAAATGAGCTCTGCAAATATTACTGGGGCCCTCAATCTATGTCAGTGGCAGCAGGAAGGCTCAGGCACAATGGCCACAGGCTGCAGGTAGACAAAATATAACAACCTTTGCCTGCACTCTCTATGTGGATCACTGACACAGCATTATTATATCATCATTATATTTAATTGTTTAATTATAAAAAAGAATAGAGCGCTTTCAGTGTTTAAATAAGCTCCTTCAACATAATTATGAGATACTTTAGGGTTCAAGCCAAAGGACGGGTTGAGACATTTGGCTCTAAACTAGTTTGTATTTTCTCCTCTAACTAGTGACTAGAGAGATAAGAAAGACATTACGATGACTGTATGTCCACTGTCTTCCACTGTACAAAAATAAAGCCAAAATATTTCCGATATGGCTGCTGCCTTCTTGTTCTGGTGACATCATTTGAAGCCAAAATCTCTCCAGTAGTGATCTCCGTGTTATTGCGTTCCGGCCCACATTACCATCTCAATTAGCACACAGAGCTGTCAGTCATGACATCAAACCAAACAGCAACATCCGAGGCTTAAAAAATTAAGCTATTGCAGAGGTGCCAAAAACTGCAGTTCCTCAAATTGCCACGTGGGGCTGGCTCCAAAAGCGAATCAATCCCCAAAGACCCCCATGTCAAAATACCCATCTTTACAGAGGAAATATTATGGGGGGGATTCACCCCTTTACATGCTATTCAAGATTAAAGTTAATGATGAAGGGCCCCTCGCTCCTCCATAGGCTCCACAGTCTTGTCCAAATTTGGTAACCTCTGGATACAAATATCCAAGATGGTGACAAAAAAATGTTGAACATTAGACTTGAAAACAGGAGACCATAAACCAATGGGCGATGTCAGGGTAGTCACATCCATTATTTTATACAGTATTTGTATCAAACCCTCATCTTATAGCATCACATAACTGATTAAAACCAAATTTATCAGAAAAATGAAAAACTGAACATACATCTGTATAATTTGAACTACTTAAAATAAACACTATTCTAGGGAAAATATATTTGATGTGTTGTACTATTTCTTTCTTTCTTTTTATCTTTTTATTAGTTTGGCCCAAGTCCCTTTGCTTCCCATTGTTTCTAGTATTTATGCTAAGCTAAGCTCATTAGTCTGCAGGACTAAAACTTCATTTAATATCTCACAAACATGAGAGTGGAACCAATCTTCTAACTCTAACTCAGTGCAAGCAAGAAAGGGAATAAGCCTGTTACCCCAGAAGTCAAACTATGCCTTTAAATGTTTAAATTTAGAAATTTCTACTCACAAAATCCTAGTGCATTATAAGTTATATAAGCATGCAAACAACAACAGTGGCTGGAAAATTTGTTTTGGTTTACTCTGTAGTATACATCTTAATTCTCTGCCCCTTAAAATGGCCATTTTTAAAATCTTTACTTCCATATAACTACCCTGAAAACATGGCCTGTCAAATTACAAATATAAGGTCGATACCCGGTCAAATAGAAGGAGGTATTTTCTTATTTGGAAACAGATCAACCACTCGAATTAAGTGCAAATAAATCCAGGAATAATGTACCAACTACAAAACAGAATACTCTGTGCACTTTGAGTTGTTTTCTTTAGATAAAAGTGCAAAAAAGACAAACAAGGCCAAAGACTAAATGTTGCTGAATTATGTCTTCCTCCTCATGCCATTTAGGCAAATCCATTAGCAGGTACAAGGCTGCTAATGTGTGTGTCACAATTGCTTTCTCTTCTTCCTGCATGTCCAGAAATAACTTGTTCCTTGTATGCTGCTGAATTATGAAGCGGGACACGGTTTGGACTGAAGGTACTCTCTAACGAAACAATGTTCTTCTGCCTCGAATATGACAATGAAATGTGGAGTGAAAGTGTGAGGGTACAAAATATATCAAGAATCAAGGAGAATAGGGAAAGAGGGCATGTGAAAGCCTGAGACCTCTAAGAGGAGGGGGCAAGAAGAAACCCACTTCATGAATTAACAAACCCGTGGTAATGGAGTCTAAGGTCTCCTTGCTATTTGTGATGAAGGCAGCCATGCATAAACTCTCTACTTATTAGGAGGGAATGGGAGACACAGTTCTTTTGATTAATACTCCCACATTTGTGGGGTTGGTGGGGAGTGGAGGGCACAAGCAGGGAAAGGAAGAAAAAAAAAAAACAAAGAGGGAAGATAAGATTACCACGAGAAGAACAAAACATTATAAATCTATACCTGGAAACTGACTGACTCACTGCAGCAGGACAATTGCAGAGATTTAGCAACTGGCCAGATTAGCAACACAAGAGGCAAAGCAAAGCTAAACAATGGCAATGACTCATAATGCTCTTTGACTAAATATAACAGTGAAAAGCTGAGGTACACAGGATTTCTGGAGAAGCACTGATCTACAGTATATACAGTATCCTTTCAGAAAGCCCTGGCAGGCTGGGTAAAGATGATCTAAGTAGGGTGCTGAAGGAAAAAAACACCATAAAGCTGCCATGTGTACGGCTGAAATAAAAATATGTGAAAATAGATTTAAAATCATTTTAAAAATGGCTATTTCTCATGTTGAATAGCGCTCATGCAGGATTGGTCACATTTCATTTGACGTCTGTGTAAAAGCTTCTATTATAGTTCACCAGCAACCAAAATGTGTGTGGGACATCTGTGTAAGGGTCACTTATACATTACCATGAAAAGATCCTGACAGGCTTTATTATTTGTAATGGCTACAGCCGTACTGAAATTTCCTATTTCGGGAACATTACAACCTCCAACATGACTGTATTGTTGAAGAGTTGAACTGCTTATGTCTCATCTGTGTCTGCTTGTATTACAGTCAAGTGAATCCACAAGCTGCTAGAGCTTTTGGAAGTTACCCTGTCCAATTTTCCTCTATATTTTCTGCTGTTCATGTTCAAAATCTGTGGTTGAGTCGAAAACGTGGAATATGACATAACAAAAAACCCCATCTGGAGAAATCATCAAAAAATTATATTTAGCACATCATCTTGTACTGTCTGTCTTTAGCCAGTCCTCATCCATGGCCATAATGATAAAGGGACTAATTATAAGTCAGGATTATCATATTCTCAGTGATGTTTTCATGTTTTCTCAGTAATTATATAGCAGGCTTTGTTGTTTTGTGTTGTAATTTTGAGCTGCCAACAATTGCATTTTGATTTTGGTCGGGTGTGCATGTTTTTGTGTGCGTGCACGAGCGTGTGGGTCTGTTTGCAGCTGATCTCGCAAACTACTGGAGCAGTCAACCTATTATTTTGTGTGCACATGTATGACTGTATGCTGTGGGGTTTCTCGGGGTTTAAGTGTTTTATAATTGTCGAAAACCCTGGTTTATTGTTGGTTTTAAGTAGTCATTGATCAAGGAGTCCTAAATTCCGTTACTACCTGCTTGTCTTACTGTGACTGCTGGTCATCTTCGGGGTTAAAAAACTGACAAGGAAACACAAAAAATGTTGCTCTTATTTTGAACTGGAGCATCTCCAGATTAATTCTATACCTGATATGTTATGGTCCACCGAAATTAGACACATTACAAAACAAACAGGTCAATCATTTCATTATCTTTATCGCCATCTTGAAGAGAGCCAGGAGGGACAATACCACCAGGCACGGCTTCAATCAGCTCTGGCTACGACACAGTTTTGTTCCGTCCCCCATATGGCGTCACATTACAGCAAGTGTTTCAGAACGGGAGCATTTTGTCCACCCAATTTTTTATACTTGCAGAATTTGTCAAAAGTAGAAGAGGTGCAAAATTTTATTAGCTTCCTAAACACACTGTGCTGTGTCTGCTAAAATTACAAGAACTGTAGTGACTGCGTGGCCACCTGGAGGTGATCTGCGCTCTACTGAGTGCACTTTTCTAGTTAATTAAAATCATATCAAATTCCCAGACCCTGTGTCTGGAAATCAACTGACATTTTATTTATTTATGTCCATTCTGCAAAGGCTTAGTTTTCTCTCAATACTCAGATGAGTCTTGCAGCCAGACAGGCTTTGTTTAACATTTTGATCCACAGCACAGAACTCCATTTCCTTGACAGTCTGCCTAGTCCGTCTGTGTAGACTCTAAGTTGTAAGAAAGTATTCATGATTGTAAATGCCAGTGTCTGCGTGTCAAATCCAGCCTTTCTACTTCTTGTTGTTTTGCTGAGAGAAGCATTTTCTTCTCGGCTGTATTGATGCTCTACAAGCAATTCTAACAGGTCACTTCAATCCTGTAGCTTCGTGTCACAGTGAGGCACAACAGCAGCACTTGGGTAAAAAGCATTTTTGTATTTGAAAGCTAAAAGTAAAGGTTAGTATTTATTCCTTTGAGGCTGAAGGGACATTTTCACCTGAAAACATTGTTACAAAAGAGGCCCCTGTAGTCCAGTTTGTTGCGAGGTGTGTTTTCCTTTTTCCATAGATACCTCACCAAATGTAACTTTTATGTACATACTTACATTAGATTGAGATTGTCACATGTGGGGAGTTAGAGTTAGATAGCCGAATTTTACAGCATTGCTCTGGTGTCAGTGAAAAGAGCAGCAGCCTCTTATTATTAACAATAATCAATATATTGATATGTCTTAAATAAACAGTTCATTGTATAACTTAAACATGTTAGAATTGATCTGATGACCATGTTAATCATAACCAATGTGTCCATAAGTGCTGTTTCATTGGCAACTGGACTAGTTTCAGTTTTGTGGAGACGTTTCGCATCTCATCCAAGAAGCTTCTTCAGTTCTAATCAACTGGAAGTGAGAGCAGGCGTAAACCCTGTGTAGGTGTGTGCTACAGAGTCGTTGTACAGAGTTTTAACCAATGCGGTTGGCTGAGTTGTTGGTACCTGTCAGATGCATTTTTTTAAGAAAAATTACAACATTTGGGGCATTTCCCATTTTACTCCCCACAGACTTGCCTGGAAGACATAAAAATCCAACATGTTCTCACTCCAAACTCGTCAAATACAGGAGCTTGATCAGTGGCTCTATGTTTCAAACTATGTTGCTCTCGGTAACCCTGAAGCATCAGTTTTGGATGCTATAGGACAGTGCGTCAATTTAGGCTTGTTATATGCACCCTGGGGACCAATAAAGCCTTAATCTTTCAAAATAAACCTCAGTGTTTACTGCTGCCCCTTGAAAGTCGGAGATTCTTATCATCAGATGGCGACCCAACCGTCGACTGACATTGCTTCAAGTCGAGCAGTCGTTTTTGGGGAGGTTACAATTACAATTCTGAGCAGCTTACAGCCCTAGTGTTTGAAGGAAATGTAGGTTTCATGACCAAAAATTACTTAAGGTTTAGGGAACACTTGGTTGGCAAATGACTTGTTTGGATTTAGAAAGAAGGTTCTGATTAAAATAAGCTCATTTCTGACATATGTCATGTATAATGTGTGACACAGCCTATGTCAAATGACAATATATAGTTATATGACGTAGTTAAAAAAAACTAAATGTTTCACATCGAGCATAATGGCAATTTAGTTAAAGTCCTGTGTTTGTTTGACCCACAACCCCTCCCAATTGGACTTTCTTGCTCTTTATACTATGTCATGGCTGTGATGGGTTTAAATTCAACTTAGCTGAAAGCTGGAAGCATCTCATACAGATGCTTAATGGTGTCTTGTGCTTTGGTGTCAGACACCAATTGCCACAGACCAAGCAACCATATTTGACGCCATGGAAGTAAGAACAGGCTGATCACAAACCGATTATTCAAAGGGATTTCAAGTCAAAATATAAAAAGAGGCTATTGCTAAAACATGAGGACACCTATGGCAACCTGGCTATTGTTGCAGTCACAAAGGGAGCTGGATATTCTCCAAAATAGATGCAACATGGACAGTGGATGCGCAAGAGATTCTGTTTTTACACCCTCTTGTTGAGCATCTGAAGAATAAAGACACTGAGGATGAAGACAAGATTTATGTCATGCAGACATACGAGCATGCAGAGACATATGAGTGTGTGGAAAGTATAATTTGGACATAAGGTGACCAATTTTTAGTGTCAGTGTTTGGATTATTGTACACTGCCAACCCTTTAATTTATAGCCAATATCATGAGACTAAAGAATGTTTTTTAAGAAATTAACTTGGTCAGTGATAATAGCTTTTTTTTAAAATGAAGAGTGCTTATACTGTGGAGTTTTACATAAAAAAGTGACCTACATAAAAGCAAATACTGTTTGATATAAGACAGTGTGAACATGTGGGTGGATTTTTTCCATTAAGGTGTGACTGTGTATTATCAGTGAAGGATGCTCACACTTGAGCTGATATCAGTGAAGGATACTTGCAGTCTATCTACGTGATGGAGTCGAGACCAAGCGGCTTCTCATTTGATTATCGAATAACTCCCACAACTATTAATTTCATCCTGTCACTGTTGCTGCTCGCAGTCAATATAATCAATGCAGTTGTCTTTTCTCTTGACCAGTTTTTGGCACAATCACAGCAGTCTAGAAATGCTGTTTGACAGCCAAGTCATCATTTCTTTCATCCTAAGGGCTTTGGAGAAGAAAGACTGACTGCTCTGCACTCCTGCACTTCAATGTCTGAATACAAGGCTTTTATAATCCTGTTTTTGCTTAAAACACTACAAAGTTGTTCATTTTTGCCACATGTTTGGGTCAATTTACAACGCCCTTCAAATTAAGAGTGCAGAGTTCTCTGTGTACACCATAATGAACATTTGGGCCAGCTCCGACACACGCCCTAAAGGTAAACAGTGGAACACTGAGACAAAGCTTTCCAATTCACAAAGACTGCCAAATCTCAGCTTGCATCCATCAAGCAACAGTTTGGTATCCTCACCTCCCCTTACCACCTGTCTCCTACAGATCACCGGTTCAAACATTCCTCTCTCATGTCCTCGTCAGCTATGCAGCTAAAAAGAAAGATTGGAGGTAAGGTTGTTGTTTCTGGTTCTTTCTTATTTTATTCAATTCCAACTCCGTGGCTAGACCTCAAAAACCACTTTCAACAAGCAATACCTGCACCTCGGGTTACCATGGAAACTCTTCACTTAAAAATAGACCTAGAGGAATGAAAGCTACGGGTAGAATATGCCTCCTTGATGTGGTTCAGGAAGATATATGGTTCTGGGTGTACATAAAAACAGGTTAGCATCCGGCTCTGTTTTACAGCACCCTTAAAGCATTAAAGTGCCTTGAGATGCCACAACTGCGTTTTGAAAGCTAAAAAAGCAATACAGTGCGTATTTGCTGATGCAACATTCTGTGATAAAACTGAATTTATTTTGTAGGGATGTTGCTGATGGACTTGTTACAGCTGAATGATGAATACGTGCCTGTTCCATCTGACATGTTTCAGTGTATTTACAGTATAGATGACAATAACAAAGTGCCTGAACAAGGTGTATTTTCATTCCTGCCCTGAATGAAGTCTCTACAGAATACTGTTTTGACACTTATGACAAGAGCTGCTTCACATCCAGGATTTACATGTGCCAGGGCTGTGAAGATGCCTGGCGAGGTATCAGTGGGGTGTAATTCTCCCTCTGTTTAAATATCACTATAAGGGTGATTTTAAATCTAGTTTGTGCTGCACTGTTTTATAACTTTTTAATTTACTATAAAAAAAGAAAAAACCTGTACATATCTTCAGAAAATCCAAAATGTGTTTTTGCAGTTGCCAGCAATTCATTCATTTTACAGTCCTGAATTTGTTTCAGTGGGTTGATTCACCACCAGCTGCACAAAAGCTGTCCTGGATGTGTTTACAAGATTTAGTGCATCTTTAGCAAGTCTTTACTCAGCATTTAGTCCAGATGTTTAGGAAAATGAAGCAGCCTTTAACAATGAAGCCTTACAAGTAGACCAAAATTAAAGACACAAAAGGTTTTGGTGCATAAAAAGCCCATGATATTACTGGTTTCTAAAATACAACAGCATAATTTTCTTAGTTGTTAAAACAATTTGCAGTGGTGGATCTCTCTATTTCCGCCCGATGACAGCTGGGATTGGCTCCAGCCCCCCCGCGACCCTTACGAGGACAAGCAGTTACAGAAAATGACTGACTGACTGACCGGATCTCTCTATAGGCAACATAGGTGGCCACCATTTTTTTTCTTTTTTTTGCCCTTCAAAAAACAAAGAACATCAGGCAGGGCATATGGAGAGCATTATCGTACGTAAAAGGGAAAAAGTCATTTGGGGTGCAATACAAAAAAAAGACAAAAGAAAAAAGAACCACATTTTAGTATCCAGATAAGGATGTCACCCCAAAATTTTCCATATGTTGGCAGTAAAGCTATTTACCCTCTCAAATTAAATTTGCAGCCTACATGGGTACAGTATATTCCAAAAGCAGCATCCTCCATCCTCTGTTGGGCTCATTGTTTGCCTGCATACATATCGACATCCTCATGTGCATGAATGAATGCGTGTCTGTGTCCATTTGATTTAGCATTTTTCCCTGAAACAATTCATAAATTGTCCATGTCTTCCTGTTGTTGATCCAATTATATGTGATTGACAGGACAGACAGACTCGGGCTCAAGTGGGTAGGGGCCTTGGGCTGTTTACTGATCTACATTAAGTTCACTATACTAAACAAAGAGAGAGCAGTAATTTGCCTATAATGAGGGGAAAACAACACATAGCAGCAGGTACTTAAAAGGAGTTATTGAGACAAATATGAGGCACACTCTGCTATGGTGCGAAATAAAGCCAAAACGCCTTCTTAACTGTCAGAGCGGAGAATGAAAGAAAATTCAGCAGCCTCTAGAGACATAAACACAACAGCTGTAAGTAAAAATGTAATAGTAAAAAACAAACAAACAAACAAAAAAAGCATCACATTTAATGTCTTGCAGTAAAGAATCTGACTATATATGGGACTTAATCTACTCACTTTGTGTTTCCCTGACATCTTCGATAAGAGATCTGGCGATCTTTGAAATCACAACCGACCTGTGCCCAACACCTGAGAAAATAATTTACATCTGAAAGTGCTTTTATTTCTGTATCCTTCTCCTTAACAACAGCCAGATTGGCTAAACTTACTGCAGTGTGCTCTGTTATCTGGGGAGGCTGAATGAGGTAAACAGAGGAATCCAGGCAGTCGAAAGTGTGTAAATGAAAGCGAAAAGGGGATGTCTGTGCAAGTGCGGTATCTATAATTGGACAGTTAATTCATTAGCAGAAGTCTTTACCTTCACCTTCTTGTGGGTCACAACCACCAGACTAAGGAAAGGACAGGGGGGAGCTGAGGAGGGATGATGGAGGTCGAGCCCTCTCTGCGGCCTCAGTGCACTGGGGAGTTGGTAGAGACAGCGCTGAGCACTTGGTAAACACATTCACTGACTGTGACAGATGTGCCAGACTTAGGTCTACGAGCAGGCAGCAGTTGCATGGATAACTGCAATACGTAGCTCATAAAAGACTTTCGGAAAAAGCCTGCTTAAATACTTTTGACTTTGCTTTTTGTGCATTTCTGGGTCCAGAATGTAGTTTCATAATGCTTCTCTAATAAGTTTCCACATTTAAGTGACATTACATCTGATGGAGATATGAAAAAAACGGGCTGCAGGTTAGGGCTCCTCATTTATGGCAATAATAATAATCACAATGATTTTTTACTGATGTTGAAATCATATTTATTTAATCATTATTTATCATGACTACTCACTGGCTTTGAGAACATCAGATATTTATTAAACAACTCTGATGTTCCTTTTTAACACAAGGTTTCTTGTAACTTTAACTACAATTGAACTGAAAAACAATACAACACGAGAACAAATTAATAAATGTTAAATACATTTCGGATGTGTGACATAAACAGTAGCAAAATGGCAACAGCATAACATTAGGCACATATAAACAAGACCACCTAAACATCTATAGGCTAAATTTAGACTATTTGAAGTGCTTTACATTGCTATCAGACAGTCCTTTACAACAGTAAACTGATGCTGTTATGTTAAAGTCACCACACACTGTTGACAAAAACAGATATTTTACTCCAGAGAACATATTGGGTCTTGATTAATCGCCCAGCCCTACTGCAGGTATATTACTGAAAAAAAAAAAAAAAATCAAATGATCCAAAATCTCAGTCATGTTTTTTAGTCATTCCTGTAAAAAGATTTAAAAAAGGAAGACCCATTCTTTTCAGTATTGAGCAGTTCATTGAACAGGAACAAGGGATACTTTTCCATCTTTTCCATCAAAGCAGTCTTAGTAGTCTATAATGCAATGTATCCACAAGAAATATAAGATATTTCAGATTGTTTTTGCCCCCAAAGTCATCAATCATGAATATTGCTCTCTCCTCCTACGTACACATAAAACCCAGCTGGATGCTGCAGGATCAGGTGAATCGAGTGTAAGTCACTGAGAGGCATTCTGGGATACACGCAAAATGTACAACAAGAATGTACATTTCAAAATATACAAAACCTGCATCAAGGCATATCAGTGTCATCGGGATATCAGGGTTATTTGTTGCATGGGTAATGAGCATTTTAACCTCCAAAAACATTAAATATACAGTTGGCTGGGGACACACCATCTATGATGTATTATTATATTATACATGCATGTTATTCCAGCTTATAGCCTGATCTCTGACCATGGAACGGATCCAGGGATGGCGATGAGGAGATTATGACAAATGATAGTCATGGTTAACTATAATGAATATAGATTACCTATAATGAGAAAAAAACAGCCACAAATGATCAAATGAGTTGAATTTGGCCCAAGAATTCTTGCTAGGTCATATATTGATCGTGATCTACTATGACAGTGACGAATGGTTTTCAAAGCAAATGTCACATTTGGTCTCAGCAAAACTGTGTAATAGGCATAAATGTATTTTCATATGATATTTAGAAGGCTGTGTTGGCTGAAAGCAATCCAATAAGCAGCGGGACGCAACCCGTTATTTTCTATCCCAAAGTCAAGTTTATTTGTGTTGCCCATGAATCACATTTAATGTCTCAAAGGGCACAAGTTTCAGAACCCTGGCCAAGCTCTCCGTGGAGACGGGAAAACTGGGAGTGGATGCTAAAGGTAGCTACATCTGATGCTAACTGAAAAAGTCAGTCTGTGGCGCTTCTTTTCAGGAACAAGATTTAAAAATTACAGCCAGTAGCTGCCTTTCACACAATCCACCTATGGATCCATGTCCTGCTGCTCATTACGTCGATTCTGACCAATATTGGTTTTCTGTGTTTTCCACTGAAAACTAAAGGTTAGCACCATCACACAATCACTCACAGACTTTGTGTATTCACAGCAGAAACAATTAATATTATGCTATCACTTTTCCTAGATGGTCAGGTTTCACTAGATAAGATAAAATATAACTTGATTTTTCCTAAGGGAAACTGCTGTGCAGTGGTTGTGACACAAAATTAGAGAGGTGCTGATACAAAGTATACAATAATAACTAAAAAAAACAAGTACAAAACCAATTTATAGCAAATGAAATACAGCGTATAGCAAAGTTAAAAGTGAATATAAACTAGATAACAGTAAGGTGCAAATATAAGTCCTGGCTCACAGCAAGGTTCAAAATATAACATTTAAAACCAGCTAACAGTAAGGTGCCTTTCACATTTATGTACAACTACATTTTATTTCTGATATTTCTAATGTCCACTGCATGATGTCAGCTTATGCACTTGGAAATTAATGTTCTCTATGTTACCCTGACAACCAAGTTTGCCAGTCCCTCTTTTATTAGATTCTAACCATCATGACCAAGAATAACTGCTTTATTTCCCCAGATGTTCTCTTCACATCCATTGTCTTTATAATCTTTACTTTGCTTGCCAAGAATGGCACTTTGTAGAGAGAACAAATACTTTAATAGATCAATAGCCTTGCCTGTGTTGTGTCATGTATGAATAATTGAATTATGACATTAGCCACTATGACAATTCATTCATTCTCCCTAAACTGGTTGTTCTTTTCAGGGTTGTGGGGGGGTTGGAGCCTATTCTAAGTGATACTGAGCAATGAGGATGGGTACACTCTGAGAAAGTTGTCAGACTGACACATAGAGACGGAAAACCATTCACGCTCTCATTCATTCCTATGGGCAGAGTCACAAATTCCTCTAACCTGCATGTCTTTGAATTGTTATGGAAACCAGAGAACCCAGAGAAAACCCTGCTACAAACTCTCCACACATTCTCATCCCAGCTGCTCAAATATTACTGCTTAATCAGCACACGTCTCCTATGTGCTAGGTATCCTCCTGCGTTTCTTGTTGACATTCCAGGATGGCGTATCAATTTATACCTGTTAAACGCACTGTGTCTTCTCAAAATACACTTGTGTTTTCACAGGAAATGCATGGTTTTCTGCTTGTTAAATGCAGACAGTCTTTATCAAAATAAGCTTACTACATTGATAAACTACCTCGTATTACAACACAAGCATGTGGTTAGGTTTAGACAATGAAAAGCACACAAATAACAGTGGCCGGTTCTGTCCAGTTGCGTTCTCTGCTGACACTGTCCAGTGGCATTCCATGTTCACAAGAACGGTACCTTTTGGTGTCGCTAACTTATGCCAAAAGCACTGACAGAGCAGCACTATTTTACAAATTCCAAATGAGAACATGCTGACATATCATACCACCACAAAGGGTGGCTTTGGACATCGGTGTCTGACTCCAAAGTCACTGGCCAAGCAGCAGTATCTGAGAACTTCATTATAAAAACGGACTGATAGGGTGAACAAACATAATCAATAAATGGAGGATGCTAGCAGATAATCACAGCAGAGATGACAGGAGGCCTGGCTTGCACTCAGCTTTGAGGTTGTGATTGTGCTCCCCTGTTCCTCCAAGACGCCACTTTGGCTCAATATTTCCTGAATGCCTGCGATAACAATGTTCATTGGCTTGCACTGCCACAACAGAAACCCTCACTGGGAGAGTGAAACCGCCCAGTAGGAGTGAGAGTCCACCCAGTATGAGATGCTAGCAGCAACCAGGATCTGATCCCTAGCTGGCCTCCCACCATGTCTATTGTTTCAGACCAGAGGAAAAGCTGCCAGAAACTGAACCCCGGTCCCTGCAGTGGTGTTTGGGTGTTTTACCTCTATACCAACCGGATGCATCACTGCCTCCCTTTCAAGCAGCGCCATGAAGCTCTTATCTATTGGGCCTTCCAAACACTAGTCTGTGTACGTGGTGAGGCAGCCATCCAGGCTCATCCTACTCCCTGTGTTTGTTGTAAGCAAGCAGTGAGGGTGAGAGGGGTTTCTGCAATGAGAAGAAACATTTGTCTTTGGGATAATCATGCTTAAGTCTGCCTGGCAACTTAAACACTACAAATACCCATGACAGATTACACTAAATCTGTTTGCTGGCATATTTACACATCAGCACTTGAAGGTTGAAGAGGTCATACTCACTCTTGATTGATTTAAAAAATTTGACACATCTGCACAGAACCTTGTTTACTTGTGATAGTGGCGTGGTTTGATTACAACTCGAGTCAGTCACACAGGCTTCTTGTCAAGGTTTCCTATTATGAACATATCATGCGAGAATCTCATAAAAGACCTTTAAACCATATCACCTAAACTCCACATGTGAAATGACTCGGAAGAGTGAACAATTCTATAGAATGAGATTGACTGGAAACAGGGTGTAGGACCTATAGCTTTTTTTTTTCTCTTTTGCCTCTCCACTATATCCACCAAGAAAGATCAAAGGTGATCTTTGATGGGATGGACAATTCATTTCACCCTGACAGGTGGGATACAGTCAGGGATGCCCATCACTCAAGCTCCCATCAAACTGTCAAAGACGTTTCTTGATCAATCACTCGAAGAGGAGGAGAAAACTGGCCCCTTGACAATCTAGAGGGTAAACAATGATCTGAGAGCAGCACCACCTTTAAAATGTATGTGCTCTATCATTCAGTACGCTTTAAAGTGCTATGATGATTGAAATCATTCTCCTTTTATTTCCTAAACACTTTGTTGGTTGCACCCTTCTTTCATGTTTTCCTTAAAAAAGTCAGGATGCAGATATTTTTATCTGTAGTGCATCTAAGCCTACAATCTTTACTGTATCATCATTTTCTTGTACATCAGTTTTCCATTACTGCTGAAATTCAACTAAAATGCAAATAAGTAAATAAGATATGGACGCTTGTGCAACTCTTTATGAGTATATTGGCATTCATTGTAAAATGACAGTAACAAGATAAATTCAAGGCATTCTCATTACTTCGAGGCCTTCTCTCTTATAAATATGCATGACCTTAAACAGTCACAAACAGTGAAGATTAAGGGCTGGAAATCATCCTTTCATGGTTTCTTGTAGCTTTGGTTTAATTTGAGTCTGTGAAAGTTACATGTAGCTCTGTTTAGAATATATGTGAGGATGTGGTGAGAGGATATTGTCTTATATTGGTGAGACATTTGTTTGTATGCATGAGGATCTTCAATATATAACTTACCGCAAATGGGTCATTAATGACAATAGGACTTAATTACTTTGTGTCCAAACAGTCAGAAAGAGTCATTACAGTGTAGAAGTCAATATGTCTTTATGATTTTGAGTATTATTAAGATATGTACACATGCACACATTTGTGATTTACAAACATGACAATGCTCACAAACATCTGCTGACACCGAAACAGACACATTCACACAAATACAAATAATCTACAGAAACACAAATCACTGAGCGACTGTTTTTTGTATTTATCAGTGTGAAATGCCACTATCCATGAAAGATTGCACCACGAGATCTTGTGAGGACATACAGCTTTTCCCAGTGAGAAATACTCAAGAGTAAAATCTATAAAAAGAAAAACCTCATCAGGTCTCACGTCAAGGAAGATGTTTTCAAAAGCTGCAACACTGTTTGAAGCTCTGTGCAGCAGAAAATGATAACTGTTTTAATCAAAATGCCATTGTAGTTACCTTGTTAGTGCACAAAGTGTTGCATCGTCCTTTATCAAATTTCTATCCCTTTATAATTCTATATATGTTACTGGGAGAATTTGATCTGTTATTTACTGATAAAACACTGACAACTGGCTTTTTACAAATCATTATAATCAATATAATCATTACGAAAGATAAAAAGTAGGAACCACTTGAGCTCTTTGCCCTGCTCTGAAAGCATACTGAGATACTATAGGCCCCAAAATAATCAGGCATAATAATGAAGTTCCAGGTGATCTGACTATACCATCATGAACTGGTACTACAATAAAATCATAAGACATGAGTCAATGGATTTTTTTTTTTTTTGGGGGGGGGGTACGGGTACATTATTTATGTTTCTTGAAGTCAATCAACCTTCCAAATTAGGTAAACATGACAGGAAAACAAAAAGAAAAAAGCATTTCCCCATGCTTTTTAGGGTTGCCACTGTAACAGAGCATCAGCGTTAATTAACTCTGAGTGTTAAAATCAACACTATGCCAGTGTTTATACAAAATTAATGCAACACTCTAGTTACGAACAGAAGCCCCAGAGCCACATCAGCTCTGTGAACGTACCACCAACCTTCCAATCAACACTTGTCATCTTAAAATAAGTGCTACTGGAAAATCAACGCTTAATCAAAGCAGAACATTTGAGTACATCTACTGTTAAACGCTGAGCTTTTTGATAGTCTCAGTCTCAGTCTGTGATTATTTTCCAGTGGAGAGCTGAGGCAGCAGTGAATGGTAAATAGTAACAGGACCTGCACTTGTATCACACCTTTTTAGTCTTTTAATAACTATAACCCATTCACAACTGGGGGCTGAGGCTTCCATACAAGGCCACCTGCTATTCAGCTTACAGTCACATGCACTTACACACCGATGGCACAGCCACGGGGAGAGATTTGGGGCTCAGTGTCTTGCCCAAGGATACAACATGTGGACTGGAGGTGTTGGGGATCGAACCATATCTTTCAGTTTATAGTCGACTATGACTGCAGGTCTACCAGAGGCCCAGCTCTACTTACAATGGTCTGGTCCTGAATACTGAAAAGCCCAAAATCCAGGGTCCTCCAGTGCCTAAACAAAAGGAAGCAGTTGCATCCATACCTGTAGGCAGTTTTACCAGCAGGGTTGAAACAGAAACTGTAACCCTAACCCACCTGGGGCAAAGAGAGCCAGACAGATGGTATAAACAGCAAGGTACCATAGATATACTGTATACTTATGGCCAGAGCGAGGCCTGGGGGGTCACGAACAGCATATTAGTCACAAGTGTCTTCTGTTGCCTCTTTTGGGGTAAATTACTATCATTCAGAGCCTCCTTGGCCGGATGATAGATATAGGCAACACGTGATATAAAAAAAGTGTTGAATTGCCATTTGAAGAGGGCATTTTTCAACATAAACAAAAAGGGCAGGGGCTGCCCCTCCACCACCCAGTGCCTGAGGTGTTTCAGTGGGATCCCAGGCGATGATAGGAATTCCTTCCCCTACAGCTACTATCATTTGAAATATGATATTATACGTCGTCAGAACTGTGTAGGAATCTCTTAATGGGCTGAGATGCTATAGTATATACTCAGTGTAATGGTCCCCACACTAGTAAGAATGTCTGCATGAACAAAGTAGGATCTGCTGTGCTTTTGAAAACACAGAGCACTGCTTTTATCTAAGAGGGTAGTAATATAATAGGGTGCACAGAGGTCTATCCAATGTAGCCTTTAACATGAATTCACCCCAGCACCCCCCCCCCCCCCCCCCCCCATGCATTTTTGTTTTGCAGAAATTCAGATCTTCTACCAAAATGACAAAAGCATATAAATATATAGAGGTCATGATTCAAGCATTGTTTCTCTAAAATGCACATATTTCTGGAAAAAAAATGCTGGAAATGTATGGCAAAATGCAACATGGCATTGTGTGGTTAAGCATGTTATCTTTGGGACAATTTAAATTAGGTTGGCCAGGAATAAATTGTTGTGGCAGCAAACACAATACCTTCGTCCCAAACAAATACATTGGACAAAGCTTCATTGCTGTAGAGTGGAATGAAAAGTCTCACCTCTCATGCATTAAATCTCATATTCTTGAAGGGGTTGATGCTAACAATAGTTCACTAAGCCCAGCTTGTGGAGCCCTTTAGCCATAATTGCTTGTAGCAGCAACATTTTGCTGCAATAACAGCCTGCTATTGTGGTGGGTAGAATTAGAAAATTGTTCAAAATAAAATATTTACTCTGCCTGGAAGTCAAAGGGGGTAAATACAAACACACAGCTTTGGACTTAGAGCAGCATTTCCTCTTTGGAAGAGCGCTGACAGTTTTGAGTGAGGTATACCCCAGTTTGAGCTCATGAGGAGTCACCTTGAAATATCAGCTGCACCAAATTTGATCAATAACATCAGTGAAATATTTATTTTAGCCTTGCTGGAAAACTTAAAAATGCATCTTGCAATATGTGCAAGGCATTTATACTGTCACCTTATCTTTAGCATTTTATTTCACAAGTTAACCCTTTGAGACCTTAGCAAAGTGGCTTGATTTCTTTCAAAAACATGGGAAGAATGCCATGAGCAACAAAAGAATAAATGACCCAAAAAGTAGCAAGAAAGTAGGAAGAAATACAAGAAAATTACAGTTTTGAAACAAAAAAAAGACCTGAAAAAAGTTATTTGGATTTTTTTAAAATAATTAATTGTAATTCTGATAATGGCAGATATAGTTTCTTCCCTAGCTTTTTCTTTTTTTCTCTATATATTTTTCCCTTGCCTTTAAAAAATAATTTTCTAGACCCACTTATTTCTTGCAATTTGTTAAACATTTATGACCAAGTAGCTCATTGCCTTCTTCCCCATGTTTTTTTTTTAAAGAAATCAAACCAATTTATACAGGGTTCAAATGTTTAAATACTTGTCAAAGATATCTGACAGCAGCAGTGATGTTGCTCCAGATTTCAAAGGGTTAAGCTAATTAGCTTTAATTTGATAATCAACATTACAAGCATGCTGTGTGCCATGAGAATATTCCTTTAAGGAAAAGGTCTAGATACAGAAAAAAACAGGGTATGTATATCTTGTGTTGTTGTTTTGATAAATGCGTATTAGAGCAGTGGAGGAGAGAAAGGAGATTTGTGAGAGGGGATATGATTTAGTGGAGACTGTGACTGATGATGTTGAGTGAGACTTTCCTTCGTACACTGGAGAGTCAGCAGGGAGAGGAGCTGAGTCTGAATGAGAGGCGATACCCATGTTGGAGAAGGGAAAACAAGAGGCTGAACCACACCATGGAAAGAAGACCCTTAGCAGCTTGGTGTGACACCAAGGTTTTTGAATTTGCAGCAGGAGGGACTAGACTCTCAGCAATTTGGGTTGAATACAGAAGGGCTGCAGGCTGGAACCAGTTGCAGAAGTCCAGACAGGAGATGATTACAGCACAAGAAGGTGGGCAGAGTCGCTGCAGTAGAACAGCCTGATCCGACACATTTCACAAGGTGTAAAACTTATTTTGGTTTCATCACTGTAATTTGTTTACTCATTAAAAGTGTGACTCCTTGGACCACAACCTTATAGCTGACCTCATTCACATTTGTAAAATTTTGAGATAGTGTGTGAAAAAGTGACGCACGGTGCTCTCAACAACTCACATGCCAGGATGAAGTGAAAAGAATGCCTAAATGAGGTAAGTACAGAAAGAATTATTCAGTGTAAGTGTCAAAATCTATCCTTAGGACTAACGTCAAGCAACAAACAATCACAAGTTTAGATATTTTTGTTGTCTTTTATTCATTGCAATAGCCACAATTACTGACTCACCATGATGCCTCTTCTCAGTTACTTTTACAACTAACTGCAAAGGAAATATAACAACCTTCTGCTACTTTTCTTATGTTTAACTTATACTATATTCTTTTTGTGCAATGTTCATAGATTTAATATAACTGACAATAACCAGCCAAATAAGTGACGATCTAAATTAACTGGTGAGATAAATTTGAATGATTAATAGGTTTCCGGTCTGTGAACTTGAAACTTTGGTAAAGTTGAAATACAGCCTGAAAGCAAATGCAAATAACCTACAAACAGTTTTCCAGTGAGAGGGCCAACTATGTATTTCTGTGTCATAAATATTTGAAATAACAAGGCCTCTAAAATTTGCAAGACCCAAATATGTAATAAATGCATCGGTGCCTCTTACAAAACAACAAGACTAAGAGTCCACAGCCATGCTAGTGCAGCTGAGGCTGCACCAATTCAGGTTGTCAAATGCCAAAACTTTTTTTATGCCCCCTCAGTATGTGATACTGACGCATGGGGAACCCGTTGGCATCTCAGTAGCACACAATTGGCTCTAAACTAACTCCAGTTTAAACCCATCCGTGGCAATATTTGACACTCAGAGCAACTAACGTGGTATAAAAAGCAAGAGAATCTGCGTAGGTGGATCAGTCAAAGAAACACAAAGTTAGTATTCTGTCCCTGAGGCGTGTTCCATGTATGCAAAAGCTGACAGAGAGCGAACATCAGGATTCAGAGAAAGTAGAACACAAGAGTAAGTTTAAGGTGTTCGTTTTCTCCTCTCCTCTAATACAAAATAATGCTTTAGTTACAAACTGTTCTCAAATGTAGCACAAAATAAACCATCATTACTTATAATTAGCATCCATGCAAATGCTATGCCAAAAAGCTACATTTAGCTTTGCTTAGTATTTTTTAAATATAACAAATGAAACAAAGTAGTTTGTTTTTAAATCCAAACATATTAATTGTAAATTATTTATATGCACATTTGCTCAAATCACAGAAACAGTAAGAAAACTTACAAGCAAAGGCTCTCCAAGGCACAAATGCATAAGAAAACAGAAGAGGAGCTGTCTGGATGGAGCGTAGAGAATATTTTGCACACTAGCCTTTTTTCTGCTTGTTTTCTTAAACTATGAGTCACATGATCTAAACTGATCACTTTGAAAAACACAATCCTAACTTTTATTACAACAAACTGCCACAAGGTAGAGCCAAACACATTGAATATGTGTTTGGCAGTTAGCGTTACTTAACTCACGCCCGTACGTCACGTTAACTTGGCACTCAAGTGGCATATTTAAGTCACATTACATACTTATTTAAACCCAAAACATGATGCTTTTTCCAAACCTAACCATATAGTTTTTACCTAACTACAACCAGCTGACAGCTTATGCACAAGTATTACAGTATGTCTCAGCCAGGAGACGGATGTGCATCATACATGCTAAAGGGTGCGTCTCAAAGAGCTGCAGGATCATATGCTGCAGGATCATATGCTAAGGGGCATGAGGAAGTGTTTGTATTTGCCAACCTGAGATGAGTACATGTTATAAGTGTACTTGTGCTAAATGCTAACATCAGCTTGCTAACATTCTCACAATGACAATATTACCATGCTGGTGGTTAACTGGTTTAATGTTTACCATATTTATCATGTAGTGTGTCAGCATTAGCTTACTAGCACCATAACACAGAACCATAACTGGCTGTACAAAATTTGATGGCGATCCAGCCAATAGTGTTTGAGATGTCGTTTGGACCAAAGTGGTGGACCAACGAGCTGACAAGCCGACACTGCAAGAGACACGCTGCTATTTGTTAAAACACAATGCTGACTGTGAGCCTCCTACCATTTCCCCATATGGTTCCTGTATTTTAGATGTCATTAACATGCTTATTACTCTCTTATCGGCATGAAAGACTTTTTATGCATAATTCACAAAAGCTTGATGTCTACATTGAAACAGATAAATCAACATCAAAGAGAAGAAAAAGAAATGAAGTTAGAGTAAGCCAGTGTCAGAGCGATGGCGTAGAAAAAAGAACCGGAGACTGAGGACTGCATAAAAAGTGTGTATCTGTAACGATGCTAACAGTTGTAATGAATAAATAACTAAAAGCTGATGTATTATGTATGAAGCAATTTCTGCAGCTGGAGTGAAAACAGTTCTAAAATGGGGAAGAATGGTTATAGTTTTCAACGTTTCTGCGGTGGAATACGAAACAAGGGACAGACGTTAAGGTGCCATTGATCTTCTGCGGCTGCTGGATTCACAAATGAACTTGCCAATGCTGCACGTCACTAATCACATCACGGAAGGATAACTTGAGTACTTGCTACGAGCTTGTTGTTAATTGTGATAAATTCATTAGAAGGTTAGTTTAAACTGGTGATTATTGAGTTATTTTATGTATTATTAAACATAATAATTGCTTGTATTACTGTGCACAGGGCCAACTGTTGTTTCACTTTATCATGCTCACTTGCATATATGCTTCGATATTAGCAGCAGATCATACTTCACTGTGCATAATGTCCATATTCTCATTATGCATATGAAGATTGAGTGTGGCTCCGGTGTCGTCTTGTAACCATGGTTAGCTGATAACGCTGCCCTACAGATTAACACCTCCTCTGAGGAGAGAAGCTGCCCAAGGAGCCTGGATGTGAACTAATTTTATTCTTTCCTCTTCTCCAATGCAATATAAAAAAATATATTTATATATATATATATGTGTGTGTGTGTGTGTGTGTGTGTGTGTGTGTATAAGCTAACATCAAGTCTTCAATGCATCATTGCTGAAAGGTCTCTTACTTAACAAGCTGTGGGCAGAGGAGAATCACATAAATATTAAAGTGGTAGGTCATAGTCAGATAACCACTGTCATTCAGCAATAGTTCAGCTCTCTGTGGGGTTTGTTTTTTCAATGCAAAGTAAACATTCCCACTCTTTAGTAAGCTTTTAAAATGGAATATACTATTCATTATTATGTTTTTAGTAGTGTATAATCACCTGAAACTCAGAATCATTGTGTGTCATTAGCTTAGGCTCATATCAACAGGGAGCAGGTCCTCCTCCATGAAAACCTCCTTGATTGACTGCCATGTTGCTACTGTAGCCCAGAGAGGGCAAACTAAACACTGGCTCTAGAGAGGGCTTTTTGCTTAGTACGTTTAAGCAAAGGCCACCGTAAGTTCTCATGCACGCTTGGAAAGGAAGGGGTGAGGGGGGTTGGTTGCAATCTAAAACCTCAACACTAGATACTTAATGCCACCTACACAGTGGTCCTTTAAGCATGCATGGCTGAATAAAAAAAACAATGATTTCAAAAGAACAGTCAAGTGAGCAAGAGATCCGGACCTCTTCCATGCATAAAACTCAAAAAAACTATTTAGTATGCTTGAATTTACATTGTAAAACTGGCAATAGTGTTTTTAAAAAATGTGTCACTGTGAGAATGTTTCTTGTAAAAGGGGCTTATGCTTTGCATTTGTAGCTTTGGATAATGCCCTTAAAGCTAAGTCATTAAAGTGAGCGTGATATGTGAACATATGCTGAATATGTGGTGAGGTCAATGGGTCCCTGGGCCCAGGAGCATGAAAGGCCTCTGTACCCCAACAGGGTAGGTACAACATGTTACTCCCCACAGAGTCACGTTGCACAAAGAACTCAATGTGCAAAAAGTACTTTAGATAAACTGAGGGGATAAAAACCCTCACTTAAAATGTATTGTGACTTTTTTCCTAGTGAAATCTTCAAAGTCAATCTTTAGGCTATTCATACAGTTTTTTTCTTTCTCCTACAACTTTTGGAGCTCTCTTACTGACATAATGACTAAGCCCTTTCACAGAAAATGCAAGGTAAAAAAAAATAGCAACTTCACGCATACGCTCTGGCTTAGGGCCCTCTGAGCCCTTGGGCACCTGGGCCTGGGCCCCGGAGCCTGTTTGGCAATGAACCTTTTCATTTAAGTTTTTAATTTTATGGCATCTGCAGCACAGTTACCAGAAGAAATTGCTACCAACTCTGCATTTCTGCAAATGATGGATACATTACATTCAAACGTATTATAAAGTAACCTAATATTGATTCCATGTATATTAGCTGACATTGTCATCATGATATCGAGGGGATGGTCAATGGTAAGACACATCAGTGAGATTGCTGTCAAGCTGCAGACCACTGTTTGAGACCAAAAAAAAAAGAAAAACAAAAGCAGGTGTTCCTAGTGAGACATCAGTGGCATTTCCAGCTGTGCCACCAAAACTGTATAATCTAAGCCAAAACAAGATCTGTTCTAGCCATAACCAATGCCTTAACATAACCATGGGTTAACCACAGCGTTATAAAAAGTTTCAACATATCCGTTACATAATAACCTGCAAATGTTACATATCCATGGTTTGCAGAAGCATTCATTACCAACATTTATTCTAGAGACTGGGTTGGAATCTGATAGTATAATAGCCTGAATTACATGCCAGAGTTGGCCCACATTTTTTGGTCTCACTTGTGTGCACCTCACATGACCGATGGCTGTCTCTTCTACTCCGTCTTTTCTGTGAATGCATGAATTATAATATAAATACAGTATTAATAATGGTATGTGGAAACTCGTATTTTCATTGTTGAGATCCCAGTAGCTCATGGCGCTACAGTGAGTGCCGAGCAGCTGTGCAGCTCATGGATATAGAGTATTATGAGAGCTGGATACCAAGATTCTCATTCATTCCAATTAAAGATGCTCAGTTAGTGCATATGATGAAAGAGTTTTTCATGCTTCTGTATTCTTAGCCCATGGGAAATGTACATCGGGGTCTCGGCTTTACCTGGTGCAATCTGGTATAGCATAAATAATAAAAGTACATGTTGGAACCAGCGGCTCTAATTATAATAATTGAGAATGTACATTTACAATGTGATTTGAATGTAAAAACACCACAGTTTATAGTTGTTTACACCTTTGGTTACATTATGTATCTTCACTGGCAGCTTTGCCCGTTTTGGTGACTACAGAGCCATCTTTCAGGTCAGTTGTGAGCCCTGAACATAAATCCCTAATTGAGTGTATTACCAAGTTGTAGTTGTAGCCACTGTGCATGGAGTCAACTCATTAATAAGTCTATAAAGACACCCCTAACAAGCAACTTTCTGGATATTTTAAAGGAGAAAGAGTGACTCTGAACTGGTTGCTTTTGGAACTTTTTAAAATCAATTTGTATGGCGCTGATGCTAATTAACAAACCAACTGCAAGATCATTAGAAAGACAGACAACAGAATCAAATGAAATGTCAAATCTGTCATGCCCACGAGTTGCATGCAGTGACAATTCCAAGACAGCAACTGAGGTACACATCTGTGAGTGAAATGAGAGCGGAGATAAATGATTCACTAAGACAGACTCCCACTGCAAATTAATTGGGGTAGACTTGACAGCACAATTGAAAACATGTTAAAACAGAAACATCATTCAAATTAGACACACATTCATGCACTTCACTGTGAGCGAGCGCACACACACAGACACACACACACACACAGGTGCACAAACTTGTATTCAAATCTCTAACAGCTCTGTTGTCTAGCTGACAATTTTACCCCCAATCTACAAGGTATAAACTACATCAGGTCAAGGTCCATTCAACATTCATACATTAATGCCACACGATTATTCAGATGTGTGACTGTCGTCGCACCTGTCATTATTCTGCTGAGAGTATATCTCTGCGGACCCGCTGCTGAATGATGTATCACCTGTCGACTTAGAAATCACCAGCACTTCCATCACACACTCACCTTGGAACAGCGGAGCAGGGGTGCACAGGTGTGGTAACTTATAAGAATTCACATTCCCCTCCCCTTCCACTGTATCCTGGCAGAGTGCTGTCATGGCACCTGTCATCTCCAGTATGTCAAATTTCATTAGAGGAGGGATTCGCTGGACTCCGTGCTGCACAGCAGGCAGCCGGTGGCTTGGGATACTAACATCAACTGTCTTCGCGCTGTCCCCCCATGAACCATCCCAGTGCTTAGATATGCTTTCTCTGCCACTCTCACCCTACTCTGACCTGCCTATTTTGCATAATAAGACTGTTGTAACCCCATTACTTGCCACTGTCTCTTGCAACATCAGGCATCAAAGGCCAGCACTGCTCCTGACAGCAGAGCGTGTTTCCTACTCATACATCTCTAGGCTAAAGAAGTATACTATAAATATACATCAGCCCTTTTTCCAGTTTTCACATGATCACAGCCTTTAAAAAAATAACTTAAATGAATATAAAAGTTGTGAATATTTTGTGCCACCAGCATTACTTTGTTGGCGTAAATGTTTCCATGAATCCATGTCATTACTTCGCCTCAGTTCCTTTATATTTCTGCAACTTATAGCTTATAATGTTCCTTGGCCATTTACCCTCATTTGAATTCAGACGTAAACAGAATACAAAGTATTAAAGACACCATCTGTTTATGCTGTACAGTTACAAAATGCATTCAGATAAAAGCAATTGTGGCTTACATATTTTTGTACAAGGCACAAAGGCGGGGAGTTAGAGATAGTTACAGACATTTATGCTGAAGGTATCATTTGTGCAAAAGCACTTTCACAATATTTGTGGACTCACAAGAGACAGATTTACAAAAACGAATGGTTTAAAAATGAAGTAGCACAGGCTGATCTTTCAAGCTCTCTATATAGATTAAAAAACACAACACTGGATCCTTCATCATCCATGCAACTCAAAGGCATCTTTAGGTGGGCCTTACAAATGACTTTCATATGCCATGTGTTTGGTTTTTTTTGTTGTTTTTTTGTTTTTTACAAAGCTGCACTTGTATCCACAAAAGACATAACATATAAAACTTCTTCATAGACTGACTTATACTGTGCATGACAAATAGTAAATGAACTGCACTTGTATAGCACTTTTCTAGTCTCAAACCGCTTTAACATATCACATTCATCCATTTACACCCACATTCACACATTGGTAGCCAGCTACTTAGTAACCATTCATACACTCACAAACTGTAACTGCTTAATCAAATATAAACCAAAGCTATGTCACTGTATTGACAATTTCTCACTAAAAATGTCTTCATAAACATATTATATTTCACTGCTGGGCTGTAATACAAAAATGTGTAAACACAAAGTAGGCACCATACCATTTCCTGTATTTTAAAAACAGAGTAATAAAAACAGTAAAATTCTAATCAAATATGAACCAACATTATGTTGCCGTGCTTCCCTTTTTTCACCTCAAATGTTTCAGAAACATATTTCAGTGCACTGTTTAGCTGTTTTTCCAGATATTTTGTAACCAACTGGTTACCATGTCGTTCCCTGTTTCAAAACAGACAAACTCACATACATCACCCACTGGTGGGAGCGTTTACTGGTCTGGTGCTGCACAGTGCATTCTGGTAGGTGTAGGTTTTCTACCTCTTGAGCAAAAGTGAACGCTTTTATCAGTTATCTCTGGTCATTCAGCACCAATTTCTAAAGTATCTGTGCCTTTAGTTTATTCTTGATCTTTGAAAAAGTAGTTTGACAAAATATTCTTAATAAAGGGCCACTCTCTTAATTATTCTGAGACTTTGAACTACAGCTCACGGCCTTCCTTACTTTACTGGATTGTCCTTTCCATTTTTCGGAGCAGTTTTTTTGTTTCAAAGGTGTGGAATTAACTTTCATACTCATGTTTCGAATAATTTGTCACTTCAGCAAAGATTAGTGTACATTCTAATTCATGCTCATTTGATTAATAGGCCTAATGTTAAAGAGACACACCTGGATGTAAAAGAGGTCACAGTTTCTGCTAGTATGCCGGGTGTATCATATTCTTAGAAATTGTAATGAATAGCAACTGTACTTTCTTCCAGTATGTGTCCCAGGGGAAACAGAATAAACCATTTTGTTTGGTAAGCACGTTGAAGTGAAGGGGACAGAAAAACATAAGCGGAAGCAGACAGATTATTTCCGTACTTTGTCTCTGTCTCTCTTTCGGCTGGACGTCTGGCTGGTGCCACTCACTCTTTATTCTAAATGTTGCCGGAAACAAACCCTGTTATTGATTTCTACTTCTCTCCTACTGATTTCAGATAGAAATCTATATGCCCAAGTTCCTCATTTCTCCAAAGTGAAAGTGAGCACTTGTCTGATAAATGACAAAGATTGATGACAGGGACGTTTTTGTAGTTATTGAGAGAAAGCCTCATCCCATAAATATTTAATACTACCGAGAGTCCTTCCGATGAATCAAAAACTGTGATGGAGTATCTTATTTCTCACTCTGTTTCCTATTGAGCAAAGTGGGCAGCACAGCGGTGACCACCTGCCTACACATTTCTTCTGAGCACCGGAGCTCAGCTGCACTGAGAGCATATTTTTGTGATTTGAAAAAGCAGTTGTGGATTACAGTCTAATTTAAATTCTGAAAGAGGGACATTAAATTAGTTCAGGGGCCACCTCCAAGGTCTTCTACTGCTTCTTATTATTTACTACCTGCTCACTTTATCTGTCAGCTGGAGGCAGAGTTACGGCCCCAAACTCCAAGTGCAGCCCAGCCAGGCATTGTAAAGCAAGCAGTCTTTGACTCCATCCTGAGCCAAATATCTTCCATCACAGACGCTGGCATAAAACTGATTACAGTTGTTCACCTGAAGCTCCATAAAACTGTTACAACACAGCTGACGGAGATGTTGAGGGACGAATGAGAAGGAAATTTGACAGTAAAAAGTAATGTTTGTCAGAGGTTATGTTATAAAGACAAAGACGTATATTAAAAAAGCGAAATTAAAGGCCTAATGGGGTAAAAAAAAAAAAAAAAAAAAAAGTCCTTGCACATGAAAACTCCACTTTACTGTTATGGCTGTTTTCCTCAAGTGGCCCATTTCTGTTGGGTGTCCTTCAGAGCTTGACCTTGGTGCTGTATGTTGGAGGCTTGCTCCAGCTGTTCCAGCAGAGTTTATCTTGGGCCATAATTACCAATGACAGTGTCTCAGGGAGGAAGTTGTCTCCTTGACAGATAGATGGCAAAACCCAGTCGACAGGACAACGGAAGGCTGGAGCCGTTTTACAGCTTAGAAGAGGAAAAAAAAAGATGAGATGTCATACCAGACCCAAACTTCACACTGCACTGCGTGGACAGAGGAGGCTGTGGGATTGTGAATGCAGCTGGTGCATTCAAGAATATCCACTCGTTCAGTAAAACGCCAGACTTGTCATGGCATCCTAAATGAGCTGCAAGTACAAACTGAGGTTTCAGACAGGCAGCGTCACAAACGTGCATGTGGCACAGGATTTCAGTTTGCTAAAAAGATTGAGAAGCTGTCAGATTAAAACCTGCTATTCAACCACAGCAAAGTAACATCCGGCTATTCTGATCTGTTTCCTTATTCACTTAAACCCTCAACTTGTTAAAATGCAGTCCTGGTCCCACCTAAGGCCAGAGGCTTGTGATTAGTGAACACAAGTGTTAAGTGATTTTATTACCAACATTTCATGAGGAGCGGAGTCTAAATTGATGTTGCCTTCTTAAGGGAGAGTGCACAGATCACCGTCTCATAATGCGCCGAGATGATTCAGAAACTTTAACACACAGAGATGCTTCCCTGCAAATATCTAGCCAGTCTCCACAATCAGAGTTGTTTTTCTACAATGTAAGCAGATTAGTAAAATGGTTGCGTCAGCACATAAGATGTATACAGATGTTCCTGCTTTCACAGGCTAATATCTCCTCCGGGCTTCTGCAACAACTTTGTTTCTGTGATGGATAGATTCAGCTGTCTGTGGGATAGGAATTCATTACTTCAACTGAACACTTGTTTAAAACTGATACAGTTTGTTTTGGTGGATACAAGAGGTGCAATATTAAAACACACATATGCAAACACACACTTTGCCCTCCAGCTTGGTTTCTCTCACAGTTGCAAAATTCTGTTTCATAATGTGTGTTTTGCTAGTGAGCCCATGTTGACTAAAACAGTTAGCTATCAAGAGTAGTTTGAAGAAGCGGAAGATTTTAATCTGATGATCAGACAATCCCACTAGGCCAGTGGTTCCCAGCATCAGGGTAGAGATCCCCTATGGGGTCTCCAGATAAATCTGCAGATTAAAGGGTGAAGTGATTAAAGGGAGAAAAAAAGTAATATCTATCTATATATATCTGCATGTTATGCTGCCTTTTTTTGCCATCACTCTGGTCCAGATTGAATTATCTCAACTATTGAATGGGTTGCTTTTAAATTCTGTGCAGACTAATGGTGTCCAGAAGCTGAAGACTTTCCCTCAAGTGCCACTATAAGGTTTATATTTTGATTTTCATTGAATCAAATTGACATCTATTGAACAGAAATGTAAAATTCTGACACGATCTCCATGTTAGCCTCAGGAAATCTGTAATAACTTTGTTATCCCCTGACTTTTTATAGCACTGTCCTCAAATCTATATTTTTTTTTTCCGGTCCAATATTGATACAACCAAATACCTGCAAAACTAATGACATCACCATCATCCTCAGCTGTACATCGTGTTCAGTGCTAATTAGAAAAATGTAGAATGCCAGTTAATTAAAATAACAGAAAACACAGTAAACGTACTTTAATCAGCAGTTAAACTTATCATTGTGTGTAGCTAACTGAGCTGCTAACATGGCGGTTGTGGTGTTTCTGGAAGAAAAGTAACTTTTTCCTCTTCTGGGCCTCTAAAAACCTTTAAAACAATTTGAAATCTTTGAGCCAATCTAAATCTTTGTTGAAATACTGAAGTCGTGCACACATTAAGGCTATTACCAGTGATGAGAGGTCACAAGTAAATACTGCTTCATCCATTCACAAGCCACACAGTTAGGGACTACACCACACTACATGCCATGGATCACCACAGACCTGCAGTGCATTATCAGGATTAGGGGAAAACACTGATAATATTTTTGTTTTTTTTTAATAGAGTTTAAAGTATTACTTAATTACAAGTATACTATGTAGGATTGTGGTTTGGGAACACAGTTGGCTGCAAAAGTAAATGTAAAAGCCAACCACAGCTTCACTCTCTCTGGTGTTTCCCTGCTGCTATATTTGCTTTTTTTGCCGCACAGTGTCTCATGGCTGCTGTTTACAGTCTGTCGCCTGGTCACTACCTTTTTATAAAATCTTGACTTCACCTGAGCACAGTGTGGGTACACGCCCATAAGCATCCTGAGCACAGAAAATAATAAGAAAATGAGAAAACACGGGCAGAGGGCAGAGTCTCTACAGATATCCACATCAAACACTTAAAGTGGGTCATACGTGATGACCGAGAGGGATTACTACATGCGTCTATACATTTTTTTATAGGAAAATGCTGCATATATTTAAATATGGTTGACTAGAAAATGCTAAATTTAACATTAAGTCATGTTGCCAAAGAATAAAGTGAAAACACTCACTTACTGTACTTTGAATTCATTTTCCATCAACATTTCCAACCACAACACAGCAATCATACTACTTTATCATCCTTAATAAACACTCCAACAATAGAAAATTCTGTTGTTTTGACAGGGAGCTTGATATACAGAAACAATGCAACAATACAAAGCAAGCTGGCATAATGTGTGGCACAACAAAGACTTGACGGAAGATGAAAGAAAGCATCCTTTTAGGTTCACCAGAGAAAACAAATGAACAAAGTTCTTTAGAGGGAGACCCAGGAGATATAAGGTTGAAGTAAACAAATTTGTCACTGCGTCAAGAAATATTTATATTAACAAATCTGGAGATTCAGCTTTCATAATGTCTTGAAATACTACTGTGCATTAGTGTAGGGATAAATCACATTGTTTAAGAATAAACCTGCTGTTCTTACAGTTTGTTGTAAAACAACACATTTTTTAAACATTGTTTTTCTCAGACTTATTTCATAAGTCTTTTTCTATGCTTTTGACAAGCGTCTGACTTCTAAAAATATCTGATACTTACCCTTTGAGAAATATCTTTTCACTGGAATTTTTTTTCTTTTTTTGGCAAGAGTTTCACTCTCTTCCTTCTCCATTGGCTCATCCACAACTGACAGTTTTAGCTTTCATCAAACTAAAGCTCTCCCTTTGATCTGTTGATATTTTCACATGATTTTAGGCATTTAATCTTTCATAACTGGGAAATGCCTCTTAATCAGGTTTCTGCTTGAAAGTTGTGTTAATTTGTGAGACGTTATTTTATATCAAGTGAGAATATGTTTCAGTGGCGCTTACCGGCCTCCTGAGGGGTGTGCTTGGGATATTTCCTGCTTGACAGTGCCTGACAGTCACTTCTTTATCGTCTTATGTTTTTCCAATTTTAGGAATAATGCAGTTCTTTTTGTGCACTGTATTATCCATCCCATTACAATACATTACATTGAAAAATATGTAAAAATATTCAGTATTGTTTTGTTTTGAACCTTGGCTGATGATCACAGTGATTTTGGACGCGATAGCTTTTATTAAGTGATGAGGGAGGATTGATGGCCACCTAAAAAAGCAGGAAAACAACGAGCCATTCATTTATTTACTGTCAAACAGAAGTGACATATTGTAATTGCGGTGCTATCACTGTATCTTGTACTGCTGATATCTGGTTTTGCTGGGAGTGTGATTGTGAATAAATAACAAAGCGCAGGTGGTGCCTCCAGCATTTTACGAACATGCCCTGTTTATGCATCATCACTTTTTAGTCTCCTCAAAATTCAAACCAGTACTCTGCAGTCAAGTTTTATGCATCCTGCCCCAGAGAGCTATAAGACACCTTCACAGACAGGAGGGCCAGCCACCTGTTCGTTACATGTAATAACTCCTGGAGTCTTTGGAGAGATGCCAGACACTTCCAGTTAAACACCTACTATATCATACGAGCATTAATAAAGAAGGTGATGTAGTGTTTTATATCGCTGTGGTAGTACAATGCTGGGCCTGCAGGCTAAAAGTCCTAATGAGCCAAAGTGGCGACATCACTGTGCGTGTCCTTTTCACTCCCATCCCATTTTTTATTCATTTAAACAACCTCCGAGTCCCAGTGTAGCTCTCATCTTAGTGCTTTTCAAGGAGAAAAACAAATCAACACATTTTCTGCCTGTCAGGGATGAGAACGTTTGTCTATCTCTCCTGTGTGCCAAATCTTTAACACTTGTCAAGTTGGGATGCAGAAAACCTCTCAGAGCCCCTTACCTGCGCAAGATACTTTGGATTTGACACACATCTTTGAGAAAATATCAACAGAACACTTCAGGGGCGAGGCCTCAATCACAAATAAAAATTAGTTGCTTAGCCTGCTAACTTTTGGCTTGACCAAGTTGTGATCTTAAAAGATAAAGGATATAGTAACTATTTGTCACCCATTGGTTTGTGAATGTTTTGAAGCATCGAGTTTGGCATTTTGGTGGTTGCCATGTTGGAATTGACCATTTTGGTTAAGAGGGTCAAGCTTAACCTAACTCTAGCTGCTAGCTTGATTATTACATTGCATTTACAGTCTGTGTTAAATGCGATAATGCTAATGCTCTTTCTAAAATACCTACCACTTCCCCCTGCAGAAAATGGCTTAAAACAATCACAATAGAAAGCTGTTATTATTATACAATGTAAACCAAAATTAAAAATGCTTTGCCTGTAAGTGCATCACATTTAAAAAACCTCAGTTGCATGGTAAATTAAAGTACAAATAACATAAAGAATAGAAATTCAAGAAATTAATATTGCACATATGGAAAAATGCATTGCACTGATGAATGTAACTACTGAGCTCAGTCCATCTTAGAGTTCAGTGTGGTTATGGCTCTGGGAAAGATACTGTCTTTAAGTCTGTTTGTCCTCATTCTGATGGACCTGCGGCGTCTGCCAAAGGCCTGCAGGTCAAGCAGGCGCTCTCCCGAGGCAGCGGGAGCCGTACAGCCTGCTATCTGGCCTCCATAGGTGACAGGTAGGTGTCAGCTGCTGACAAGTTGGTACAAGATGTAACTTACTAAACAATCATCCGACCCCTCAGAGGGTCTTTTAGTGCAACCAAACGACAAACACGACTTTTTTTAAGTGGCCAAAATATGACAATTACTTTCATGAACTGAAAATACACTGAAATGGTGACAGCTACAGCTATGCCATTACTCTCTAAATCTTGGGTTATTCCATGGTTACATTACCCAGATTTACGCCATGGTAGTAATTTGTCACCCAGCTGTTGTCTTTAGAAGCCACATCCTTAATTTTGCACAACTTTAAGCCTTAATAACATTTTAACAGTTGAGTCATACAATTCATATTTATATATAACTTATATTAATATATCTGAGCAGTGGTCAAGACTGATGAAATTAGTAAGAGAGACCAACCATTTTTTGTACCTTTGAAGATTCTTTGGCAACATAACTTCAAGTGGGCAGTTTGAGGAACTTCCACATTGGCGCCATATTTCAGCCCTGGTGGCTGCCACTTGGTTGTGATCTATAACAGCTTTGATAATATGTGTTAATATGTTAATCACGATGCAGAAACAGTCCGTACATAACACTTTTTTTTTTTAAATTGCTGTAATCGACAGCCAACATTCCTGTCTTTAAGAGGCTGTACCAGGCTGAGTTTTAAAGCTAGAGTGATGATACTTGTATCATGTGAAACTAGAAGACCAGAGAAATGGTAGCACCCACCATGTCAAACATGACAGCCCTAATTCTTGCGTTTAGTGCATCTTTATGTGTGATTTATGGGACCCTACATGTCTTCTCTAGAAGAAAGTACTATTTTTGGGTTTTGGGGGTCTGGGGATTTTTAGGTAGCCTAAAAAGGTGCTGATTTTGATTAAAGTTGCTGGTGGTGCCTGGATCACTTTGATCTTAATCAAACAGTCATGAAGTACACCTTAGAATGAAGTATGGTTTCTAAATTCAACTATCTTTCAAACTGTAGTTAAAATTTACTTAAGTAACCTTTAGATCAAAAGGGATAGGCTGTGGCTCAGGATGTAGGGCGGTTCGTCCACTAATGGGAAGATCAACAGTTTGATCCGTTCTGCATGTCAACGTATCCTTGGGTAAGATACTGAACCCCAAATTGCTCCTGATGGCTTAGCCATCAGTGTGTGAATGCGTATAAATCTCTGAGTAGCAGGTGGCACTTTGTAAGGTAACCTCAGCTATGAGTGTATGAATGCGCTTGTGAATGGATTAATGTTGCATAGTACTTTGAGTGGTTGAAAGACTAGAAAGGTGTTATACATGTGAGGGTCCATTCACAAAGTCCATAGGAAGAGGGTAAAGTATGGGTAGTGGTTTGAGGTAATTTGCGGTTATTCTGTTCTCATGTATTATTTTTTCCTATAGGATACAGTGCCAGTCTGCTGTTCTGCCACAGTGCTTGTTTTCATGGTCCACTGTGTGAAAACCCTTGACCTTTAAAGCATGTGTTTTATTGGAAAAAATCTTGCTTGTTTGAAATAATCATTTTGAGCTTGGTGTTTCTTAAAGTTGAGATTTTCAGGGTTTGTACTGCGATTTATGCTTGTTTTTTTGTTGTTATTTTTAAACAAAAACAAAAAAAAAGAAATTGTGTTCTGATGAGCCAGGTGAACCGACGCTGCTTGTAGAGATACCGAATATTAATTCCTTTTCTTTTTCTTTCTCCTTGGAGCAGGGGCAAAGAGCTGCAAGAGATAGGCAAATTACGAGCTGCTGTCACCATCACCGAGCTCTGGCTGATTTGCAGTCTAAACTTAAGTTAGTCTTGAGCACGTTAGATCTGTCCCTGCTCCCTAGTGGGATTCCATATATTAATGACAACGCTGTGTCTGTGTCCTTCACAATAGCCATTGTTTCACTGTTAAACTCTTACACTCACTGGTGTTGAAATGAAAGAATGCTACTGATCGACTCATGAAGTTTAATGGCAGCTCGTTCAACATTTATCAAAAGCACAGTATAGACGGTGCCTCTAACCATAAAGACCAATGAGTACAGTGAATAATGCCTGTCCTGAAATGCCCTTCAGAAACATCTAATCCCCATTTCTTCTCACAGAGCTGCTGCAACAGTTGAAGACTGATTTTGCAGGGCAGCTCTCAGGGGTGTAACTGAGTGAATATAAGTGCAGGTGGTGCTGAAAGAGAATACATGCTCAGTCAACTTTCCCGTTATGAATACAGGCACAAAGGAGAAACCCAAAGTGTTGTGCTGCATACTTAAAAGGAGCATGTAGGGGGGGAGACAGTTGAGGAAAAAGAGATGTCGTAGTTCAGAGATCGGCTGCAGTGTTGACAGAGTGAGGAGTGTAGCGGGGTGCTTCTCCCTCTCAGGCCTGACTCAGAAGTGCAGCCTGCAGGTAAGGCACGCTGCACTGCTGCTGTGTACTTATAATCCACCCCACCTCATGAAAAACAAACAAAAATGATATCAAACGACTAAAAGCACAGCATGCGGAGAAAATGGAGAGAATGGGAATGCTGTGAAAGAGATTAAACTAAGCAGTGCTGCTAAGTCAAAATAAAGATTCAGTGAAGCCCAGCTGTGCATTTGTGATAGTGAGGATGACAATGATGGAAGTCATTATCAAGCCGCTTAAACGTGATCTCAGCTTGCTTATTTACTGCGTGTTTGCAATGGAGCTGCAACATGTATCATTGTATAATCATGATCAGCAGCCTGTATACAGTCTCCCTTCCTTTAGAGGAGTAGGTAAGATTAAAATCTCAGTCCATATGTAATGATTTCTGGTTAAGGTAAACTTTAAACATCATGTTTAGCTTGCTAATGTAATTCCTTTAAACGCATAGTTGATTTGCACAAATATGTGCATCAATTCAAGTCATTATCATCATATCCTTTCTCGAATCGCCCTGACTTAGAATATCAATGTGATGCAAACAACTCAGCCACCACGTTACAAAGCCACTATTCAACCGAGGGAGGCGAGATTGTATTTCTTCTTAGAAACAGAATACTGTGAACATGTGTCGGTATTTTAGCAACAGGTGCAGTCTTCCCACAGAGCATCTTCTAAGAGTGTGAGGCTCCACCTTTAAGTTCAGACAAATCCAAGGTTGGACTGACTAAGCTATGTCAATGAATCAATAGAGCACCCTGTAATCTCTCTCTTGTTTTGTAACCAAGTCTCCTGGAAAGGAAGTAATGCCCCTGAACAGAGAGGATGCTGCAATCTTGGATCAAGGACGATGTGTTTTCTACAGGGTATTTTGTGGAGGTTGTTATCAACGCAGCGGGGGGAAGCTGTTGTGGGAGAAGAATGAGAGGGAGCCAGACAGACAAAGCCGGACAGAGAAAGACAGAGAGAGAAACTGAAATTAAGGAGGCTCTTTGGCGTTCTCTCTATAAAGAGCAAATGACTCCTTATTATAAAAGCAAGGAGTGCTTGTGATGTTGCACATACTGGTTTCTTTAAAGGAAAACTTTCCACCCCCCACCCCTACCCAAATGATTACTTGAATATCAGCACCTCTTCCCGTGTTACGTTGAATTCAAGAAAACTTGGTTTTTCTTCCATGCCTTTGTGGTAAATGAAGAATTCAAAAATTGAGAAAATTTATGATGAATTGAAGTCATAGGTGTCTATGTTTAACAACAGCAAAAATGTATCAAAATATTTGTTAAAAAAATCTAGTATAACTTGTGGGTTACAATTAAAGTCTCATTTATCCAGTCAGTACTTCACTAACACATGCACTTTTGCTAAAGAATACTGAAAGAATTTAAAATTGAACTGAAAGTGAAATTATTTCGTCTCTCTAAGGACTCCATTGATATAAGCAGCATTTTTACCTCGATGAACACAAGAGCTGCTGGTCTAATGCCTCATTCAGTAGTTTGTTAGTGTTACTGTGTGGTGGCGGGGTTTTAAATGGTTTCGTCAATGTTACACAATAACACAAACAAATTAATTTATGGAAGCAGTGGTCGACCAAACGCTTCTGTGTTCATTGAGGTAAAATTGTCTTTTGTTAATAGAGACTGGCTTTGAAGAGAGCAAAGATAAGTTTAACTCTTAATTCAGTTTTAAATACAAAGGTATTATTGGAAATGCATGTGTGTGTGTGGGATGTACCAAGAATACGACTGGGTAAATCAGACTTGAAATAAACTGCACAAGCTGTGTGGCAGCTTCTAAACATTTTCATATAGTTAAGCCATTGTTAAACAGCAGCCCCCAACTACAATTTTTCAAGACGTTTCTCCGTTTTGGGATTTTTTTGTTCACAATGGACACATACAAGCAAAACAAAGTTTTCTTCAAGAATTCACAACAAGCAGCTGATATAAAAAATGATAATTTTGTGGGCGAAATATCCCTTTAAAAAAAGAATATTTCCCATCTGATTTCTAGATACAGGTCATTTACTTTCACTTTCTCGTTACAATAAAGGCTGCTAAGATGGAATAAGTTGTACTGCTATAAAAATAAATTGCAGTCACAAATATTTCTAAATAAAGTATCTGTAAGTAATATGACAACATGTTTTCTTCACAAATTCAGCAAAAAAAAATGCTTACTTTTTTGGGGGGAAAAACAAGACAGTCTTGTTCAATGTTATGTAAATTTACAATTCATTCCTGTCTGAAGCTAATTGTTTGACACTAACATTCACTGACATCAAAGTCAGAAGTTTTCAAATCCTACGCAGTGGGCTTTAAACCATGATCGTACATCAACCACTGATTCCCCCAATCATGTTCATCCAGTGAAAAAAGGGATTAAATGGGGAAATAAATTAGTGAAGGGAATACATTTGGAAGCTCAATGCTGTTCGTGTGTGCTTGTTATAGTTAATTGAAGGTATTAGGTTTCATCTCTTTTTCATCCTCTGGTCATGACTTCAAGGCTAATAGCACTACCAAGTCATTTCCTTTTCTCTCCAGATTTTCACAGTTACTTGATGGTTAAAAGAATCAGCTTTTCAATCAACATGATGTTTAAGATAATTAAAGAAATTAGTCAACTGTCATGTGGTGTGCGGCTCTATGTCTCACGATCCTGATGTTATCTTATGTGAACCTCTCTACGTAGCCTGTTTTTGTAGTTTTATTTTGCATCGCTGCATGCCTTCCTTTCTTTTTTTTAAATTTCTTTTCCCCCTTTTTATTCCTTGTTTTGTTGTTGTTTTTTTTGTTTCTTGTAATAGTTTTTATTTCTAATGTTGGTGTGATTTTCCTTTAAAGGTGTGGCGATTTTGTGAAGGTATCAGGGGATCTAAGGGTGCTGAGTGGGTTTAAGGGAAATCTAGTTTCTCGGTGAGCATATGTAGCTCATATATGTTATTCGTTAGTGTTGTGTTTTTATGTGTGGAACCCAGGAGGAATAGTTGCTACTGTGAATGCAACTAATGGGGATCAAACTTAACAAATAACATTAAAATGTAGATTATTAAACCACAACGGCTGATTTGATCTAAGCCTCCTTCTGTAACGTCGTGTTCCAGTTTTGAGAGTTGATAGTTGTGGGAACACAAGCAGTTATTTTTCCATCAAGGTCAACAACGTAATTGCATTCCTCTCTTAGAAGAAATATAATCTTAACGCTGTTCTGTTCAATCATCAGTAGGTTGTGTCCATTGTGTTCCTGGCAGTGATTATGACAAGTGTTGCAGTTTTGTTTTTGTTTATTTCTTTCCTTTTTTGTGGACCTATTTTCCCTTAAAACTGTTTGGTCTACTTTTGCTCCAGTCAGTGACTTCCTGCATTTCCCACAGTGACTTTCAATGGCCTCTCAGAAGGGGCCTCTCTGTACCGAACAGGTTCAGAGAGTAATCACACAGGCAATAGCTTTTTCCAGTTGAGAAAAATAGGTAATAGGGAGGGATCAATGCTGGAGTGTTCTGTGCCCATTCGTTCAAAGGACACACAAAGATATTATTTGTGATGCACCATGAACACCTCAACCCTAAACTGACTCAGGATTAGGACCGGGATCTTTGGTGTGCAACACAAACTGAGCTGCTTCATGAAGTCTTTATAGCTCCGCTGTGTCCTGAAATTAAACATGGGCAGTCGTTTTTTATTTCTTATTTTCAGGACCAACCAAGCAGACTGATGTAGGCAGATAGAACCGAAAGAGGTTACAGAATAAAGTGATTTTGCATGCTTGCATTATGAGCTTGCATTACTACTGACAACAGAAAGTAGATAGCTACAGAGTGAAATCGCTTAGCTTGTGTTAACCATAGACCTTTATTTCTAGCATCTTACCTAAAACCCATTAAAAAAATCCACTGGCTTTGAGACAGGAAAACTCATTCCTCTACCACTCTGTAATTTTACTGATAGCTGAAAAGAAATTACAATATTAAACAAAAACATTGTGTGCCACATTTTGGCAGGCAGGATTAAAACGTGATATCTGGACATTTAATTAGGAAGTCTACAGGTATCAGACACTTAAATTCACTGCTTTTGAATTTTTAAGATAATTTTTAACCACATTTAAGGCAGATTTTGGACAAATCATTTTCTCATTCAAGCATTAGAGGGGAAGTTTTTTGAAGGAATATAATTATTAGAGTGAGCTATGTTAATCTATATTTTATCGACAGGTTAGTGCAAGTCTAAATAAGAAATGTGGACTTTCAGGCAAAAAAGACTCATTTTGACCAAAACATTTTTAAATTTAAATTCAATAAAACCTTTATGGCAATTAAGACTTCACAGATTAAAAATTACGACTATTTCATTACTTTTAAGATATGAATATTTATAAAAATAGGCATTTTGAGACATTATAAGGCCCTGCAGACACCCTGTAAGTTTGCCATCTGTTTGAAATACACGACAAACAATCTGTTTGTATACTAGATGTTAAAATGCCAGTATATCTCCTAAATGATAAATATTCAACAGACATGGATCATTTGGACACTATTTATTTTGTGATACCTTCAAAGTTGGCTACACTTGGTCACTCATATCATACATTCAACTTATCCTTCCTGATGGGTAAAACTATTAGCAGGAAAAAGGAATAAAGTTGCATCTGTATGTGGAGACATCACAACGGTTATATTCAAATACCTACAAGATTAAAACAATATCTAACCATAATGGTGTATTGCATATCTAACAAATGACTTTCTAAAGAATAATTTTGCAGCAGTGTACTGAACAAAAAAACAATTCTTTGAAGATGCCTTCACCGTATGTAGGCAACATTTAGTGTGGAGGCGTACCTCTCTTAGAACTGAGCAGATAAAATGTTTTTTCATCCCAACATGCAAAATTAAATATAAATTATATTTATATTTAGTGCAACACTGAGACCATCTGTTTCTTAGATGTGCTTCTTTTCAACTCATAAAACTCTGAAAATATATATGCTGGGTTAACTGGCTGATTAGTATTTTAGGCACAATAGTTTAATATTTAATATATTTTGTGTTTTTCTTTTTTTTTTTCAAGGACATGGTACTGGTTCAAAGAGAGACTGGTATTATGTAGTAAATGTACACTGAATCATATTAAGCTTATCTTATTTACAATGTTAGTGTTATCTATAATCATTTACACTGAGGCATCTCTCTGATAAATGAATTTCAATTTAGCAAAGGCTGAGACTTTATCTACGGCGCCTCATTATACTGATACTTGCTGAGGCCATGGGAAGTTTCCTTGTCCTCTGTCAACAATCAAGCACTCATACAGCACAGATTATGGAGGATCTTGTATGCAGATGTATGGTATGAAATCTGTAAATTACACAACAGATGTACTGTTTACACAAACACATGTAAACAGATAAAACGCACATAAATACTGCATAAATCTGTTTCGCTCCGTCTGTTGATTTTCTTCAATCACACTTGGCTCTTTGAGAATATTTGATTTTGTTTCTCTCAGCAGTCTGACCAGCCACGGTCAGCTCAGCCTGCAATTTTCAACCCTTCAATCACCAGTCAATGATACACTTCTAAACCATCAATCAGGGGAAATAACATAGGCTGAATACGTATTTTAAAAGTTTGAATTTTCGGCTACTCGATATAAATTCTAACCAAAGCTTTCGAATATCAGAACACAAGCATAGAGGCAAAGTTTGACTCAATTTACTTTTGTTACTATAATGTTGCCC